>NC_142413.1:15350029-15686457 GCF_059516105.1 Syngnathus floridae | reverse complement strand
TCTCAAAAACATGCTCGCTAGGCCAATTGAGCACTCCAAATTGCCCGTAGGTGTGAGTGAGGATGGTTTTTGGTCTTTGTGTGCCCTGCGATATGGTGGCAACCAATTCAGGGTGTCCCCCGCCTACTGCCCGATGATTGCTGGGAGAGGCTCCAGCAAACCTGCGACCCCTGTGAGGACAAGCGGAATAGAAAATGGATGGATATTTACACTTAGCATTGCAGAAAACTTGTAAAAATGGAGACCAAATCCACACTGACATTTGTGCTCTCAACGGTTCGTCACATGCCTGATACATGAATATTGCGACTCTTGAATAAAACTGAAATGAAGCAATACCACTCACGCTTTGATGTAGTGGTAGAAAAAAAACGATGCAGTCAGGTCATAACCTTGTTTGATGGGAAAAAATATATTTTACTGCCATCATGTGCCGTGTAAATTTGTGCTGTCAGTTATGTGGTCATTTTTTTCATTCGTTTGTTTGATGGGAAAAAATATATTTTACTGCCATCATGTGCCGTGTAAATTTGTGCTGTCGATTATGTGGTCATTTTTTTCATTCGTAGCAACGATCAGTTGCTATACCCCACAACTGGAAGGAATACTAGAAAGGTGTGGATGCTATAATCTCGCTTCAAAAATAGTACCTAAAAAAAAAAAGGTTGGAGTCAGAGGTGTGATGCACAGTAGCTTGTTGATTGTGGGCTGGGCAAGTTTGGGTTGGATGAAATGAAATGTCAATTTCACATATGCTGTAAGTCATTTGAATTGTCAGGCAGTCCTGAATCGTACTCTATTGTGGAAGAGGGTCTCCTGAAGTTGGTAATGGATTGTTGACCTTTCCACATTAACAGAATCAGGAAATAATGTTCAGATTTTCTGCACTTTGCTAGGTCCACTTCTTCACAGTTTTCAACACATATTTAACAGACCTAATGTTATGTCCGTATGTTGGTATTTCATAGAATGAACAATGGTTAGACAAACTCAGTTTGGTATCGCAGTGGTCAAGAATGTTTTTTTCCCTAGTAGGACAGCCGATGTGCTGCTTGTACTGTATTTAGTTCATGGTTGAGTTTTGCTCTTTTAAAGCTCCCAATGATGAGAAATCTGGGTGCTTTTGTTCTAATGCATGTATTAGCACACTTTCAGCTAACATATTGTAATTCTTTCTCACCAAACTGCTGGGTAACGTAAGCCTGACCAACTCGGTATTAAAATTAATTTCTCAGTCATATGGTGGGTGCTTTTTAAAATATAGTAAAGATGAGAACAATGCATTTAATGAATTGATACCTACAATTATTCAGAGGGTTCAGTGCACGTCATATTTCTAAAAGAAATACGATCTTGGTAATCATTTACTCACCAGATTGGTCAACAAAACTGGAAACATCACCTTAGTATTTTAACACAGGGATTTTTCCCATTTTGATGAGTCAGCAAATTAGTTCACACTGCCTGAATTTATGCTCAAGACCTTCCCATGGTGAGTTTTTTTGGGCAAAATAGAGGGTGATCATTTACCCAGAAATAGTTTTGGGCATCTTTTCGTGTGTTCGTATTTTTAAAGATTGAGGCCCTTCCCTTTTTGTACAAATTTAAAGAAGTGAGTCACAGTGAACTGGCAAACTTGCTGTGACATTGAAATGTCATTCCACCAAAACACAAAGGCACAATCAGTCGAGTTGCAGAGTTTTTTGGAGTCCCACAGCTCCGGCTAGCAATGACATGTTGGGAATGGAGAAAATCCCCAACCGTTTGACTCACTGATGCCTGTTTTTCAGATGGGATGCGGGTGAGATGACAGGAGGGGAGAGTGATGACGTGAGGCAAAGATAGAAAATGACAATATAATGTGATTTGATTTGTGGGCCTCAATGGTATCTCAGTGTAGTTGTGGTGGTGGTGGTGGTGGTAGTGGGGGGGACTAATGGCAACACAGGTGGATGAAGGCACAGGGCAACCCTGCAGAGTTCATTTAGTATTCTGTGATGAGTGGGAAGCAGGCTTTGAGTAGACCTGCTTAAGGCTGTTGATGTTTTCGCACAGCGGGCCTCATTTTCGAAATATCCATGACTGATTGATACGTATCTAACTAGATAATCGTTGACTTTCACATACTCATCAATTTATTTTGATCTTTTCCCCAGTATATTTTATTATATTTGGGGTAGCTAAAACTCTTTGGTACAAACTCATTAGTACAAAATCCACAATTAAGTAGCCTTATCACAATGTTTCCTCTCAGGGCGTTGTCCTTACCGGGTGCAAAAAACATGAATGAAGCACAGCTGATTGTTAGCCCCCTGTGAAAGCCCCCGACTCAGCACCACGTTAGCTCCACTTGTGTATCACCCTCATGCACAAAAGCCAGGATTAAAGTGGAGCCGTTCAGAGCTTTTATTGGATGAGGGACAGGCGGTTCCCACAGGTGGAGAATGGATTATTTCACTATCAGAAAAGGCGGCGGTACAATAACGGGTGTGTAAAAACAAGGGGCTCGTTTCATTGTGAAATATTAACCTTTGGAAAGTAGCAGGTAATAACCACAGGCGTGTGTGAGTGGTACCTTTAGAAAATATTAGGGAAGTTGCAGGAAATGTGCCTACTGACTACTGTATAAGGTAACACAGCACAGCTCAGCCTCTGGCGAGCAGAAATCAAAGTCAAAGTCAAAGTCAGCTTTATTGTCAATTTCTCCACATGCCAAAGACACACAAAGAAACCGAAATTTCGTTCCCCCCTATCCCACGGTGACAAGACATGGCTCACAACAGACAAACAGTAAACAAGTATAACAAAAGCGTGCTGAATAAATAATGAATAAATAACACAACAATAAATAAATAAATAATTAATTAAGAGGAGCGTAAAAACGCGTACAGCAGACATTCCCGAAAATAGCGCAACAGTGCCGCACGCTACGCAGAAGGGGGTAGCGAGTTCAGGGCCCTAACAGCCTGGAGAAAGAAGCTGTCGGCGAGTCTGGTGGTGCGGGAGCGAAGGCTCCTGTACCTCTTCCCAGAGGGCAGAAGGTCAAACAAGGAGTGAGCCGGGTGACTCACATCTCTGGCAATCGAGGTTGCCTTGCGGGCGAGATGGGAGGTGTAAATGTCCTTCAGGGAGGGAAGCGAAGCACCAATAATCTTACCAGCCGTATTCACTATGCGCTGCAGGGCCTTCAAGTTCTGTTCAGTGCAGTTACCACCCCAGACAGCGATGCAACTGGTGAGGACGCTCTCAATGGTGCCACGGTAGAATGTAGACAGGACTGCCTGAGGAGCACATGCACGCCTGAGCTTCCGCAGGAAATACAGGCGGCGCTGAGCTTTCTTTGCCAGTGACGAGGTGTTCGCGGACCAGGAGAGGTCCTCACTGATGTGCACCCCCAGGAACTTGGTGCAGCTCACCCTCTCCACCACAGCACCGTCGATGATCAGCGGCAGGTGTGTTGTGTGACCCTTCCGGAAGTCCACAATGATTTCCTTGGTCTTACTGACGTTCAGCAGGAGGTTGTTGTCCCTGCACCACGTGGTCAGAAGGTCAACTTCCGACCTGTACCGAGTCTCGTCGCCCTTCGTGATGAGACCCACCAGAGTCGTGTCGTCAGCAAACTTCACTATGCGGTTGTCGCTGTAGGTCGCAGTGCAGTCATGCGTCAGCAGGGTGAAGAGCAATGGACTGAGCACGCAGCCCTGGGGGGCCCCCGTGCTCAGCGTGATGCTGGCGGAGATTTTGTCGCCAACACGCACCACCTGAGGCCTCTGACAGAGGAAGTCCAGTATCCAGTTGCAGAGGGAGGTACTGAGGCCCAGCTCGTCGAGTTTGGAGATGAGTCGCTGCGGCACAATGGTGTTGAAGGCAGAGCTGAAGTCCACAAACAGCAACCTCACATATGAGTCCTTTCTCTCCAGGTGGGTGAGGGCCGAGTGGAGGGCAGAGCAGATGGCATCCTCAGAGGACCGCTTGGCACGGTACGCAAACTGGAAAGGGTCAATGGTGGGGGGGAGAACGGACTCGATGTGCTCCAAGACCAGCCGCTCAAAGCACTTCATGATGATGGGCGTCAGTGCCACAGGGCGGTAGTCATTGAAGCAGGACGGTGCAGGTTTCTTCGGCACAGGAACGATGGTGGCAGCCTTGAAACACGAGGGGACGATGGCCTGCTGCAGGGAAACGTTAAAGATGTCTGTGAAGACACCCGACAGCTCCCCAGCGCAGTCCTTCAGCGCTCGACCCGGGATGTTGTCAGGGCCCGCCGCCTTACGGGTGTCAATAGCGGCAAGCGCCCTCCTCACACCGTCGGCAGAGAGGCGCAGGGGCTGCTCGTGTGGGGGGGGAGTGGTCTTCAGCGGGCAAGTGCTGTTCTGGGCGTCGAAGCGAGCAAAGAAGCGGTTCAGATCGTTCAGCAGGCGGACGTCGCCCTCACAGCTCCTCGGCGCGGGCTTGTAGTCTGTGATGGTCTGAATGCCCCGCCAAAGGCTACGTGCGTCCTTGCTGTCCTTGAAATGGTATCTGGAGTTAAGCTTTCGGTTCGATGTCAAAGTTTTAGTAGCTTTACATTACTACTCTCGACGAACCTCGAACCTTAGTTGTGAAACTAACTGTAACCTATTTCTACTAACCCTATTCCTAACCCTAATGACCTAATCATAAAACAACTGTACCTGTACCCTTAGTTTAATTTGACTAACCCTAACCCTGGAACTGTATCTAAACATTGATCCATTTTCTGTACCTTAACCCTACCACATAATCTTGACCTGACTGACCAAAACAACACAAACTCCAATGCAAACACGAACAGCTACTAGGGTCAGTGTTAGGGTTTGATTCAGTATTCGTGAGTAAGGTGATGGTTGGTTGCGTTATGGGTGAATGTCAATGAATGTCAAATTCCCAGTGGTGTCATGGTCCAAATTCTCCTCCACTGGCTCCTTAAGAACTTTGTCTTATACATGAATCTGTTTTTTGATATTCCTGCTGTTGCTGAACTTCGCTTCTACAATGACATTGCCATCTCCCGTCAAACACTTTCAGTCCATGTGATTGCCAATTAAATTGTCTTTGTGGTTTCAATACCCTCATCTTCACCCATGGGAGAAATTAGTCACAGCAGTTTTTCAGGTGAGGTCAAAGCAACGTAGTCAGCAGTACTGCACCCTTGCAGCTAGGACAGAGTCCAAAACAGCTAACGGACGATAATGGTTGCAGTGTCTATCCGGGCCTCCCCTGCAAAGTCAAAGCTGGCCCTTAGCATATAGTATTTCAGCATCCCTGACACTGTGAACCCATTTGGTTCCATCAAGGAGACATCGGATAACAAATAAAAGTGTACAGTGGATAAGGCCAAAAAGGATTTACGTGGTGGCTATAAGAGCTGCTTTATATTAAAGCTACTACTTCTTGGGAGTGTCCACCCTAAATGGCTGTGGTCAAGTTGGCATGTTTTGCCACATTAGCAAGACTAAATTTTCCACTGAAGAGAGTGGTATTTCACCACTGTGATTTTGTCGCTGTGATATCATTTTAAGTTAACAGCAAGTGGCAAAATGGCCACTCTGTGGGATGCTTGTTTTCAACTTGAGCAATGCTAGCCATGATTTTTTTTTTTTTTATTTCTATTTTTTTATTAATATCCATTTCAGTTGAGTGATTTCCCTAACAAAATACTGACAACTTTGCAAGTTTAGCAAATATGAGACCAAATATTTGGATTTAGGTAGCACTTGTTAATTCAACAGATCGTGTTTTTTTTTTTTATACACAGTACATTTGTCATTTTGTAGTCAGTATTTCCTGGGTTTGCTGTTAGGTAAACACCAAGTGGAAGTTCACATCAAGACTAAGAGACTAGAAAGTCAAATTTCTGCAATGAAAAAGATTTCTGCACCAAAATAAGCCGAGCTCCAGACAAACTGCCTTGTTGACACTTTATGTAGAGCTTAAACTGGCAATTATGATTCAGGGATTATAAAGATTGTTTTCTGTTGCTTTCGGATATATTTTCAAATCCTTTTTCTGAAGGCGTCTTGCAATTCGCTCTGTGTCAATCACCAATGAAAACTTTCAGTGAAGCTTTGTGACTGAAAGAGCCATTTTTAAGTCAGATGTGTCGCCCAATAATATCGCTTTAGTATGCAAATGTCTTCGTGGAGAGCCGACTCTTATTTCTTTTGCGGTAAAAGGCCAGGTCAAGCCGAGTGCGCTACCTCAGAAAATGAAGTCTGCATGCTGAGTGCAGCCTGTGGGGGAAAGTCAACAGATCAATGGGATTATTGAAGAGGCGTCAGAAAAGGTTCATGTGTGACCCGAAGGTGTATTTCTAAGTGAACTGCGGACACACACGCGCTCAACTTGAGGTCCGGGGACCCCGTTCCCAAGAATAATGAGATCGCAACCAAGCAATGTGTCAAATTGCAACTTTCTCTGACCTCAGAACAGTTGATTTGATTCCAACTTTAGAGTTACAAGAGTTTTGCTTTTCAAGGTGAATTGTCACAACTGATGATTAATCTCTGCCCATTTGTCTTGTAAAAAATGTGTGTCACTAAAGGTTCAGGACTGGCGTCACAAAAGATATTTCTTATCAAAAGCACGTTTTCTCTTTAATGCTATCTCCCTCAAGCGTAACCCACTTCCTAAACCTGTTCTGGCATGCCTTGTCCTGGAAAGATTCTTCTGTTGTGACCACAGGCCTGCAGATGAACATGACGTGCATTTTCATGTTTTCCACAGCTTCAAAATAAGTCTCCTTGATCTTTAGAAATAGAAAAAACAACCAGATAAAAACCACATCATAGGTGGTTGTGAAGGTTGCTTCAGCATTGCGATGCTCTTCTCAGCTGGGAACTGTCAGGTTCTCACGGCATTGTGAGCCTGCATATTGCCATGGTGAAGCAACCACAAGTTATCATGCTGCTTGCTTTCTCGGCATGAACAAAGAAAAATGCTGCATGATGTCTAAGTTTATGAAGTTAAAGTTTGCAGTTTGGATTCGAAGTATACGTATGACACTAGTCTTAGAACTTTTCTGACACGTTTGGATGTGATCCAAGAGAAATGACAAATACACTCACATGCTGTATTTTAGTAGTGATTGTCACGTGCCGTGCCACCTGCCATCCCACCAGTGATTTTCCTTCAGTCAATTGTTCTCAGCCACACCTGGCACTGATCAGAACCTCGGACAGTTCCCTTTCTCTACTCCTTCCGTCCTGTTATGCAGTGATCAGCATTGATTGCCCACAACTGCTGTTCATTATCACACCCTTTTCCCACCTCGTTCACTCTCTTACTTAAACCCTGCAAACCCATCACTTGGTTTGCTACCTGTCTGTTTGATACCTGTATCCTACCTGTCAGTTTCCAGACATGTTATTCTGTGCTCCTGCCCGTGTTGCTCCCTATTATCCAGGTTTCCCCTTCCCCCCTCAACTCTAAAAAAGATCCACGCCTCACGTGGTTTCTGCCCGCGACAGAATTAGAGATAATGCTGTAGTATAGAAAGGGAGTAAAGAGTCAGCAGTTCCGATTAAACGCTTTTACTTAAGTAAAAAAAAAAAAAAAATCTTCATGTCAGTTACCTTACATAAAATACCCAGTTTGATAACTTGTATGATGTTTGTACTGAGAAGAAAGCAAAACACTTGACAAAGCTATGCTTCGTGATGAATTTGGAGAGAATAATCAGGGCTGAACCGACAACAGGCCCTGCATGAACAAAACAAAACAGACCAAAAAAGGTGGAAAAGGGTGAATTCTAAGAAAATCCACCCTATAAAATCATAATGGGTGGCTGTGCCTTTTTCTGCAAAGATTTTCACATGATTTCATGCATCGTGTAATTGTCATATTTCCAACCCACGGAAATGTCTAAAATCCTTAAAAAATATATAACAGGAAGGAAATATCTGGAAAGGTTACCCAGACCATGTTGTTCATTTACACTGAGTGTTTTGAATTCCCAGATGCTGAAACAGCTGACAACCCTCTCGGAACATGAGAGGCACTTTGGATTAAAAGGTGAAACGTCTTCAAGCGTTTAAAGCACTGTAAACCTCCACTCTGCTTTATCGTCAAGTGGGAAAGGCCAAGATGGCTCATCACTGAGAGGATGAAACAAACGGCCTGCCATAAACCAATTCAAAACTCACTTTGATCTCCAGGTCTCCCTGCTTGCCATACACTGGCCAATGGGAGAACTTAGGGTGGTCTTCCGGCCATCCATTAGCATGAGCCTTCCCGCTTCGCTCCAGGTGTATCGAAAAAGTAAAAAAACTTTCTTTGTACGCTGTCGTAACTACGCGACAGGCAAGGAGTGGAGTAACAAAAGAAAAAGGCCTTGATACGCTGCCTCGCTGGCCTTTGTTGCCTGCATGCAGTCAGCATCTGAAGCAACACAGTTCAGAAAGTGTTCTGTGTAACATGTTAACATGTATGTTGTCACCTGCCACGTTTTAGATCTTTCTTGAGTGGAAAGCGGCATTTCCCCATTTGTGCACAAGTGCCTGTGTGCATGCATGCGTGTGTGTGTGTGTGTGTATATCGTATAACATATATGTATATATTAAGGAGCACGACCCAAATTAACCATCCCTACAACGGTCACATGCCCCCTGCAATTAGCCAGGGGCTACTTGGTGCCCCTTCTTCCTTCTTGCCAATAGCTCCGGGTAATGTCTTCCAATTTGTCCTCTCTGTCGTCGGACATGAGCAGAGAATCCTCAAAGATAGACTCATCTCCCCGGATACTAACACAAACGGATTTCCCCCATACATGTCACCCATGTGCTGCAACGATGATGATCAAAACGCTTTGCCTGTCTCTGTCACAACCTTGATCAGATGAGTGATTTCCTCTTCTTACAGTATCCTGATTTGGTTGCTGTGGTGACACAAAAGCAGATGGCTTATGTGGAGGCCAAGATAATGACACACAGAACGCGGGATGCTTTTTCGGTGCCATGTATTTAATGGTTGCGCTTACTTCAGACGCGGTGATTGTGCTGACTGGAAGCAAGCGGTGAATCAAAACAAAATTGTATGAAATACAGTAGAACAGCACCCTGGAATGGGTGACTTGGCTGAAGAGTTTGTCAAAGATATAAGTTGTCACTTGAGCTTTGTGTTTTTTTTTGTTTTGAGATACTAGAAATAATTGTGATGCAAGTGCACTGTAGGTGCCCATCACTAAATGGGAAAAGCACATTTCTTCAAAACCTTCCGCCAGCCTCCCTTCACATTGGTTTCCTTGCACTGGAAGGACAAGTTCAAATGGTGGCAGTAATGCGTCATTAACAGCACTGCACATAAGTGCTGAAAATATAAAACTGTGCGCCAGATTCAAGCATGTCAGCCACCATTTGCATAACAAGCGTTTAGCTTTATTCTAAAATTAATATAAAATTATAAGCACACCAGAGGATGGGGCTCGAGGTGCAGTGCTGCCAAAGTGGAAACGAGAGAAGAGGTGTACTTGTTTTATTTCCAGTAGTGCTCGCTCCAGGCATGAACACAATGCAGTTTCCACATCACCTCGCCTTCAAAGTACTGCACTGTAATAAAAAAGAGGGAGAACAAATTCCCAAATAACATGAAATTATTTCTCCAAGATGGGCTGACACCATTTGTGCCTGCATTCTGCTGACGTTAAATTAACATTATAATAAATATTTGGTAACACAGTTGATAAAGGTGGGAGTAGCCGTCAAGGGTTTCCAGCAATGTTTATGTGACATGAAAACTATTTTATAGTGAGTTTTTCATGAACACTACAGCAAAGTTACATGTATTTTTCCAGTTAGTATTTCCTTCTGTGAAAAAAATTCTCTGCACTTAAATTGATCACGGGTATTTAAAATATTGAGTCGAGGAGGACATAAGCTCAATCTTTCACACAATTTGGAAGAAAGAAAGAAAGAAAGAAAGAAAGAAAGAAAGAAAGAAAGAAAGAAAGAAAGAAAGAAAGAAAGAAAGAAAAAGAAAAAACATTTGCTGGTTTTATGGAAGTCTCTTTTTTCAGTGTTAGTATTATGTGTGGCATATATTGTAACTGCATCCAAATTTGAAATGCAATAATATGTTGCACCCTCCTGGGGCGATTGACTTACTTCAGACTGATGCGGAGGAAAGAGGAAAAGTGCTTAAGTCAATCGGTAATACAGACACACAAGGCTAGATTTAAAGAGAACGCACTCGTTTTATGGGTTGCTCCACCCAGTGTGCATCTGGCGTAAAGGTATGTGGGTTGATCAGAGAATCTGTCCGGCCAGAAAAGTGTGCAGCTGTGCATCTTTTGTCTCTCGGGTGAATGGGAGAAAATGGCACCGTATGCTTCTACTCCTCAATACAGTGAACCCCCACTTATTTATGTTTTGCTCTTTTCTGTTTCTATGTAACTGCTCCCCATCTATTTATTGAAAAAAAAACCTAAAACTACTAAACTGATAAACTTTCAAAACTGATTTGAGCAACACTCTAAATATGACACACAGTGCCGCCAAAGCTCTGGGTATTCAGAAAGTTTGCATTTGCCTCAACAAAGTTTGTTAAGTTTTGCCAGGGTTGTTAGTGGACATTATAGAGGTCCACGGTGGCTACATGTACATGTGCAAGAGATCATAATTATTTACTTTCCGCCCATATTTTGTTCCCTAAGCTAGGAGGAGGCAGCAAATCTTATCGACATTATGGGGAAAAACCCGCTGAATTTGACATTTTGTGAAGAGTGAATAGGAATCTTGCTGTTGTATGTATATCATCTCTGAATGCCCGGGAGGCAGGCGTCTGCTTAACAAGCAGCCGACCGATCTCCCCCAACACAGTCCATTATTATTAATTATGAATAATATTGCCCCGGTGTGCATGAGGTGCCTGATAAATGACTCCATGATGAAATGAAAGATTAGATGCTAAATGGGTATCAACAAACAGCAGCACGTCTGTATTGGCTTGTGATAAACAGAAGCATCAGGCTACATCAATGTGGAAAAACAAAGCCAAATCACAGCTTGATTGGAAGCTGCTGGTTGAAAAGCTGCCTTACAATCTCTGTACACTATTGTCCGAAATAAGAAAAATGCGAGCGGTATCCCCTCCATCCAATCTCGATGTTCCATTAGTGTCCTCGTTCGCTTAGTCCTTGAAATACTTTCTACTTTCTCCCTCTTGAGACATTGGCAAAGTAGTGGTTCAAGCAGTAAGAAAAAATGATTGATTTTCCCATCATGACTTGAAATAACATATTTATTGATCACCCATAGAAAGGTTTGGTCGCAGTGGTGAGTCGCATATTTGGCTCAGCCTTGGGGGTCTGCTAAAAGATGAAAGATTCTGCTCTTGGGGTTCATCACAAGTTTATGTCATTAATGAAGGCCATCATTTAATGCAGATTTGTGGACACCAACAGTAACTGACCATCGCAATCTTTATTCAACCCCTTTTCTTTTAGAGCCGGGGCGTATTTACTTAAGGGGTCCTCAACGCATCCGCCTTTCAAAATTTACTCAGTAGCACTAACTGGAAAACAGCAATTTCACATTATGACATCAACAGACGTTGGGTGGCCATGTCTGCCATGCGAAGGTGCACGCAATCTCATGGACTATAGCAGAAAGAGAGCAGGAAATCAGCTATTTTGGTTTTTAGCTGAAAAAGGTGGTGCTATGGCCCGTCTTGTGACCAAAGTGCCCTTGACCAGGATACTGAAGCCCCTGAGCCAGTTGCTGAATGAGGAGACAGTATAAGGCACTTTGAGTTTCTTGTAGGTTGAAGAGTATACAAGTGTGATCCCATTAAAGTCTGTATTGTGTCATACCAGCTCTAATTTGTAGTGCTGATATGAGCGACAATGTATTCGCTGCTCTCTTGCTCATTTGATTACGGAGCGAAGATGAGGTCACTCTGTCTTTCAACAACGAGCGGCCGCAGTCAATTTTCAAAGAAAAATCAATAGGTTTTAATTCCAGAAGTCAAACCAATTCTCCCACAGGGTGCAAAGTAATTCAGCACCAAGGTCTTTATGTTGCCTTCAGTGTGAGTGTTGGGTATCGACAATGCTGACATTTGAGGAAACACACGAGAGCACCAACAAGATGAAGTCATTGCGTCGGTTTATTAGCTTTATTGAGCAAACCGCAGACCATGACAACTTTGCGGCAGGCTTTCAGCCATTTTCATAGCCCTTTACCCAAA
This sequence comes from Syngnathus floridae, assembly GCF_059516105.1. Lineage (NCBI taxonomy): Eukaryota > Metazoa > Chordata > Actinopteri > Syngnathiformes > Syngnathidae > Syngnathus > Syngnathus floridae. The sequence goes on along the minus strand of NC_142413.1, from coordinate 15,674,256 downwards.
AAAACTCCTCCGAGTGTAGTCACATCGCTGCCGAATTGTGACAGTGCTCGAAATTAAAAACTTATGCTGTGAAATATACAGGTCGTCAGCCGTTTCAAGTTGAACGTCATTTCCATGTGTTGTCTCAGAATTAACTCTACCAAGGGAAGTAGGGTTCACACAAGCATGCATCATTACAGTAGTAGCAAAGGTCATCACCAAATTTAAACTGCATCGAAAGGACAGGTGGCATTGAAATGTAAAAGTTGTAAGTTTTCACAAAGTGTGTCGGCTGGAGCTCGGCAGGACCAAACAGCCCTCGGTGTGGCCCTCCGGGAAGGTGTGGGGCAATGCAAAATTTCAAAGCCGGCAATTCTCACATGTAATTATCGACGGAATTCTCCAGCCGCGGCGCCATCTCATACTGGAACCAATCGCAAGCCTATTATACACTTCCCACCACAATAAACAACTTCAGCAGCGGCGTCTGGGGAGCAATCACAGCTTCGTTAATAACACCTATAAACACGGTCTGGCCGTGACAATCCTCGGCTTGCGTTATTTTCTACTGCTGTATGCAAAATTCCCAACTATTAGTTTTATCTTTGTCAAGCCAAGAGCTATGTTTCGGCATTGTTTATTTTTATTGTGCGAGGTGATTTACATTATGAACGACTGCCAAGGAACAATTCTATCACCACAATTTTCGATTTGTGAATTTCTCTCATGCAGTGGGCGGTTATAATGAATAACCAGCAAGACAGTTACCTGGGTGTCGTGTATTTGCCCTTGTGTGACTGTTCACGTCGTGAATTCTTTGGGGACACTTTGACATTAAGTTCTAGTGATTTGGTTGATATTTATTGTACCAGGTGTTGGTTATTGCTTTGATATATGGATCTGCAGCTTGACATTAATATTGTGCCTTTTACTCAAAAGTGTTTTTTGAGTTAGACAGGAGTGGGCTCGACGTCTCAATAGTACAACACAAATCCGCTATTTGGGACTTGCAAGTTGATTCAAGGGGTGACAAAATGCAAAAACACCTTTTATAGTCACAGAGGAACACATGACTTGATGATGAGACTCGGCTGCGTGGCTGACTTTCATTTGCAAAAACAAAAGCCCTCTATTTCTACGTGTTTTCCTTTCCTTCAATTGCGACGGGAAGAAGAAGAAGAGGAGGACAATCAGTGTTGTTCTTTTATCTCATTTCAGCACAAAAGACCTCAGCTTGTTGCTTGCAAGAAATAGGCTACATCACAAAAGATAGCAATGGGTTTGAGAGGGCTCTGGCCGACGTGTTGAGAAAGACTACCCAAAAAAAAGCCTAAAAACATTACGAACATTGTAAGTTCTTCTGAGATTACTGCTCCTAGGCCAAATGACAACTAACGTTATTGCAGTTTACTGAGGAGTGACTGTTTCCATGTATGTTCGAAGGTCTGTATTATTCTGCCTGTCATGTGGCTAAGGTGGCACACCATAAGGAGCATCACAATGTCCACTGAATTTAAGCAAAAACTGTGAAACTCCTTACGTTCTATTCTTAAGTATTTTATTGCTTTATGCTTTTATCAAGTACAATATTGTAGGGTGCTATATTTCTTAGTAAAAATCACGGAAACTTTTTTTTCATGGAAGGCTGGAAAAGATTAGTGTTTCTCGATTATTTTCTGTTATGCCCCCCATGATGAAGAAACATTTTAATGCCCCCTCAATTCTCCTCAGTAAGTATACATTGTAACATTTGTCTTTAAAATTGTAATGAGTTCACTTCTGCATCACATTATATACTAATTAACAAGTTCCCTGGGGTCACACATGCCTCCCCCTGGCATCACACTGCGCTCCTCCAGGGGTCCCGCCCCACGATTTGGGAATCACTGAATTAATGACATTTCTATTTATTTAAACGGGAAAATATTTAAGAATTCTTGTGTGCTAAGAGCCTGCTCCCAGAACACACACTCATTGCTGAGGCCATTACTCTGAGTTATACCACAAACAAGGCTTTGAAAGCACATTTTCACTGTGGCCAGTAGGAGTCACTGCACATACAGCAAGCAGACCTTTGATAAAACGCAAAGCAGACACACAGGGCTGAGGAATGAGGCTGGTGGTATTAGGACCCTGTAGCGGACAAACAAACACATTTGGGACATGGAAGCGGCAGACATCTCAACACCTGGAGGATGTCAAAAAGAACACAGAGGATATGAGTCTAAACGTAAAACGCTGCGCGAACCCAGGACTTAGGTCCCCAACACACAAAAGTAATTAAAAGAAAATCACTAGTACACACCAGGGGCAATGTCATAAAACAACCAAGGACAATCTCAAAAACAGACTTGGAATAATCGTTAGCGAGGAGTACCTGTGATGACGTTGAGGTGTGTAAATGTGTGATGAGTGATGCGGAACTGCAGTGCTGAAGACAAAAACAAAGAGAAAGACAAACAGAAAACAGAACTGCACTGATTTCAAAATAATAGGAAATAGCAAACGATGCACAACAGTTTTATTTATGGTATTTATGGACTCGCACAGGTGGAAGTGGGCGTTTGCGCCGTTGTGGGATGGAAGACATAATTCCCTTTAAGACCTCTAAATACCAATCTGACGTCGGCAGTCAGGAAGTGGGCGGGGTGTCGGTATGCGACGTCTGCTTGAGTGCATCGTTTGTATGTTGGAACAGTTCTCTCCCGATGCAACAGACCCATGGCGCAATTTATCACACTATTAGCTAGCAAATCAGTGCATGGGATAAGTATGAAAATGTTTGAAGGACTTGTGCATTTTGTACTTACACATCTCATTGCACACATATTTGCAACATGGAGGGAAGACAAGTCGGAAAGGATACGTAAATAACGCGAAAAGAATGTAATATAGGCCTGCTTAACAAATGATTTTACGAGCATTGTGTATGGTGGTATAAAAGTTAATAGTTCAAAGTGCATGCTAGTAAAAGAGGACATTTTTCTTCTTTTGATAATATGAATGACCATGTGTTCTTGTAATTGTAGAATGTTGATCAGTTCCTGGTGGGAATGTTTACATCCCTCATTCAAAAGGCTGGGCACTTCTCTCAGCAACATTCTACAATCTAAAACTCATGAAAGCTAATTTCAGGGACAAAGCCAGGAATTCTTTATTCATGCCCAAAGGGAAAAATGGTTTATTGGTACAGTTGGACCTGTTCCCATACCAAAATAACAAAAACAAAGATGCAAGTATTATCACAATACTGTATAAGGGCTATACATACAATGGTGTGAAAAATTGCCCCTTAACTGATTTCTTTTCTTGCATGTTTTTTGTTTAAATGTTTTCCATCCTCAAACAAATTTAAATATTGGTCAAAAACAATTAAACAAAAAAAGGCTGTTTTTAAGTGAAGGCTTTTATTAAGGGACGGGGAAAAATCCCAACCAAAATTCTCCCATGCAGGAAAAATAAATTATGTCAAAAGAGAATTTTATAAGGGGACTCATACTTTTTCATCATGGCACTGTATATCACATACATTTCCGCTATTTCTCTTTGTAAACCTAGTGTGCTGCTGCTATTGTTGGGAAAGTTCATTTTCTACACAAATTATTTCAATGTTCAGTTCAGAAATTTCAAAATGAACTTGTTTAGGTCATAGTTCATGATAACAATTTATCGTTCCAAAAATGAAAAGTTCAAGGTTTTAGTTTAAGAAAAAGCCACTCTGTGCATAAAAAACAGGGGTGAAGCTAAACATTTTGTATTAATATTCTTGTGCCTCGATATTGATACAGACTTAATGCGTCTCCGAAGACACCAGCATGCGTGGCATCATACACATGGTGTTTACATGAATAAATATGGTTCAGTGTGGAGGGGGTCATCTTTTCATTATCTCACATCGACAGAGGAGCAATGTGAGAGGAGGTATAAATATTTTGCGGAAATGGCTACTAATGTCTACTATCGAAGACGTCACATTATTCCCGCGTGTAGTAAACCTGTGTGGCTTTCCACTTCATGCTTCATGTTTCAAGTAGGATTAAATTAAAGTCAAATGTAAAGTGGATGGATGAATGTAAAGTCAATTCTATTCGTCTAATCAACTTTGCAGATTCAGTCTCCTAGCTCACTGCACTCTTCCCCCATCTGCCTCTGGGTCAGATATACGTATGTGACTTGGTCATTCAGATTGTGGCAAGGCTGCAAAAAGTTGCATGTGTATCCAATCCAGCACCACGTGAAAATGACCCAGGTTGGATTTGAAAAAAAAATAAAATAAATAAATATTGTGTCCTTCAGTCAGTCATAAATAAAATCAGATACAGGTCTCATATGGGCAAAAAATATTTTTATTTGTATCACTTTTGCCTACAGTATGTCCCTAGCCTAATCTCATCTGGTTCTTCATAATAAAAATTTAAAAAAACAACAAAAGTATATGAATGATATGCTGAATGAAAACATGTTTTGTTTTTAAAAAGGGCAAAGTCCTTAGCTCACTTATCATTTGCCAAGAGAAGCACAGCGTGAGGATCACAACAGTAAATGTCTTGCCATGAAGATGAAATATTTTGAGTCCTCCTACGCCGCCGCCATGTCCTTACTTGTTCCACAAATAAATAAGTAAATAAATGGTCCATGCATGAAATCGGTGTTTGCAAAGTGTTTATACAGGTCAATTGTAAGAGCTCCTCTTGCGAATAATGTAATCAGTGGTGCATATGACGTGGGCAATTGGAGACCACCTTGTACCATATGCTTCATGTGATGTTTGGACTTTGAGGAATTTCCATCAGGCGCTGTCCGCACAGCGTAAGTAGATGCGGAGCCATCCTCAAAAAGCGCAATCTATTTGGATCATGCTCTTTGTGAAAAAGGAGGGAAAACTCATCAAAAAACCCATCTTTATCACTCTGAAGATGACGTACAAAAGTCTTTGCAGAATCATCTGGGAAAACACAATTTGCAAAGCTGTCAAGAGTTTGGACTAAAAAAAAAAAAAATCTTTGTAGTTGAATGTTAGCGTGTTGTAGAATACTGTATATATCTCAGTGGACACTTCAATAGGTATGTCTGCACAGCCCAATGAGATCAAATACAAGAGCTGCCTTTGTAAAATAATTTCAGTCATCTGCTGATTTATGCCCGAAAGCAGTCTCAGGGCAAACGCAGTGAATTTTTTATTTCTTGGGCTGCATTGAAGTTTATTTGAGTCATTATTGACAGTTCTGTGTCATCTGCATAAATGTTTCACAATGGTCATGCCAAAAGGACGCATTGAGGATGAAAAATAATTGACCAGGAAAAGACAGCTGTCAGTCTCATGACCGGGTTGGGCTTAAAATTAGCATTTTCTGAACGTAAAAATGTGTACGCGGGAATAACTAGCATTGCAACTGGTCGACTTGTTTTTAATGTTTGACGTCCACTTGGACTAAAGTGAAATATATGCATACCATTGACAGTAGATAGACATGGGATTTACAGTTGTCATATTGTCATCTTTATAGTTTAGTAAAGTTCCTACGTGTTGGTCCCTTGCTATAGGGTTCTGCCATTTACCTGTGGCGGGAGGAAGTGTTTTCACCTGTTTAGTAAATCCTGAAATTGATTGCACACGTACCGGACTTTATTAAAATAACGTTGTTAAAATAATGTTTGATCATTTTGTTAATGTGACACTGTTAATATCAAACTCAACATAATAACTAGATGTTCAAGTAAAATTGTTGAGCGACATTATAAATGATATTTGACTACCGTACTTGCCGGTGTATAAGTCGACTCGGTGTATAAGTCGACCCCCTAAAATTCGACGGAAATTTACCATTTTATGATATATCCTTTGTATAAGTCGAGCTCAATTGTTGCATTATATTAAACTTCAAAATTCAATCAGAAATATGCGAAATTTATTGACGAAATCTGTTCAAATTCGCGAGTTTGTAGCGAGCGATCTATACGCCATTTTAAATATTATTTACTTCATGACCCTGTGATATTACGCGCCGAGAGAGACTAACAACAATGAACACTCTTAGAAACTGGTTTATTTTTAGTTAAGGAACAACAAATTATAATTATAAAGTGATTGCCGGTACATAGAGTTCAAAATTCGTCTTCATCGTCGCTATTTCCGAAAAGCTCGTTCCATTCGTTTTCGTTGAGTTTGTCGTCATAAAAGGGATCTTCTTGGTCTTCTCTATCCTCAGTTTCCTCCTCCTCTTCCCAGATAAGGTTGTCTTCTGTCCCATCGAGAGCGTTTGGCGAATACTTTCTAAGTGCCAACGGCTCTTGCGCCATAAAGAGTCCGCCTCGGCTGGTTCCCCATGTCGGCCAGAACAAGTGAAAATTCGGCCTCTTCCCCTGGAAGTCCGGCCAAGTTTGGCGAATATTTTCTAAGTGCCAACGACTCAACCGCCGTAAAGTGTCCGCCTCGGCTGGTTCCCCATGTCGGCCACCACAAGTGAAAATTCGGCCTCTTCCCCTGGAAGTCTGGCCAAGTTTGGCAAATATTTTCAAAGTGCGAACGACTCAACTGCCGTAAAGAGTCCGCCTCGGCTGGTTCCCCGTGTCGGCCACCACAAGTGAAAATTCGGCCTCTTCCCCTGGAAGTCCGGCCAAGTTTGGCGAATATTCTCTAAGTGCCAACGACTCAACCGCCGTAAAGTGTCCGCCTCCGCTGGTTCTCCATGTCGGCCACCACAAGTGAAAATTCGGCCTCTTCCCCTGGAAGTCTGGCCAAGTTTGGCAAATATTTTCAAAGTGCGAACGACTCAACCGTCGTAAAGTGTCCGTCTCGGCTGGTTCCCCGTGTCGGCCACCACAAGTGAAAATTCGGCCTCTTCCCCTGGAAGTCCGGCCAAGTTTGGCGAATATTTTCTAAGTGCCAACGACATTCATTTAGACATGGCGATTGAATGTTTACGTGCCGGTAGTTATTGCCGTTGCTTGACGCGCGATGACTCGCTCAATACCCAGTACTTCCCCCTAGCAGTCATCGTCGCTGCCTGGCTTATTGAGGTGAGAATATTTGAAATTGTTGCTGAGGATGCGTGTTAATGCGACAAACGCTTTATAATGATTCAGTTTCTCACTGTTTGATGAGCCTGACGGACGCACACCCACGCACAATGAGATGCATGAGAAACGGCCTTGGTTACCATCACATTTGAAGCGATGAATACGAAGTTAAATTTTATGACTCGGTGTATAAGTCGAGGTCGATTTTGGATCAAAAAAGGTCGACTAATACACCGGCAAATACGGTATTTTATTGGGTGAGAATGGAGAGCAGAAATCAATAATTTCTCCCGTGTTTCCCTTGTGTATTGAGTGACCGGCCGTATATTTGTGCCTCTGATTCAAGTGTCTGCATAGCTTCTATTTGTTTGCCTGACTCAAATAAGATGACGCTTTTCCAATATTCATCACCTGCGCCTGCCAAATCATTGTAATTCCCTTCAAAGCTCGTTTCTGCAGCGCCAGTTTGTTTACAATGTGTTTGGGGGCCTCAAGGGGGCCGTCTACTCATTCTCTTGCACACCGTTCGCAATGTTCTGCGTTTTCATGTGATATTCACCAAGTGTTGCGTGCAAATGTGACGCATTTGGATTTTCCATCTTTTGATCTCCATGTATGAAAGAATCGTTGACGGACATTCCTTCTGCGCTCTGACTCATTGCCTCGGAGGGGCGGCAGCGAGGGCGTCATAGCGCTTGCTGACTGCAGTTTACCTTAAACATCAATAGCCAGCGGGCCTAATGAGGCAGCCATTGGATTTTTGTTTTGATGTCGGCGGTGTTTGCAATGACGCACTTCATCCACGCTGGCCAATTATGTCCATCATTTCAGATTAGGAAAAAAGCAAAGATATGAGTTGTCATGCACCCATTGCTCACATCATTCGGTTTACCTGCATAGTTCATAAAGTATCAATGTGATAGTTTGGTGTTATTTTTCCTCTTGTGTTATACTGCACTGAATCCTTCTTAATTAAAATATTATTATCTTAACTATTTTAATTTTACACCGGTTCGGCATTTGCAAAGTTGCAGTTTTTATGCTTATCCTAAAGCAATTAAAGTATTACCACGGTGCCGTCTTGTGCCGTCCATTTGACAGGTTACAATTTTTTCTTAGTGGAGGAGACTGGAAGGGTTTTCAATGAAGAATGGGGATTTTAGATGCATTTATTGTTTTGAGATGTGAGTGTGGTCACAAAGGAAATAAATCTCAAGGCACATAAAATCATATTTATGTCATTGAGCAATATATACAGAGTAAAAATAACAGAAAATTATAAACAAATGTTCCGACTTTTTACAGACTGATACCAGTACGTATACTCAACTCTTAGGCCCTCATCGATAACAATCCCAAGTAACTGATACCACTGATACTTGTGATACATAAAACAAATCAATGAAAGATCATTTTTAAGAAAAAAACTTTCATTTATTTCTGACAAAAGGCTGCAAAGTCCTTCTGCAATAGTTAAATTCCAAAATGAAACCGAAACTAGACTAAATTTAAATGCAATATAAAACTAACAACTCTCTCTTTAGAATTTGTTCAAAAAAGTGTGAAATCACACAGATTCAACTGTTAAGCGTGACAGAATGAAGTTAAAAAAATGGGGCTTGCCGAAATGCCCGGAAAATGTATCACGATGTATGTAAATATTTCATATCATATTATTGTGAGTTTTCTACATGTTCAAAATAATTTAAAATAAATCAGATGGCTTAAAGATAGAATATAAAAATCAAATGGAATATTACCTTACAAAATACCTGATAATACATATATATTTCAAGGAATGTACTCTGTCATTGCATACAATATAATGTAGTGTAATGATTGTGCAACATGGTTTATTCTACACTCATGCTCACCATTTAGCGCCACAAATACACATTTGCTGACAATGTAAAGCAGTAGTGCCCAAACACTTATGATATGAACTTATCCATGAACCCTTCATTCATTCTTCATACAATGAGTGAGGACACGGAGCGGCGAGCACATCAGGCAAGGCAAGATGGAAATTGTGCAAGCAAGTTGAAAGAGTTTTGGGCTGATAAAGGATCACCTCATAAGATAACCTTATTCATCCTTTTTGTACCGAGGATACAACTAAAGTTTTTAAATTGTGAACTATTTGAACTCGGTAATTGTTTAGGAGCTGTCAGCAGCTGTTTAGTAGGTGCAGGAATTACACTCGGAAGGAAGCATATATAAACTTGTATTTGGAGGCTGAGGGCAAACACTTGAGCAATTGCCGGTTGTCAACCCCCCAAAAATTAAATGATTTCTTTGATTAATTCAACTCGACTATTATCACCATAGCCCTGACGACAACAAAAAACTGAAGTCATGCAAACCGCACTTTGATTATCTGCCTAATTTGAGAATACATTTCTTGTTTATATTCTCATGCATGATCGAACTTGCCGCAGAATACCCCCCCATATTTCATTGATTTTGAGTCGTTCTCTTGAGCAAGAGAGCGGTTATCACAGAGGAGTGATCACATTAAGTCTAGAATTTTATAATTGCTCAATAGATTGTTTGGATTCATTCTTCATATTTCCAATGCGGACAGCGGCTGTTATTGTGATTCAGTGCCAAAACAAGCAATCACATCAAACATGACACCTGCAGTGTGTAACTGAGCCTGCCATAGACCTTTTTGATTTGGGATAGAATCAATGTGTTTATCGGGATTAACTAGCGGGAGAAGCGCTGATGTTTATTTTGTCACAGTGCATCCCTGTTCACATTTCCATTTTTTTTTTTTCTGACAAAAGACCACAGAAAATCACTATAAGGTTTGCATTTCCTTACCCTATTGTAGCCATGTGAACTGCACGGTGACCTTAAAACTGAGCTAGATATTGAAATGTGATTTTTTTTATCACACATGCACTGAACACGGTTCAGCATTTACGTTTTTTTTAATTTGGAGACAGATTTTCAAACATTTACGATTTTAGTTTTCATGTAAACTAACCACATTTTTAATAGTTTTTTTTTACGGCGTCCTTGTCCCGGACAAACTACCCAGAATACAATTTACTCTAGTTACATAAAACTGACAAATGTGCTTATTCACCCCAAAACAATGAACTCCCCTCAGACCCGACCGAGTGCACTGCACTGCAGTTGCTTTATGACGTGTCAGCAGGGGCAACAGCGCCAAAAGGAAAACAGACGGCCGAAGGGTCAGAAAAATGACTTATGTCTTCATTTGTGCTGCAGAACTTGTTGCACCGGATCCACACTCAGTGGCGAGAATGTCGTAAAGTTCTGAAAACGTCCGACCTCAGAGAAAATGATGCTGTCGTAAGAAGCGCGCAGAGTCATATGCACGTGTAATATACGTGTCACGAATCATGCGATTGCTCCCCTTCGGCAGTTAATCATGATAACCGGCATCTTGCACAAGAGAAAAACAGGATGGCTAGAAATAATCAAGAGTTATAAAAGCCTCCGGCATGCACTGTCACACACACCCACACACTGTATAATGGAAGTGTCGTTTTTTGAACATGAGCATTCCTCTCGCCTCGAATAATAATGATAATAATAATAATAATAATAATAATAATAATAATAATAATGGTAGAGAATTATAGGGCTAAAAGCCCGCTAAAAGCCTATGGAATGTTTGATCCCGCACTGGTATATATGAAAAGTGAAAAACAATTTTGAGTCCTGTTTGGTAAAGTGCAAAGCCAAGTTTGTTTTGGTTTGTGCGCAAATAGAGAATCAATAGTTTATCTTCTGCGGAAAGTACAAAGTCAGTTGATTTGGCTTTGGTTTTGGAAATGCGACATTAATAGTTGATAATAATTGATTGTCCTCATTAATAAAGTGCAATATAATGAGTTTGTCTTCTTTTTCGGAAAGAGCAACATCAATAGTTACCTACTTTTTAGAATGTGAAACAACAATAACTCGATTTCTTCGAGAATCATAGTTTGCCAGCTATTAGGTAAGTCCAAAATCCATTGTTTTTCCATTTTTAGGGAAGTGCAATATAGAGTGTTAGCTTCTTTTTTTGCAGGAAAGTGAAAGTCAATTTTAAGGGTCGTTTTTGTGGTACTTTGGCCATGAGATGTGTCTTGCAGACTCTTTTGTTGCCATCAGAGACAATCGCCACTATGCAAATTAGGTTCATGCTTTCAAAGACACATTAAAAACAGGATAATACATTTTATGCTGGTTTATTGTTCATTTCAGCATTGTCGTCTTTTTTGGCATTCACATAAAAGCATCCTTCCTCTATTTGTCTGCTGAGGAGGCCAGCTTGCCAAATAGTGTGCACCCAAGAATTCTTTGACTTTGTTTTTGTCAATGTTGTAGTTTTCCTCATAAGCAGCACGTTGACAGAGTTTTGCAGTTAGTTCTCTGTCTCAGCAAATTTAAAAGTTGTGGCTATTTGTTAGAAGAATCAATTCAAGTGGGCTGAAGTGGTTTGCTATAAATCTGCTGAGGTGTTTTATTTATTTATTTAGACCAAGAATGAGAACATTGATATGTTGGCATTATGGATCATTTTGCCATATTGAACCGTATTGTGGACAAGGTTCACAGTAATAATACTTGTGTTTTGAAAACATTTTTGTGTTTCTTCATAGGTGCTTAGAATTCTGGCACAGATCAAACATCATACTGGGGGCAGGGTTTGCTTCCTGATTTATTTTTTTTAATCGAGCGTACTTTCTAGTGTCTATAGCCATGTATGTTTATATTATTATAATAATTATTATATTAGATACGTACTTCTACTAAATATTTCAATTGAAGATTTAAGTTTTGCTCATGATACGTCACTTGTTGCCTCCTGACATCTCTCTTAAAATGTAGCTCTTTTCCGAAGCAACACCAATGCACTTACTGTTGACTTTTGACTGTGGATATTTGCCGTGTTTATTTCTATAATGCATGGTACGGGATGTCAAGGATAATTGGCAGGAGGAGCAGAGATGTCAAATCCAGATTCAGAAAATGGAAACCCTGCCACAGGGTTGAAGTACATTAATCACCTATTCTGGATGCCTATGCTTGACTGAGCATGTCAAGGATTTATTTGACTGTGGACTATTTCTTGTCATTATATTCATTTCTATTGTGCTGGGTGGTGATGAGCTTCTTTTTTTTTTTTTTTTACCCTATAGATTAATTATTTGTAGTGTTGCATTTTGTTCAAGATGTCAGTCATTGAGCAAGGAAAACAAAGATGTGGAGTAACAGTTGGTTCTTTAGTTGCAATATCTTGGGTTTTTAATGGCGGTCAGTACACAAGGCACTTTAGCAGATGAAACAACCACATCACACTTCAGATCAGAAGGTTTTATACGCTCCACTTGCAGGAACTACGAAGAGAAGGGGAGGAAAGGAAAAACACGTCATTGTAAGGTTCTGTTATCTCCCTGAATGTCCTGTTATCTACTGAATGTTTTGTGACAATGTGTCATGGAAAGTTAACTGAGCTCTGTGTGCTGTCAGTGTGCGGATTGAGCAACTGTGTTTGCATAAATTAATAAGAATATTTACATATTGATTGATATGATGAAGTATATAGGTTTGCATAAATTAATAAGAGTATGTACACATTGCAGTTGCTCCCTCTTCAGTCGTGATTCTGTTTATTTCTACTATGCATGATGATGGTGGTTATGATTATCTGGGAAGAGGGAGACATTGCATGAATCATGCCACACATATTTAGTGATTATTTGTATTTATTTTATACTGTATAATTGCATTCGTGGCTATGACTGTACTAACCTCACAACTGCATTTCAGTTAATATGAATGCCTCAAATAATAAATCAATGACAATTTTTTAAATATTTACATTGTACTGAAATTCCAACAATTTTTACAAGTTGACCTAACTAATGATCAGCTCCCTCAACTGTCCCTTTAAAATAGTTGTAGATTATTTTGGTAATCAATTAGTTGTTGATTAATCAATCAATTAATTAAAACAACCGTCGTACTTTGCTAACAGGCATGACTGTGCAATGGATCTTTTTGACCCAATGGCTTGTTTTCAGTCTTTTTATTTTTGTACTAAGCACTGAATAACCACTGGTGAGATAACTTTGGAGTGGGGGGTCTCTTTGAAGCCAGCAGGGCCTTGATGGAAGTTGAGTGTGCGCTATGTGAGGAGGTTGTTGTTTGTTTGCCTTCATCTGAGTTCAAGTGTGAGCATCACCTGTGGCCTCTGGCTTACACACACACGCACATGTGCACACACACTGCCGGTGTTCTAACTTGTTTGCATTCTGCTGTGCACAACACTGGCCTGGGTCACGGAAAAATCTCTCAGGGAGTTGTGAGGTTAGAAAGAGGCAGGCGGGCTCGCTTGGGGTGTGTGAGTATACAATAGGTATTTCCCGCTGAACCATCAGGTGCTAATCCACCTCCGACTGTTCTGAGACGTCACTGTGCACTCAGTTGAGCCGCAGCCAGCGGCGGCTGGGAGGGAGGGAGGGAGGTAGAGAGGGATGGAGGTCTGGGCAAAGGCATAGCCTACTTGTGTTTTAAAAGAATGAGGAGGGGAGAGAGAGCGCCTTGTCCTCACTCAACACTTCTCCTCCAAACCCGTCAGCTTGAATGGCTGTCAGAAGACCGCCGACCATCTGTGGGTCGCGGAATAATCGCTGACCTCCATCTGCCCATTTTGTCTCTTCATCTGTCTATTTTCCCCTTCCTGTCCTCACTGTCGATTTCTATCGTTCAAGGTGGGAGTTTTCATAAATAACAGGTGACAGATGCTGCTTCAATTAGCTGGCAAGGTTTATTTCTTTCTTTCTTTCTTTATGTCTTTATTTCTTTGTTTGTTGATCAGGGCGCTAATAGATTGGAGTGGGCAGACTTTTGTGCTCAAGGGCAAGCTCTGACAAGACGTGCCATGGCATTCGTAGATCAGTATTACACATTGTTATTATTATAAAATATGTAAACATTTTATTTATATTTAATGTAATTCACACGAATTAACGATTTTTGTTCAAATATCATTAAATAAACTAACCAATTATTCAATGAGATGAATGAACACAAAGAAATACAAATGGTAATTACATTTAAAAGAACCAATTTTAGAGGGAAAAGGCTAAAGTAATGTCATGAATATTACAGGATTCTTAGGAAATGTATAAATGCTTGGTGGGCCACATTAAAGGACATATTTTACTCATCCATAGTTAGATTATTTTTGCTTCTCTTGTGGCACACAGTAGTTGCATTATTTACATGACATGAACCTTGTGCAACCATGCGAACAATAATTTTTTATGTATATATTATTTGAGTCCTTATGTTATGTTGCTCTTGCTGTGGTTAGGGTTAGGGTTAGGGTTTGTGTTAGGCTTAGGCTTGCTTTTGCTGTGCTGAGGCTTAGGGTTAGGCTTGCTCTTGCTGTGGTTAGGGTTAGGGTTAGGGTTTGTGTTAGGCTTAGGCTTGCTTTTGCTGTGCTGAGGCTTAGGGTTAGGCTTGCTCTTGCTGTGGTTAGGGTTAGGGTTAGGGTTTGTGTTAGGCTTAGGCTTGCTTTTGCTGTGCTGAGGCTTAGGGTTAGGCTTGCTCTTGCTGTGGTTAGGGTTAGGGTTAGGGTTTGTGTTAGGCTTAGGCTTGCTTTTGCTGTGCTGAGGCTTAGGGTTAGGCTTGCTCTTGCTGTGGTTAGGGTTAGGGTTTGTGTTAGGCTTAGGCTTGCTTTTGCTGTGCTGAGGCTTAGGGTTAGGCTTGCTCTTGCTGTGGTTAGGGTTAGGGTTAGGGTTTGTGTTAGGCTTAGGCTTGCTTTTGCTGTGCTGATGCTTAGGGTTAGGCTTGCTCTTGCTGTGGTTAGGGTTAGGGTTAGGGTTTGTGTTAGGCTTAGGCTTGCTTTTGCTGTACTGAGGCTTAGGGTTAGGCTTGCTCTTGCTGTGGTTAGGGTTAGGGTTTGTGTTAGGCTTAGGCTTGCTTTTGCTGTGCTGAGGCTTAGGGTTAGGCTTGCTCTTGCTGTGGTTAGGGTTAGGGTTAGGGTTTGTGTTAGGCTTAGGCTTGCTTTTGCTGTGCTGAGGCTTAGGGTTAGGCTTGCTCTTGCTGTGGTTAGGGTTAGGGTTTGTGTTAGGCTTAGGCTTGCTTTTGCTGTGCTGAGGCTTAGGGTTAGGCTTGCTCTTGCTGTGGTTAGGGTTAGGGTTAGGGTTTGTGTTAGGCTTAGGCTTGCTTTTGCTGTGCTGAGGCTTAGGGTTAGGCTTGCTCTTGCTGTGGTTAGGGTTAGGGTTTGTGTTAGGCTTAGGCTTGCTTTTGCTGTGCTGAGGCTTAGGGTTAGGCTTGCTCTTGCTGTGGTTAGGGTTAGGGTTAGGGTTTGTGTTATTATTATAAAATATGTAAACATTTTATTTATATTTAATGTAATTCACATGAATTAACGATTTTTGTTCAAATATCATTAAATAAACTAACCAATTATTCAATGAGATGAATGAACACAAAGAAATAGAAATGGTAATTACATTTAAAACAACCAATTTTAGAGGGAAAAGGCTAAAGTAATGTCATAAATATTACAGGATTCTTAGGAAATGTATAAATGCTTGGTGGGCCACATTAAAGGACATATTTTACTCATAGTTAGATTATTTTTGCTTCTCTTGTGGCACACAGTAGTTGCATTATTTACATGACATGAACCTTGTGCAACCATGCGAACAATAATTTTTTATGTATATATTATTTGAGTCCTTATGTTACATTTATTTCTGTTGTGTAAAGTGGCAGTTGTTATGACTAACTTGGAGGAGGGGCCATTGCTTTAATTCCCGTATTGTTGTTCTGTTTATTATTTATTTCTATTATGATGACATGATAATAATGCACTTGGATTGTTTTTTTGTTTGTGAAATTTTTCAACTCATTCTGTTTATTTCTGTTGTGCAAGGTGACAATTGTCATGAATAACTGATGACACAAGCCATGACCAAAATTTTATACAGTAAAGGTATCTACAGTATGCATGTGCACAACTGAGCATTCCATGGAGTCTTTTGACTAGAATATTCTGAGTCATTTTGTCTTTTTCTTTTGTGCAAGGTTTTGGTTATCGTGAATAACTGGCGAGTGGAGCCATCACAGAGATTATATACCACCTCTAAGCCACCTTTGTGTAAATACACACCTGAATTGTTTCTAGGATTGCTGTCTCATGAGGTTGTGGCATCATAACAAGGAAAACAATAGAAATCATAGGAAGTGTTTACCATAACACAAGATCAAAGAGCTGACAAGGACCAGCACTTTCAGTTTCATCAGCCTCCACTCACTAGTCTTCTCATTTCTATTATCCTCTAATAACTGGCCCGACAATACACATTTGCTATCCGACTTTTATCACAGCAGGAGGCGTTAGAACGCATCTTGCTGCAAGATTCCGCTCATGTTGCAGTCCGGCGCTCGCGGGCCCCCTGATAAGCGATCAGGCTATGAGCGTGATTGCATTATTTCTGCAAAAGCCATTCAGGAGACACAATATGCTTGTGTGTGTGTGTGTGTGTGTGTGTGTGTGTGTGTGTGTGTGTGTGTGCGCATGCGCGTGTGCGTGCGAGTGTGTGAGAGAGAGAGACCAAGAGAGAGAAAGAAATAGTTTAGCTCCTGCCCTTTCAGTGCAAGTGTACAAGTATGACTGGTGATTTCATCAAGTCACACAATCAGGCATCAGTGAGGGGGAGGCTGACATGTTGTGTGCAAACCATTACCGTTTGAATATGCGTGATTGTACAAAGCGATTGCGAGATTAGAGACCTGGACTGATGACTGCAAGAATGTCCCAGACCTCTGCATCGTCAACTCCTAAACAAATAGCTTAAGTCGTGTGTTTCAAAAAACATGAAGAACTGAACCAAACACTGGTGATATTATATTTATTAATAATTTCATTTCAGGGGGAAAATGTATGATCTGTTTAAGCAAGAGTGTAGCCGATTTTAGTAGAGGTGGCCACAATTCTGGGATGTTTAATTAAAAAAAAAAAGTCAATATATGACTAAGGCCATTGATTTAACAGGGTTACAATGTTTATATGTAACTGTATGAGCATGATCGGATTTGTGTAGCCTCAGTTCACTAATTTCCCTTGACCAAAGCCAGTTCACAGCCATGACAGTCACAGAGAACACATATCAAGCTTCAACAAAATCGTAGCATTAGTCATGCTGAGCTTGCAATAACACTGTCAACATGTTAGTATTGGCCTCTGCTAATTGGCTAACGTTGCATGCTTAGTGATAAGGTGGTGCTTGTGTGTGTGTGTGTGCGTGTGTGTGTGTGTATTTAGACATTAATATGTTTCTGTACGATCTATTTTATTATGTTTTTTCCAACAGTATTTTTTTTCATAATAATAATAAGCAAAAAATATCGTGGTGTTTTTTTGTGGGGGGCTCGAGTGAGCGACTAAAACAAATTGGTGGCATTTCAGTTAACTTAATTAACTGAACCAAACTTGATACAAGCTTGGTCGCTGCTCCAATTAAACTTTTACTTCAAGCCACAATAGTATTCTGATTGAGTTAGTATACTTGATGCTGTGTATGTAAAAAATTGTATGGGAACCTAACCCACCAACACATGCTCCCTGGCAGTATTGAGACATGAATCTGCTTTGGTGTTATTTGAAAGGCGTCCTAATGCAGCGACACGCCGTATTACACCCCGAAGGACGTACTCAGCACGTTGCCTGCAAAAATGCAGAATTATCCCTTCGCAACGACAGTGAAGTGAGTGTGTAAGCGCATAAGAGTGAATGAGTGATAAGGCACGAGTCTATTTTGGACTTTAAAGCTCACCACAGGAGCCAAGAAGCGATTTGTGTTGAGTGTCTCTCAATGTAAATAGAAAAATGACATAAGTACAGCATACATTTGTTCGCTCACTATTAGCTATTCTGACCACCTCATTTTTATAGTTTCAAAATCACTTTGTTGTTGCTAAATGCAAGGTCTTGTGGTCGCATGCTGGCTTAGGTCAGTCAATGAGATCACCCTAAGACTCCCTACACGAGCAGACAGTACAGTACAGAGGCGCTTCGAAATGAGTTTAGGCTCCAGCTCCCGTCTTAATATGGAAAAGATACCCACTAAGGAGTGAGTCTGTGTGCATCCATGTGTGTGTGTACGTGTGTTAGCGTCTTTGAAGTTTAATGGATATACAGTGATCTCTCATTTATTGCGGGGGATGCGTTCCAGAACCACCAGCGACAACGGAAGATCTGCGTAATAGAAACGGTGTATGTATTTATTTATACTCTATTGTGTTGGACGATATAGCACGTTGTGTTTCTTGTTGGCCCTCTGGGGGGGCATGTGTATGTTGCAGATTTATTTAACGTGTGGTTTACCTGTCAAATAATGCAAAGCACCCACTTTTCTATGTCTCTCTGTTGCAACACACCACATTCAAATGATCAGGATTTTTATCTAGCTACTGCAGACCTTGTAATTAACATTTGAATCACCGGGGTTCCCTAGCCATGCACTACACTAACCCGAGGGAGATCATGACGAGCGAAACCAAAAGTGAGTGATGGTTGTGCATGAATCTCCTGTTGCATTGTGGATGCTGTACCTCCTGAGCTTGTCCTCACTCACGTCCGCAGTGACACACATTGCTCACAGTCACGCCCCGCGCTACCAGCGCTTATTGCCGCCACTTGTCACACCTCGTTTGAACGCCATTCTTCCGCCACTCCTGGTTGTTTCGTCTTGCTTGCCGCAAATTATTTTTACATTAATTTCTTCTAAAAACTCACAAAATAGTGAAGCCGCAAAAGGTGAAGTGCAATGTGGCGAGGGATTACTGTAGTGCATGTCTCCGGAACTCCCTCTTTAAAATGTTGTGCACAGGTAGCAACAAGAAACAAATTATTGTTGGCTCAAAAGCAGTTTTGGCCTTTCACCTGCACTTCTCACTCCCTTACGCACTCATTTATTTACCTCGCAGCACATTTTCATTTGGACACGAGGGTGGCATCGACTGGGTTCTCCATCCATCCATCCATTTCTGTACCGCTTTGTCCACACGGGGGTCGCGGGTCGACTGGGTTCTGTGCGCAGTAATTGGGCCAACCAGGTGCACCCGTGGGCAGCTTCCACCAGGTAGAAATTGAGTTATCAGGTCTGCTGGTTGATAATGTCAGTGCATGGGGAAGTCAGACACGGACTGGTGTGTAGCATAGCATTGCTTTAAAAGCCACAATTTCATTTCGAGGTAAATTCATTGTGCCTTTCGCTTGTCTAATAACTAAGACTACATTGAAAAGACTATTGAGGTGTTTGTACTTGTGCATTTTTTGCTTTGTTTCCTTGTTTCAAGGTTTTCAACCTGTTTCTGCATCTGTCTCATAATAAGGATAATGAACTGAGTTGAGCCTGCTTTATTCCTGGATCTTTTCAAGCTGAACCCACAGTTGTTCACGGCAAAAGAAACAAAAAAAACCTTGACAATGGGAGACTGGAAAAATTTGGTAAATTGCCCTTCTCTGTCTATGTACACATGCACACACCAACACACACATTCACGCATGCACGATGACTTTTAAGCGTTTAAATATTTGCGTATTTGCAATTTGCGTATTATCATGAATGACTGGTGACGAGCGCTTGCATTGTTATAGTTTTGACTTAGTAGATTATTTTTATCCCTGCCAATTTAACGCAAGAAGTATGGTGACCCCTTTTCAGCGAACAGAGGTGGCCCGATGACTTGTTACGCAAGAGACACACGCCTCGACGGAATTAGCCAGATTTAGCCGTTTTGTAATCCCGCGCCTGGATTCTTTTCCAAATCCTGCATTTAATTAGGTTTCCCCCCATTTAGTCACTCGCAAGCACCAATCTAATTCCTCCATTTCGTGTATTACTTTGCCTTATGCATAATAGTCCACCAACTTCCGCTCCGCCTGGTCTGTCCCTTTTGTGTGATTTTTTATTCTCTTCTTGGACCACTGGGCTAATTAGATGTTCTTTTGGAGTGCTTTTATCCATGCAAGAAAACCAAAAAACAAAATAAATTGTTCAGTGAAAACCAGCTAAAGCGGTGCATCAATAATCTAGCGCATTGCTGTGGTGTATATTTTGACTGTGGTTTTGGTTTCAAAGAAATAAAAAGTGATACATCTTTCTTTGTTGAGGAGTAACTGCATAGAAGTAACCTGGGTTATTAGTGGATGTTATGAACTGCTTGCGAGCAGCATTTCTTAGGTTGAATAAATAAAAGAGATTAAAATATATTTGAACACTCAAGACTTGCTGGTTATTGCTCAATTACTTACCAAGCAACTTCTCGGGACGACTTTGCGAGTTAATTGGCATTCATTTGGAGGCGCTGGGCAAAAAGCACCTGCTCCTCAAAAGGGCAACTTGACTTTCAGCTAATAGCTCAGTAGCGCCTGTTGTGATTATGAAAGAGATAACCTTTAAAGCATGTGCCTGATGAAGCTGTGGAGCGTTTCACACATTACATCGACTCGACTGTAAATGCGCTTGTGCTGCAGGCTTCAAAGCAACAACTGGACGTCTTCAGGCTGCTTTGATAGACTGAACCCATGTGCAGCTTTTTGTGCGTAGATTTTATTTTTTGATTGATCAATACAAGAGCAAGGACACGTGTATGAAGCCAAGCAATAACTTGGAACCATGAATCTGGATTTTTATGTTTTTACAGTGTAAAAGTATTTCATTTAATTTTTTCATTGTTTATTTCAATTTTCATTAAAAAGATAATACAATAATGACAGAAATGAATTAAATGGAGAACGAGAAGTCTTATTGCAGCTGTACTTATATATGTACTTATATTGTATATATAACTAAAGTATTCGTACTGTAAATATGTTTTAGAACTCTTTTATTATAACAACTTTTTTATAACAAGGTACAAGTGTACATACTGTAAATATGTTTTTAGAACACTTATTATTAAAACAAGTTTTTATAACAAGGTACAATACTGTAAATATGTTTTTAGAATAATAATAATTAATAATTCCTTTAATTTATAGAGCGCTTTTCAATGACCCAAAGACACTTACAGGGAAGGATACAGTTAGTAACAGGACATCGGTCAGCAGTGCGAAGGAGATGGATGGAGGAGCAGGGGGGGCGGAGGTTGTTGAGGTTGGCAGTACGGGAGGTGGGGGTGACGGGTGTTAGTCCAGAAAAAGGGGATGGGTGAGCCGTCGGGGAAGTGCCGGTTAATAGACAGTCCAGATGTAGCAGCGACGGCGAAGGATCCCAGCTTTGGGTGGAAGCAGCAGTGGACTGGGTGGTGATTTTGGTTGACCCCGACGGACTGTACCCGCACGAACGGTGGGACCCGGTGTGCCATGGTGGCACGCAGCTGAGCCACAGCTGGCGAGCTCGCAGGGAGTGAACTCTTATTATTAGAACAACTTTTTTTAATAAAATGGTACAAGTTTACGTACTGCAATTGTGTGGAAACTCCCTGCCTTCTGCCTGCATGTGGGCAACTCAAGTGCCATAATTCCTCAATTTAGAAGGTCTATTTTGAATTTGTAAATTTGTTTTTTTTTGGGAAAACAATCCGCGATGCACTGAAGTCGCTATAATCAAGCCACGATGTAGCGAGGGATTACTGTATTGTAAAACAAATCCCGCACCCCTCTTTGAGACCCGCGTTCAAATTGTGGGTGCACCCAGCTGACTCCGATTGTGTATTAGTCAAGTGTAAATGAAGCTGCTTAAATAATAGGCAGCCCAAAGCCATCTTGCAAATATTTCTCTTCAGCGTCAGCATGAAGGAGGGCTGCTGTGATGGATGGGCCTAACAGAGAGGTTTAGGTGGGTCGGACTGTTCTCCAACCTTTGTGGTTTAATCGAGGAGAACATAGTCTGTCTGGTGGGTACACAGATTTATTGGACCTTTTGCCATCCAATGGAAGAGCATGTATTTTTTTCTGCCTATCACTATATTCAGCTGGCATTCATAAACAACTAAAGACACATTTTTGATTAACGAAAAAATGGAAACATTAGTCACAAAAAAATAATGTTTATTAATATTTCCGTGAGAATCTTTCATATTTGCTCATTCTTTCACTTTTTACCGAACAAAACACGGTAAAAGTAAATATACGTATATATATATATATATAATGTATCTATATATATACATATATATGTGTGTATGTATGTGTATGCATATATATATTATACAATGCAATATATGTGTTGTATAAATGCTATCACAAATTTTGTCTTGTATTAATTAAAAAACTGCCTCATAATTTAATCGATGGCTCCTCTCACCAGTCATTCAATCCTGCAAATTAGAAATACCGGAAATCAAACAGGTGCGTTTGTTTTCCATTTTTTTTTATCTCAATGCCAACTATTTTTAATCGAAAGTTCTTATGCCTTTTTGCCACACGGCACCTAGCTTATCTCGTCTCCTCAGCTCGCCTGGACTGCACAAGGGAAATGAAAACCACATCTGCATATATTTTTTCCTGGCTAACACAATATTACTGAGTTAGATTAATTGAATATTAATGGCAGGTGTTTTGTAATCTGCTCGTGGCATGATCTGGAGGCTGCGTGTTTGCACACTGGATTAATCCGACTGTGCCACTCTTGCATTATGGGTGCATCTTGGCCCTATTTATAAGAACTAAGTGGCCCTGATTTCTCTTAAGTGCCGCATGTCATGAGGATACATACAATGTTGTATAAATATGACTCCTCATTAGTTTGTTGCAAGCCACAGTATTAGCATCATAGGAAGGTGTTACGGGTGTTTTGCTGCGGGAGATAATTGAATGTTACAGCGTCAAGATGGAACGTCAATTCTCGTCAGAGCTTGTCAGAATTACGGCTTCCCACGGTTCACTCACTCTTGGGCAACAGAGCAATTTAATATGTATTTGTTATGCAATGGCACTGGTTCCATGCCAGATATTCCTGAAAACCGCCATCTTGCACAATTGAAATAAAAATAGAAATAAACAGATTGACTACAAATAATCCAAAACGATTCACGGCGAATTCAATCATGTGCAGGAATATTATCAAGGAATGTTCTATTACAGAATTAATGAGGTTGCTCCTCTCGCTTCAAGTAAGGCACAGAATGAATAAACAGAATAACTTGAAATAATCTAGAGTTAAAGAAATATAAATGGAAATATGAAAAAGGAATAGGATTATAAAATCTATGTGATAACTCTCATGTATTCGCTTACCTTGCTGCTTATCCATCATAACTCACCACATCGAAATAACATAATCGAGTCAAATAGGTTTGCAGCATGTTTGATCATGTGCAGGAATATGAACAAGGAATGTATTATTTTAGAATTAACGTGATCAGCCCCTTTACCATCGACAGCTAATCGATTATCAAATTAATTGACAACAGTTTTAATAATTGAATTATTGTGTAAAGGTATATGATGTGTGTCTGTAGAATTATCTGGCATCTCATGGTGAACTAATAGAGTGCATTGACCTAAATTCAAAGCATGTGCATTTCAAAGCACATACACTACGGTGCCACCCAGATCACATACGTCGTAAGAAATTGTCATTACAAGTGCCATCTAGTATTCTCATTAGTGACAGAACGTAGTTGCCAAAGTAGTCATTGATCCAGCAAATTTGTGATCAGGTGATAATCTTCATTGGGTATTTTGTGCAGAAGGATGTCGAGAAGACAAGTCGGCGTCCTGTACGATCTGAATGTGGACACTGATGAAGTTGAAAGGATTTTACCAAAATATGTCAGGCAAACAGAAACCACAAAACACAGTCTGAGATAAATGAACCAGAAGATTGATTATAAGTGGAGAGAAAATGAACTTTATTAACCTACAATCAAACCCTAAACATTGTTTGAAATACCGGCCCAAGTTTCATAGTTTGCTTTGAACCCCTATCCCTTACATGAACCCCTCATTTCAAATCCTAACTAGAAATACTGTGGCTTAAAACCCAACATTGAAACCCTAACCCTACCTTGAAAACTTAACATGACAAAAATAGATATATCATCGGAATATCAGCCAATAGACAGGATAAAAGATCACAGCTCAAAATCAATAATCTGGTATGAATCAGTCTTAATGAGGACGCACTAACCTTAAACTCCCATTCCCAAATCTATGCACCAATATTTGTGCTCTAATACATTGCACTCACTGTCTGAAGTTGAAGGCGGTTCGGAGTGTCTTTGCAGTTAGCCAGGCCACGTAGGAAGAAGTTGGCAGCAAGGTTGAAATAAAAAGGTAAAAATAAAAGTGAAAAAATTTAAAAACGCTGGCTTCGCACAGCATGTGTTCAAAAGGGGGAGCTCTCTAGCAGTGCCGGCCTAGTGATGTGCACCTGGCTTTTGCAGTGTTCAGCCTGGCTTGGGCCTCAGAAAGGTTCTAGCACACTAAGTCCACCATGGTGGGATCGGTCAGGAGACGACTGGAGCTCACACTCGCTGCCTTGACAACATCGACCAGTGCTGGCACCCAGCCCGATAAAGGAGATAGGCCTCTGGAAAAGTGGGGCCATGTGGTAGCTGAGCCTCATGCAGAGTCCAGCCGTGCCCATGTGCTTCTTCAGAGGACAAAGGCATAAGGCCCGAGCCCCTACCTCATGGGGGAAAGATTGTAAAATGGGCCTCATGAAAGCAAGAGAAGAGAGGCAACAAACAAAAGCAGGAATAAGAGCGGAGCCAAGAGAAAGAATGGAGGAAGTTATTTGGCTTTTAAATTGCAGAAAACCCCCCATCTGCCTTCCGTTTCAGGCATAGGCTGAAGGGCTCTGTAATCTAATCCGGTCCTTTGAATAGGAGGAGTTAAACTCACCCAAAACTCACCCAAAATTGAATTCCTTAAATTGAAATGTACAATTATCCTTTGTGTCTAAAATTAGCTTTGAAATTTAATCGATGTTCAAGCAATTCAACATGAGTAAACTCTGAAAAACATTGCACATTGTTTTTCCAAGATATACCTTATGTTCCAATAGATTAATTAACAGTCACTGTGCAGACACAGTCAGATGCGAATCAAGAAAAGTGAAACAGAAATGCAATCTTTCAAGGTTCCGCTCAAAATTGCACACGCATGCAGTTTTCTCAGTTTTTCTTTTAATAATTTTAAATGCATTCAGTATCGTTCATGACTTACTGGTTGGTGGGTGGGGGGGATTGGATCATTTGAAATGTGCATGCACAGGATGGACTGACCCATCCTGTGGGTAGAGTTTGAAGGCGGAGGTGATTGTTGCTACATATGCATTGAAAAGACTGCATTCTTATAAATGCAGCGACGTCGTCCTTTTACTGCCATCTTTTTACCCACAATGCACATGGCCGTGTCCAAGGCCGTTCCCAATTACAAAGAGGCTGCGAAGACTGTTGGAAACACACAGCCATCATTCTGCCTCAGTGATCTTGACAGCCCAATCCCACGTATTCCCCTCTCGCACGGGAGACGCAGATGTATAGCGGCGTACAAAAAGCCCTGGCTTCAGCAATAAAAGCCTCGTCGACTTGACGCACCGCCCGACGTCCGCGGCGATGGAAAAGCGAGTCACTCGGCTTTTTGTTCGTCTCACGACTCAATCAAAGTCACAGAAGCTGCCGGGGGAGAATGTGCAAAATGGGATAGAAGGGAGAATCAGCCTTGACGACAGTTTGTTTGGTGTCAGCCTTCAGAGAAACACACGGGGTTGAATTGATCAAGGGACACCAACTGGACCGGTGATTTCCAACTACTGGTTTGTGAGAGATCATCCGGTGTGCTTCGGGACATTGTAAAATTTCATTTAATTGGTCTGAAAGTAGGAAATGAGCAGGTAAGATCTAAAGGTAAGATCTTGCACGACTCACTGCTGAGTTTTCGGCTATTAATTGTGGCTTTAGCCTTCAGTTTTCTGAGTACTCTCGCTCCTGCCCACATTCTGAAAATTCACTACACTGTCAAATGTGTTCACTCACATTACATCCATCCATAGGGTTGCAGGTGAGCTGGAGCCTATTACAGCTGACTTTGGGAGAGAGGTAGGCTTCACCCTATACTGGTTGTCATTTAATCACAGGGCACAGAAATACAAACAGCCATTGATATACTCTAGATTCACACTTAAGAACAGGTCTTCATTTCATCCATCCGTCCGTCTGTCTGTCCGTCCATCCATCTGTCCATCCGCGCTCGAAATCGCTTCATTTAACGTTTATATTTTTTGTATTGTGGGAGGAATGTGGCCAACCTGTAGAAAACACCCAAGCATGGATAGAGAATCCAAACTCTATGAAAGGAGGCCAGAGCTCGGAATCAATCCCCCCCAACCTGAGAATTGGGATGCGGGTTTGCTCACGACTTGGTCATTGCTTCTCCACTCATCCAATTAATTGAAATCAGATATTCCAATCACTTTGGGTGCATAAAGTCAAGCATCAAGTCCATGCTGACTATGAATGTGTCACTTTCAGTAATTTTTAGATCCAACCCTGGCTTGAATGTCTATTTTATAAGATCAACATTCAATTGAAGCCCTGACCGAAAACTCCAAAAACCACCATGATACCTTAATTTCAAAATTTACAATGTAGTAATCCTAAATTGCAAGACTAACTGGAATATTGTCACTGCAAAGACACAAACTTTACAGTTTGGTGCTGGACAGTGATCTTAAGCACTCAATCAAGCTTTAATCTTTTGTGTGGGCTCCAATGAACCACTGAGGGATGTCTGTCCATTGATAATGTGATGCTCACTAGCAGGCCTCCTAATGCGAGTGGGAGGCTGTTTAATGGAGAAAAAATAAAAATAAAAGACAATTGTAGTGGTGGGAGGACTGACTCATCCTGGCACAACCCGAACAGCGGAGGACACCAACCCAACAGATCAGCAGATGTCTTCCAAAAAAATGAATTATTTGCGGTGAAAACCAGAAGCGATACGACACCTCAATACAAACTGAATCGTTGACAACGTTCATTAATATCGTACTGCTGTCTTCCAAACAATCCACTAATCCGATGTGATGGTTTGAATGGGAAATATGTTGATTAACCTTCTAATACCTTTGGCCGTTGCCTAGTTTGTGTTTGTGTGTGTGTGTGTGCGTAATACATTTTGTTCAGACTAAATCATAACAGTCAACATGACACATCAGTAGATGTTTTTTGAAATTCCCAACCCAAGTATGAACGTCTAACCCTGACTTGAAATCTTATTTTGAAACCCGAACTCTGACTTGAAACAGTCACTAAACCTTCCAATTGCAAACCTAAACCTTTTGTAACCCCCTAAATTTGAAACCCTAACTCGCTTGAAATACAAGCACACCCAAACCCCCTATAATTAAAACTGCTTGGTCAATGTGCATTTTGGGGTGTGGTCCATCTTAATTGTAGCTGCTGTGTGTGTATGAAGAACAACTGATGTGTTTGGCTTCCACATAACAAATAGGTGGGAAATCCACGGCTACATCTTCAAGAAGGGGAAAAAAAGTACTTTAATCTCGACAGCCTGACTCGAGGCATTTGACTTTGCATTTTGTGCAAGAGCGTGGTTAAATCTTTCCATTCATTCGCCGAGATTTTTTTTTTTGTTCGGTGGAATCTCCTTCGCTACACACACCTACGAGCAAGCTGGGTGAATAGAACATTTATAAAAGCGGGATTTGAGATGGCCGTACGGTGTCAAGTCAACACCAACCAGGCGGTGGATGACATGCGAGAGGATCACACGCTTATTATGTTTGATTTCAGCAGGTTGCAGCAAGAACTGCTTTCCCACTGCACTTGTAAACATAATCCAAAGTGTTGTATGTTTTCATGATATCTTGTAAATTGTAGTTAGATTTAGCGATAACATAGTGAACAGTTACATGAACTCATCTGATGAAAAATCCATGCTGTAGTCATCCATTTATAATCTGCCATCAAACCAGTATTCTAGGTGTCCATACATCCGTCCGTCTGTCCATACATCCGTTTGTTTGTCCGACTGTCCACCCACTCATCCATCCATCCATCCATCCATCCATCCATCCATCCATCCATCCATCCATCCATCCATCCATCCATCCATCCATCCATCCATCCATCCATCCATCCATCCATCCGTTTGTTTGTCCGACTGTCCACCCACTCATCCATCCATCCATCCATCCATCCATCCATCCATCCATCCATCCATCCATCCATCCATCCATCCATCCATCCATCCATCCATCCATCCATCCATCCATCCATCCATCCATCCATCCATCCATCCATCCATCCATCCATCCATCCATCCATCCATCCATCCATCCATCCATCCATCCATCCATCCATCCATCCATCCAAACCCACCCATCCATCCAAACCCACCCATCCATCCAAACCCACCCATCCATCCATCCATCCATCCATTTTCTGTACCGCATTGCACTCATCCCTTATATCAGGTCAGGATGACACTGTGACTACTTCTCACTATAATAAGAATATTTCTCATCCCGGCTATTTCATTATCAATGCAACCGTGACGCATTTGTCTAAAAGTGACTTTTTTCGTGCAGTTTTCTGCTCGACAAGGTAGATTGTGGCAGCAAACTAAGCGCAGTGTCGTCGCCCGGATTGTAAAATCATGTGGAAAAAAACTCTCGACGCCGTCCTTCACGCGTGAGTCCTGAATACCGATCGACTCATGCCAAATTTGTCTCCCTGAGTTGGTCTGCAAGTGCTGTCGTTAAGCAAGTGATTGTGCTCGCAGTTGATGACAGGTAGGCAACCTTCCTCATTTTTTCCACCAGAGAGAGGTCGGCGACTGAGTGCAGTTGACTAGAAAGCATATTATCACTTTCAGCCCCCCCTCCCTCCCCTCACTCGCACATCCACACAAAAGTCAGCTTTGAGTCTGTGCAACAGTGGGCTTAGTCCTTGAACCTTACACACATGCACGCACGCACACACACACGCACACACACACACACACAAACACACACACACACACACACATATACAGCAGTAAGTGGGGGAAAAAATGAGAGAATCCCGTCAGCGTGAGGAAATGTAAATTCAAAGGCACACATCAGTATTCAGGCCGGTGCAACGTTAAAAGCAGACACATCCATGTAGATAATTGCTTTGTATTCCACTTACTCTCCTTTAAAAGCAAGCAAGCAAGCAAGAAAGAAAAAAAATAACAAAGAGAGTACTACTTTTTTTAAATTCCTTTATCTGAAGGTGGCCGGGTCATCAAAAGCATGCCAAGGCTTTTCTGCAGCACTCAAAGAGCCAAAGTGAAGCAATGAAATCCCCAGTAACAGGCTACTCACAAGTATTGGGACACCTCTATATCGTTGGATAGAAGGATGTTTCAATTAGTCCCATTGTCACACACACTGCGGTTCAAATTCAGTTCAACCCATAATCCCTTCATTTATCTAACCAGGAACCCACACATAAATCTACCAAGCCATACATGAATGAAGTGATCATCCTTCAACTATACAGCCATGCATTACTCCAGCACAGCTTCCTCCTTCCCACATTAATTCATTGTTAATTGTTCTGTACATCAGTCATCCCGCCATGTATTCAGCCAACCAAAATAAATTAATGCATCAATCAAGCCACCTCTTCTTCCTCCCCATTCATTCATTCATTCATTCATTCATTCATTCATTCATTCATTCATTCATTCATTCATTCATTCATTCATTCATTCATTCATTCATTCATTTTAACTGGAAAAACAGGCAAAAGTCCATCGAGAAATTCATGCATTAATAAACCCAACCAACCAGCTATCATCCATGAATGCCTCTTTGCCATGGCCTCCTTTCTCCCTCATTCATTCATTCGTTCATTTGCTCATGCATCCATTCATTCAAGCAAAACTTCATGCATGCATCATTTCATCCACTCATCCAGATGTATCCATCATCTATAGCTATGCCTTATTCCAGCAAACCCTCCCTCCCTCATTCATTCATTCAACACATAAAGATCCATTTGTTGATCACGCATTCGTCAATGTATCCATCATTCATATACAATTACCATCCGTCCGTCCATCCATCCGTCCATCCATCCGTCCGTCCATCACCTATAAATTGTTAATCTATTCACCGAAGTCCAGCTTGTACACTGCCTGTTTACCACAGGAGCTTGCAGTAAATCAAAGTATTGACAGTGTTCTCTTGGCAGATCTATCTTGACGTGCACCGGTCAAGCCTAATTGAACGCATGGTGGCCCTCCATTACGCAAGTAAATGAGAAAAGCTCAGTCCGTTTCTCATTGAGCCTAATTAAACTTTTAATTGCCTGTTGTGAACGGCAGACTTGATGCCAACACGGAGAAGCCGAAAGAAAAAAACAAACAAAAACGGAATAGATGGACAGCACTTGAGCATAATTGCTCCTACACAGTAATCTCTGCCACATTTCTCAGCCTAATAACCTACGCAAACACAGGTGGAGCCAAACCTGACCATGCAAGAGCACATATTTGCATACCATGCAGAGCTTCTTCTCTTGGCATTTCATAAACAAAACCAGACATAAATTCCAACCCTCACTGCATCAACACAGTTGCTGGCCCACAAGTTGTCTCTCTGACAGAGGCAATCAATAGTGAGTATGATTACCTCTGCCAAGCAAAACAATGAAAAGGCAAGAGGTATTGTTTTGATTGTCTGTTGGTTGGTCAGTTAGAACGTTCCTTTTGCAGGATTATGACAACCAGTTGGTAAGTACTAATGCAAAGGCCGTACTTAGTAGTCATTAGTTAGCTCGGCAGCGTGTAGGTGTTTCTTTCTTTTTCTTCTTTCGGGGGGGCACTGTTTCGTACGTCTGCCTCACAGTGCCGAGGTTGTGGGTTCAACTCTGGCTACAGCCTTCCTGTGTCTCCCCGTGCTTGCATGGGTTTCGTCCAGGTTCTCTGTTTTCCTACCACATTCCAAAAAACACGCATGGTAGGCCGATTTACCGCTCCGAATTACCTGTAGGTGTGAGTGTGGATGGTCGTTTGTCTATGTGTGCCCTGTGATTTGCTGGCAACCAGTTCTGGGTGTCCCTGGGCTACCACCCGATGGATTGAATCCAACCTACAGAATAAAGGATTTCATTATTTGCTTCAAACCCAGTCTGTCTTGAAGCTCTGATCTCTGATGTATTGTTTTTGAAACACCTGGCTGTCAGTTGTTTTTATCCAACCCTCCCCTTTTTTTAAACTGATGATCTACATGTCTTTGTAAATGAGAAATGGATCTCCTTAGTTTGTGTCGACGTACCCAGCATTGCAACCACTTACAATATGAGGCTTATTTGTCACATCACAGCCCGATTTACGTTCAGAGCGCTTTCTGTTCAGGGAAAAGCAGGAAATGTTTCCTTGCCTTGTTAGATACATACAGAACATTTCCACAAGTCCGGAATGAAGCCCTTGTAAATCATCGGGAGGAGGGGACGGATGGCGTGATCAAAAATGTAGCTCTTTGGTAACGGTTGTCCGGCTGTGCAAAAGTAGATTATCGCTGCAAGCCAGGTCAGAGTATAATTAATAGCATGTGAGTTCAACCTGTGACACGCCTCTCCGGCTAGCCGCCGCTATCTGATGCAAAGTGAAGGGGACGTGGAGGGGAAGAAAAGGCTGAAGAGCAAGCACTGTGGGTGGGATGTAGCAGTGGCGGCCGCCGCTTCTCCTGCGCCTTGCCAGGGCTCAGTATTGCTCTGTCTCTTCTTATTAGGAAGCTAATGCGACTGTCTGTTCTCATAGCAGAGAGCAGCTTTTATCCCCCACACCCCCCACTCTCCCCCCATTCCTCTGCCACCTTTTTTTCCATTGCACTAATCTGTGCAGTGGTAGCGGATGATAAGACGTCGCACATTCACTTAGTCTGCTCTGCACCGCAAGAGGATGTGAGAGAAACTTTTCCAGGTGTTTTATTTATTTATTTTTCTGCCTGCCGCAGAGTTCCTGTTGTACTTTCTTGGGAGGGGGTGGGTTCCGTCGAGGCCAAACATGGAGGAAAAAAGGCAGCCCCTGTCTCCGTTTGGGAAGCAGCCTTACTTTTAAGGCCTTTGAAGGAGCACAAAGTGTCTGAGCTTAGGGGGGTATTGTTCTTGTAGGGGGGCCTGGAGAGAATGAATTTTCCGCCGAATCCGCCAGCTAAAGTTTTATTCGCGCTTGTATTGTGAAGATCAAACATGTGCAACTGGACCTTGAATGCCAAATGAGAAGCCCCCGCCGGGCCAGAGTGGAGCAAACAAAAGCGATTCAACAAGAACTCTGTTTGTAGATAAGTTGTAGTATGTATGAAGGCCCTGCTGGCTTTTTACTAGCTTCTTAAGACCACCTGAAGGCACCTTCACTATTAAACACTGTTTTCAATAACAAGGATTAAACTATTTGAGTTGGTCCCTGAGAAAGGATGTCCTGCCTTTCGCGCATTATTATTAGGGCCTAAAGGCCTTCTTGGAATGGTGTGTTATTATTATTCCCACAATTGATTCAGCAATCGATTGCCTTTTTGAGGAGCTTCAACATGCCTGAAAACTCAGCAGGTTTTGCAAGTGTGTGTATCATGATTCAAATATATGTATTTAAGGGGTTTGGAATTTAATTCACCTAATTCACATGTCTGTCAAAATAGATAAAAAAGTCCTCGGCACCCATCTTTTCGTTTAAGGAAGCCGTTTCAGGTGAATTCCGCAGTTTGTGCTTTGACAAGCGCAATCAAGGGAAATTGCCCCAATTGGAAGCTGGTATCCTTAACAGATAGCCGATGCTCAAGTGCAATGCTATTTTGTCTATAACATCATATGGGCGGAGCATGACATCAAAGTTTGATGATCATATTCTGACAGCTAAATAATAATAATTATGATAATAATTACAATAATAATAACAGACCAAACGGGTCTCAGTGACCTATGACCGAAAAAATATTTAATATGGAATATGAATGCCTACACACACACCCAAAAAAATCTGATTTCACAAAAAAAAGTGAACATAGCCGAAGAGTGATGTCGGGGCGTCAAAATGAATTTCTGCATTCACATACATATTACATTTATTATTTGCAGTAGTTTGCCTTAGAAATAAAAGATGCAGACAAGTGGAACGGAAATAGCATTAATGCCCCAAAACATGTTGCTAGTGAGCTGTATTTCTATTTTTGGATCGCATTTCTCAAACCTCTCAGACTGAAAAAAAAAAACCCTCACAAGTTTAATAATAGTAAAACACCTAATAATAAGTAGATTCCATTCATTCCTCACCAAGTTAGCCTCATGCACACTTTTCCATCTTTTTTTTTAAACTGATAATATCCCAACATCGTTGAATATTCCAGTAATTTGACAGCACAGCAAGACCAAAAGGGGGTAAATAGTGTGCTTAAGAACACCTCCACTCACCACAGCTGAAGCTCACAACACTTGACTTATCTGTTAAATTTCTGGCGAGAACAAAATCTTCAGATTTTCCCCCCTTTGCTTGGGGTTTGTTTGGGGAACGGCAATCTCCATGATCATTGAACTGGAATTTCAATGTTATTTCTGAGTCGAAGCAATTCAATCCCAGAGCGACTCAACCCGACTCGAGGCTCTTATTTCTGATGTGATGGAGAGCGAAAAGGCAGAGATGCTCGCCCAAGCACTCGGCGCAACTTGTGGAGCGCCTCCAAGTGACGTGAGGTACTTCACACTGAAATGAGCTTCAATATATTGTGAGGGTGCATTGTCATTAATCGCTCAACCATCCGTTTAGGCAGCCCGAATCCAATTTGTGCCCAGTGAGGATGGTTTTAAATCAAACGTGTACAATGAGACGTGTGCAGTACTTATGGGTATAGTACGCTTCAGCTAACATTGTCTAGCTTGCACCTCTTGCCATATATTGAATCTTGCTCAAACTTGTTTTTAACAGAAATATTCTGTAAAACTCAAGTACGTATCAAGTATTCCATAATGTAAAAAAAACAACACACATTGATTTGATTGAATAGGTTTCAATATTTAGGTTACGAACCCAAACAGGCTGATGTCTACATCCTTCATTACGTAAAAAGGAGACAAAATGTTCAAGTTTCACTTTTGTACAAAGAAAACAAACCACTTAGCTTGTACTTTCCTAGAAAACTACTTTGTTGCATTTTCCCCAAAAAGAAGAGAAAAACTGTTAACGTTGCACTTTCCTGTAAAAAAAATGAAAGCACTCCTCCTCCTCCTTCTACTACTACTAGTAACCGCTACTTTTACTACTAATGTTAATATTAACATTAATAATGAGGATGACAATGATGACAACAATAATAATAATGCTGTTTTGATTGCCATGTCACCAAATCAGAGAAATGTTGATGGAACCACTTGCAGTGGCCTATTAAATTATTATTACATAAAGTAATCAGCATCATTACAAACTTCAATATGTAAATTTCCTTCTCTGCCTTTTACTGGCAGACAGTTCAAACACAAATTCTGACTCGTGTTTATTTAACACCAATTTGTTGTTTACTGGTTGCGTTTATTGAATTTGTAGGCAAACAACAGACTTTTCTCTTATTCCAGCACACACCAGAGGGAAAATAGAAAACTCGGGTTGTTTTGATTATTTTCTCGTAAAAGTCTCCACCCGAGGGTTGAGTCAATGACGAATCTACTGGGGCATAAAATGGATATTTAACATATCTCGGGGACAGGGTTAGAAGGGTTGAGATGGGCAACCATTCACTGTCATATTCACCCCATCACTGAGTGGGAACTGAACTTGCTTCAGTCAGGAAAATGTTCCACCACACTATCGGTGACCCAAATTCATTTCAAATAAGACAAAAAAAAGCACAACAACATGCTTTTGGTTTCAATTTAAAACCTTGGCCACGTGAGATTAGTGCAGTGAAGTCTTATTTCTTGTCTATGTTGAAGCACCAAATGGAGGATAGCTCTAGAAATGCGAGGTTGCCCCTTCCGTTGTCCCACAGGGGAGTGGCTGACTGGCAGTAAGAGGCGATGGATCAAAGCATCACGGCGGGATGAGCAGAATTGAAAAGACAGGTGCACCTCTTCCAACTCTTCAGGTTGTGCACTTGTCTCTTGGACTTAGTGTGTCCCAGTGTGTGTCCATTTGTGTGTGTGTGTGTGAGTGTGTATATGTCGCTGCACTTTCTCCTTTTACAAGGAAAAACTTCCCTGAAAACAGGTTATATGGATGCCAACAAATGGATTACCTTCCCATTGAAGTGACACTTTCTTGGCTAAAATGACATGGAAGTGGATTTTGTGGAGTAAGGGCATGCAAAAATGACTACTGGGTATGTACCTTGCTTTTAAGGTCACTGTTTGGTTTAATAGAGCTCCGGACGTTGACGTCACAAATCCCACAACACACTGCGCCAAACATAAACAAAGAGGGTTTGACTATAAGTAACTTTGAAAATGGGAGACAACCATAGTGCAACAGAAAACTGGACAAAAGAAGTGACAAGCATTCTACACACGACTGAAACTGCCGATGTAGAATCAGGAGCAACTGGGGATTTGGCAAGTTGCTCAGGATACTTAAAATAAATCTAATCAGCTAGTTTTGTTGACTAAACAGCTGCCCACCCATGGTGCTCCTACCAGACCACCGGTGATACGAGGCTATCTGGCTGAACCTGACAGACGCTCCCTTGTTAGTCATGAGCATGCTGGCGCTACTCCAATGTGGCTGCGGAAAAAGTCACATGATG
Organism: Syngnathus floridae; assembly: GCF_059516105.1. Lineage (NCBI taxonomy): Eukaryota > Metazoa > Chordata > Actinopteri > Syngnathiformes > Syngnathidae > Syngnathus > Syngnathus floridae. The sequence goes on along the minus strand of NC_142413.1, from coordinate 15,638,539 downwards.
TCTGGGTTCGATGGCGACTCAGGCCTTTCTGTGTGGAGTTTGCATGTTCTCCCCGTGCCTGTGTGGTTTTCATCTGGGTGCTTTCCTCCCACATTCCAAAAACTCGCATGGTAGGCCGATTGAGCGCTCTAAACTGCCAGTAGCTGTGATTATGAGCCTTTCTAAGGAAGAGTAGCATTAATAATTTTTCTATTTAGAAAAGTGTGGCGTCACCAGGTTCTCTTCTTTTTAAGAGCAGCATCAATAGTTATATGATGCAAAGTGCAACATCAATAACTTTTCTTTTTAAGACAGAGCAGAATCAATAATTTTTGTCGTTTTACGAAGTGCAATATTTGATTTTGGCATTTTTTCATTAGTCCCTCAAAGGGAAATATCAGTATACGGCAGCCGAAAGAAGTTAGAAAATAAAAGAGCTGCGATAAGAGACTGCCCCTTGTCCAGTGGCCCCTCTCCCTTAAAAAAACAACCAAACATACAAGCTAGCACATATAAATCAACAATTACTTGATTTTTTGGAATGTGCAACATCAATAGTTTGTCTTCCTTTTTGAAACATGCAACATAATTCTTTGTCTACTTTTTGGGAGCTTATGTCTTTAGCAAAGTGCACCATTGTTTGTTTCCTTTTTCGGAAAGTGCAACATCAATAATTGTCCCACTTTTTACAACATCAGTAGCTGCTTTTTTAGGAAGTGCTAGATCAATAGTTACACTTCTGTGTAGATCCTGAAATTAACACAGACTGGTGGTGTGCACGAATTGTTCATTTATTTACTTTCCTCTGCGTATCTGGGATTGGGTTGCACAGTGACAGCTTAAGCAAGCAAGCCCAAACTCCCCCTCCCCAACTACTTCGTCCAGCTTATCCCGTACGATCCCAAGGCTTTCTCAGGCCAGCCAGGAGACATAGTTTCTCCAGCATGTCCTGGATCGTCCCTGGGGCCTCCTTCTGGTGGGTCATGCCCAGAACACCTCACTAGGGAGGCATCCAGGAGGCATCCTAATCAGATGCCCGAGCCACCTCATCTGGCTCCTTCAATGTGGAGGAGCAGCGGCCTGAAACTGTGTCCCTTACGGATGACCAAGCTTTTCACCCTCGCTCTAAGGAAAAGGCCTTAAACTTGCTCTCAATTTAAAAAAGGTTGCAGACCCCTGGTTTGTTCAGTAAATGTGTGCCAAAGACGGTTACACTCTCTGTGCTATTCAAACCTAATGCTCCACACAGGGAAGGCTGGAGGTGGAATCGAACCCACACCCTCTAATTGTCCCAGACTTTGTGGCCACACTCCTAACGAGCTTAATAGTATCGTAACGGCCATGTGGAAGTGCAGTCAAATTTTAATACCCAATTCGAACTAAATTTGTGGCATTTGTATTCTTTACACGGCCAGCAAAAACACTTCGGCTGAGCGGAACTTTGTGATGGATTGCCTCACAATTTTCTGATCAGTTTCTTGCTGACAAATGAACATGTTTGTCCAATAAATGAGACACATTTGACAGATTAAACAGTAAGAGAAGGCAACATTTAATTGCTGCCTCGTCTCTGGCTAAGAGCTCCAACAACAGAACAAATGAAGTGAGAAACAATGTTCACAAAGGTTTGCTGTAGTTGTGAGTAAAGAATGGAAGCTAGATAGAGGAGAAAAATGCAACAAGGAAGACTTTCAAACATCAATTCTACTTGCTTGGCGACAGGAAGAAAACCCATGTCCCCCTCATCCGCCCATAGCATCGCTTTAAGTGGGATGAAGAACTGTTTCCTGTTTCCTGTGCCGCAGCAGGAAGCCAGGCACATGATCCAGGGGGTACTTTTGTGCATGCGTAACCTCTGCCTATCTGACTGCGTCTACGCATCGCTCAACACTGTGCGAGACAAAGGAAACCACAGCATGAGAGCTTGCCACGGGCTCTGAAACTTCCGTGCAGCACTGACCCACTCCGAGGATACATGGATTGCTGACAGGGAACTCCAGCACACGCACCATCACTTAGACTGCCAATTTTTCTCATGAAAAAGAGTCACTTTGGGTCATCTTTGTTACTGTGGTTGTGAGCCGCACTTGTGTTGACTAGAACAAATGAACATCCTTCTTCCTTGACAATCATGTCAATTACTGCATGCGCAGTTGTGAATCATTGACTGTTATGGGAATTATTTTCGTGGTAGTCCTGTTAAGTTTTGGTCGGTCGCATCGCTCGTATGTGGCGGGCCTCACTCGCACCATCTGAAATAGCAACATGAGTAACATGACAGACAATTGCAGGACGTGCAATCATAACTCGCGCTTGGGAGTCTTTGGGAACGTTAAACTGCACTGATTTCTGAGAATTGAGTGGGGGTGCTGCTAGCCAACCGTACCCACGTTTCTTTCCCCTAATTTATTTCGAACATGCATTGAAATAAGACGTTGCCAATTTACCTTCCAGCATTCCTCCTGAAAGCATCAGGCATGGTGCCCCTTGCATCAGGCAGGTCCACTGCACCGTGCCAAGGAAGCTCATTAGCGCGGCTTTGTCATGTGGCTGTTTCATGTCCGTCATTCGGCTGACCTTTTCCTCGGAATGCCGGCGGGTCTTCTGCACTCAGAGTGGGTCCAATATTGTGTTCCTGTCGCTCCGATGTGCCACTTGGGCCAGAGATTGATGCTCTTTGACTCTGTCAGGCAGACGTCGCTGCCTCTTTTTATGTGCGGTGGTGCTCCAGAAAAAAAGTCCTTCTTCTTTGCTAGTGGTAACGGTTCTCTATTCAGCGTTTGGTTGTTTATACAGTCAGTCAGTTGATCTCTTCACTTTCAGCAGTGGTAGGTGGAAGTAATCAAGTACAAATACTTCCATTAGTGTAGTGGATTTTTCAGGTATTTAGTTTTCCGTAGTTTTTTTTGGACAATTTCTTACTTTTACTCACTTCACTCACTCACAGATATTATACTTTGTACTTTTACAAGAATATTATTTTAGAAATGTATTTTACAACTATATGCACTTCCATGTTATCATGTGATGTAATTATTTCTGCCACCACTGGCTCTCAGGAATTAATTCAAACCCTTGAGTCTGTATTTTTAGAATAACTTCAGGACAGTAATCATTTCTGCCCTGTTCTCTTTGTAATCAATGCCAAAGGAGGAGGTAGGGCTAACTAACTAGAGCTCCCGCATCGAGATGTGAAGCTGACTTGGACATCTTCACCCCAGAGTGACCCGAATATGAGCCCCCAGTCATTCAGACAGATAAAAGGGATTCATCAGATCAAACGTTTCTACATTTTTGCTCTCTCTTGAGTTGTACCTTTCTTCTAGCAAGGAACACAAGCTGCTTCCAGGATGCATCGCCATCAACGAGACTAACATATTGTGTGTTACCTAAATAATATAATCGAGGAGCGACCAAAGTGCACAAATAATTAGAAAAAATAAATAATACACAGTTCAGAAAGTCATTGCTGGGACGTGTAATATCATTGAACGTAGTTCAAAGATGGCACCATGAAAGAACAGCTTGAGACTACCTCCCTACATATCCATCTACCAATTTCCTGACATACTGTATCTACATATCCATCATCCTACCACATTATCGACTAATTACAGTTGTACCTAACTACAGTACATACCAACGTATTGTCCTATCGACTTTTTTATCAACTAACTTAGAATGCCAACTGACTTATCAACATATCTCATCACAACACAACTTAACAATAAACTTACCGACATGCACAACTACTAACTCACCAACAGCATCAACTACTGACCTATCAACTTACCTCCTTACTTACTGACCTACCTCCTTCCTTACCTACCTAGTTACCTCCCTTCCAAAATGATGATAATAATAATAATAATAATAATAATAATAATAAGAATGATAATGCATCAGATTCATCTAGCATTTTTTTTTTTGGCTTTACAGTGGATACGTGATTCATGCGCTCACACATTCCCACTCTGGTGGTGTTAAACTATCCAAGTAACCACATCTGCCCTGGGGGCAGGATGAAGAAGGCGTGCCTGCCAGTGTGTGCCTACGGCCTCTCCGGCCCCCCCGACCACCACCAAACATCTACGTGCAGGCATCCGCCAGTGTGAGTGGCAATGGAGGTAAGGTGGGTGAAGGTACCTAACTATTGAACTATTTATGAACTGTCTTACATAGCTACATTTTTTTAAACAACGCACCTGACCAACCAACTGCAACACATACCCACAGACTCATCTAACTACTGATTTACCAATTTACCAACATTTCTATCTATACGGAAAAGTACACAAATCCAGATATTGTTGTGTATGTAAGGGGACACTGTTATCCACAATGCTGTGCATTTCTGCAAGTCAAAATAAGCAGAACCAACAATAACAGTCTGAATTGTCTGTGCGAGGCCACATGCACACGTCATTGTTGAGCAACAATACACAATGCCAATGTGTCAGAAACACAATGGAGAGAGGTAAGCCGTGTGGACGTCTGCCAGAAATCTGGACGCTTGGAAAAAAAACAGTGATGTGATGATCATTATTAGTTAGTTGTCTTTGACACAAATTTCTCTGTACAAAGATTGTGTTTTTCATAAAAATATTGACAGTAATGAGTTATGTTGCACCATTGTAGGAAACCGATTACTACCTACTGACTCCGTATTGTACCTACCTACTCATATACTTATCCACCTGCTATATTACTGACTGACTGATTTGCCTACTTAGACAAAATGCCCATGGAATATTTAAAGCCATGAGGGTAAAACAGCATTTGTCTTTTATGCTGCATGTGAATGGAATAAGCAGCCAATAGAACTGAAGCATAAATGTTTTTAAATCCAGCGTAAAAATATGCTCCCTCCTGATACCTTTGATTAAGGGCTTTTTGAACATTTTTGTAATATTTTTTTTCTAAATCATATTCTTGTGCTTAATGTTTTTTAGTAATTTTATTAAACTGCTTTTTGATTTCTCTTCTTTGTTTTGAAATGTCTTAAAGTCTTCTGATTTTTAATATAGTATTTAATTCTTTTACTGTTGTATTTTGCCTTAAAATGGAAGTGAACCCCAAAAAGTTCATCACAATGTGTTTATGTGCCCATACAGGAGGGAAAATTTAATGTTTGCTGGCATACATTATAAACAAGTTGAGTGATCAATGTTAAAATTCTACCCTCTGTTCTTTTCCAACAAAATGACCTGATCATTTAACAGTTTAGTTTAGTTGAGTTTATTTGGGCATGGTACATTCCAGACAAAGCATTTACATACGGTGTTTAATACACAGAAAAAACAAAACAAAAAGAGGATCCATCCATCCATCCATCCATCCATCCATCCATCCATCCATCCATCCATCCATCCATCCATCCATCCATCCATCCATCCATCCATCCATCCATCCATCCATCCATCCAATCTTATATTATGTATTCTTATTTCTATTTTCTAGTTCTTGATCACAAAATGGCCACAAGAGGTGGCCTATGCCAGTATCAGCCACCGAGCAGTGTTGCCGAGCAACAAAACATTTTCCTGGCGTTACAATGTGTTACTCAAAAAGGTGGCCCGTTAATCAATTACTTTGCATTCCATCGACCGACCGACCTACCTACCTACCTACCTACCTACCTACCTACCTACCTACCTACCTACCTACCTACCTACCTACCTACCTACCTACCTACCTACCTACCTACCTACCTACCTACCTACCTACCTACCTACCTACCTACCTACCTACCTACCTACCTACCTATTTACAAACTTACCTATCAGCAAGTGTATTGATCTATTGACAAACCTATCAACCGATAAGGCTCTGAAACTTACCTAACTTACTAGCCAGCTACCAACCTCTATTTCAAGACCTTCCTTGGTCATTCACTCGGAAAATTGCAACAGCACAGCGGCGACAAACCGGGCCTGAGAGGAGAGCAATCAGTCAAGCCGGACCGTAATTGAGACGTCTTTCAAGGGAAGAGAACACGAAGAGCGTCGCCTTGACACCCTCCCGCATGCTGCTGTTTCCTGTCACGTCGCCAAACCCGTCGCCGTGACACTGACCCGTGATGCATGGCCCACATTAAAGATGCTCTCATGTCATCCAGCAGTCAGGGACGAAGGGAGGCCTGGCCTAACTGGATTAGTGGCGAACATGGCGGCTAATAAAATTTAGTGGTCTGCGACGCTGTTCGATGGCCTGCTGTAATTGCATGCATGCGTCAGCGTTGCCGCCAAAATCGGTTTCGTCTAAGATTGTAGCAGTTCTTTGCCAGACTTGTTTCTTCCCAAGTGCATTTTTTGTTCTTTTATTGCAAGCAGGTACTGCAACACTCTATCCGTAGTTGTATTGTAAAAGTACGATTTTCCTGGAGAACTCCAGCATGGCCTTGGGTTATCATGAAGCAGCACTGATAAAATTACCGGAAAAGCCTTGTTGTCACTGGGCAAATAAAAATCAATAGACTTTGCTTGTCTACACACAATGTGCTTGCTGTGTAATATCAGCTGTGCATAACAGCTCGAGAGTTACACGTCCGCAGGAGGTGATTAAGTTCATTCTGTTGCCTATAACAACACTGCAAATCCACCAGTGTTAAAGGTTCAGAGCTAGAATTAAAAACATTTGCATTTACGACTCTAGTGATAAAATAGCTTGTGTGGTCTCAGATGTAACACCTATGCTTTTACATTAGGGTGTCACTTGCACTTTACACTGATTGGTGTCTATTTGAAATTGAAACCATGCCTTAGGTAATTGACAGCTGAGAGTTGAGACAATTTTCTTCAGTATTATTTTCCTCTTCACTTGCAAGATGGAATCAAACTTCCCTAAGCCTAGCAAAACTTTCCCTTTCTGGCAGACAATTAGACAGGCGTTTGTTAATTTTCATCTAGTCTGCACAACAATAACAATAAATTGACTACATCACCCACCCTTATCTTTTGGCATTCGACTACAATTCAAAACACAGTATTATAATGTTAAAATAGATCGCAGTTTTGTATTGTAACATAACAGTTAATTACCAAATCTCAGCTGTGCCATCCTGGGTGATGCTTGTGCAAAAAGAGGGGAGATAACATCGACAAAACTTTCGGTGTATTTACCGTAATTTCCGGACTATAAGCCGCGACTTTTTTCCAAAATTTTGAACCCTGCGGCTTATAGTCAGGTGCGGCTTATATAAGATTTTTTTCATGATTTTTTTGTGATGACTTGATCACTTTTATACACTCGTAAAAAGGCTGTGGACCACTGTTGTGCGGTATCTTGAAGAAAAAACAACAACAAAAATACTATTTTGAAACACTACTATGGCTGCTGTTTATTCTGGCTGTGTTGCTTGTGACTATAATGAGCTTTAATAGGAATGCACGCTAGGTGAGCTGCGTCAAAGGGCTCTAAACCCTTTCTCTTACTCTGCCATGTGACTCAGAGATTACACAAAGCAGTGGCGCTGTTTGGACCATCTGCATTGTATTGAAACCCAATCAATCAGCATTTAAATTCAATTCTTCTGACATTTTGCTCACCAAAAACAAGTTGTAATGAATGTGAACTTTTAATGCATTTTATTCAGAAGGTTACTTTGAACCCTGAGGCTTAAATGGCGGCGCGGCATATTTATGTATTTTTACGGCTTTCTGTGTACTGTCTTTCTTTGTAAAAAACTCATGTGCACGTGCGGCTTATAGTCCGGTGCGGCTTATGTAAGAAAAAAACAAAAATATCCCTGAATTTTAGCTGGTGCGGCTTATAGTCCGGTGCGGCTTATAGTCCGGAAATTACGGTAGTCTTTTGCAGAGAAAACAACAAAGCAGACAAGTAAGTTTGAACAGAAGAACCATTGGGGAGGGGGCGGGTGCAACAGTGACTGCTTCACGTGCTTATCGCCAAGCTAATTAAGAAAAGGGAAGTGGGCCTCTGTCTATATTGGTAAATTGGTGAACCCAAGGAAAAGCAGTCTTGCCGGTGTCCGTCACATGAAAGACTATCGTATATTTAGTGGGGTTGCCTCTCAAGAATGTTTTTTGTTTTTTTTTAACCACCATGTATACTTAGTAGTAGTTGAGTAGGTCTTGGCTTTAAAGGACACCTGCTCACGTGTAGGAGGAAAACGAGACACGAGTTGCAAATTATCTAAGAGCCTGCCAGGGAATAAACACATGGCCACAGGGACTGCGTCTGTAGATTTCATTTGAATGTTAAAAAAGGAAAAGAGGAAAATGAACAATGGAAAAAAAACATCTCTGCATATAAAAGTTTCCTCTGGTGGGAGGGGTCAAAGCGTCAAAGAGTTTTGATTGCTGTGATGTGTCTAAATGTTGTAGCCCACTTTTAGCTTGTCAAAGAAGAAGAGCTCCAAGTCTTGTCTTTAAGCACCTCTGAGAATACTTTTCCGCCTTCTGGCAATTCAGCTAAATATGGAGTGTGGCTACGGTATTACGGAGCAGATAAAACTCAGAGCTTCTTGGCACACAAACACCTCTGAAAAGTCCATGTGTAAAGAAGATGCACAAATAAGGATTCTGGCCCAAACTATATTCTGAGATTTGTTAGAGAAAAGATCACAATTTTGGATTTATTGGTCAATTATTTAAAAAAAATGTATCTATTGTTATCTATAGTTTTGCCAAATTTTGCCTTTTGTGGAGATAGTGGAGAGCACGGATCGTGGTCCTAATGAAACTGGGAGTACCCACCGTCCCCAGTGCCATCTGCTCCTGTGATTGTAACTTATTACCGGGATTGGTACATGGTTATAGGGTGGAAAATGTCACGAGCCAAACAGTAGAATGATTCTTCCCTTCTGGAAATATCCAATATGTCGGAGAGCGTTTATGGCCCAGAGCATAAATCATATCACGTATCAAAGTACTGACATTTTAATACATTCCCTCCCTATTGTGCGAAGGTAAAGACACGTGAAAGTTCAGCTCGGCCGTTGACAAAGCCATGGCCCACGAAAATTAATTGAAAGTCAGAGGGGAAGCTGAGCTGATCCGTCGCAAAACACAAACCACTTAACTGGATTGTGACAAGCGCGCTGAGGTAATTCCAGCTAGTCGTGTGACTCCCAGCTCTTCCAAGTGTCATTTTTCTAGGCTTCACAGACCACATCGACGCAAGGCCGAGATTATCAGGCTCACTTCAAAAGACACCAATCAAATGCAACAAATGCGTTATTTCTGTACTACATGAGGCAACTGAATCATGTTCAAAACATTGTCAAACACTGGAGTCATTTCGTCAATATTGTTGGCCTTAACATGCCAATTTTGTGTACCCTGGTGAAGATGTACTGTGTACATTTAAGTGGTCCAAAATAGGAGGGCCCCAAAATTCACTCTGTAATAGGGAGGCGGGGGGGGGAGGGGGTTAGTGACACACACTCTTTCACCTATTATCACAACATTGTGTGGGCATAGCTATGATAACCAGACGTAAAAAAAGTTTTATGCACCCATGCCCGAAATAGAACAGGAAGTGGCAAAGTGTCCTCTCAGAGAATTCCCCCAAATGAACCTCAGTGGGAAACATATTTATTAAACAAATTGATAATGCTCAATTTTGAAGCACATCTGCCGACCACATCGAATGTGAATGGAGCATGAAATTTGGCCAGAAAAAAAAGACAACACAAAAATATTTAACCCAATGACACAAGCCTGGGTTGACCTGTCCATCATAAAAAGACACACAAAACAGTCTGGAGTCTTGTCTGAAATTAAACAGGACGTCTGCAATATTCATTCAAAGCTGTTTGTGTGCGTATTTTAAACATTTAATTCCCAAACTGCTGGGGAACTTGCTCAAATCAGGCCCATCAGGCACCATTTTGCCACTGGCCTCTAATGCACAACAAAAGCATCAATGTTTTATCACTCGGAGGATTTTCAAAAAGAGGGGCAAAAAAGCAGCCCCGGGCCCTTTTTTTCCAGCGGCCAACAAAAAACAAGTGGCCTGTCAATCATAAGAAAATGAAACAACATCAAATAATACAAATAACTCTCAAGGACTCATTCCCAAAATTGATCAGGAAGTTGTTGTTTTTTTAAACCGTGAGTTACATGGCTCATACTTTTGGACGAACTCCGATTAGAATTTGTCAAAGTGAGCACCTATCACGTATTGTGTATTATATAGTAGAAAAATGGGAAATGCTAACTCTCAGAGCTACTTTGCCTTTGGCCTTTGATGCGGCCATTTGATAATCTTTACGAGGATTCATCATTAATAAATGGGCCTTTCATCGCCTCTGGCTTTAATTTAAGTTGAGATTTATTTAAAGGCTGTCTAACCACATGATGTTGACTTGTTTGCATCAATCAGACTGCTCACTAAAAATTATTCCCAAGTCCAATCACAAAATCAGCCGAGTGAACATGACACGAAACTCAACACCGCTTCTGTCGAGATGGCCGTGATATAACAACCAAACCAATCAAGTTTCACTGAAGCACAACGTGTTTGTTTAAATGTGTTACTCGTTGGCATAATTCAATTTACTCCGCCGGAACCCTAACAAAACACTTTGAAAACTGCTGCCGGTCGACGCCGCGTGCAGCAAGTTAACTTAAAACCACCGGGAATTGTAATGCTCACTGGACCGAACCCCTGACTCTGAAAAGTCGAAGCTTTTACCACTTTTACTTTTTCGTCTGCAGACACAAAGGGAAGGAAAGAAATGATTCTGCGTCACTGAGCACGATGTTTCCTGAGAAATACACCTTTGGTTTCAGTCGAGGAGAGAAGCTCTCTCCTCGTCAGCATTCCTTTGTTTCTCCCTCCAACACTTGTTTAAAAATTTAAACAAGGCCGACAATGCCTCAAAAGCTCAACCTAGCATGAAAGCAGAGGGAACACACACACGCAGTATGAAAGCGGAAACCCGAGGAGAAATTGAGGGGAGAAAATTCTCTGTGAGCGCACATCAGCTGAGTTGTGTGTCCACGTGAGTGTTTGCGTGTGTGCATGTGTATGTGTGTGAACTGTATCTAGCTGTAATCCACATGACCTCCTTCAAAACAATTCACTCGGTCATGCACTCTGGAAAGTGAGTAGACATTTCACCGATCAACAAAAATTTTGGGGCGGTACGTATTGTGACAAGATGGTCGAGCAACACTTTTAGCTTCGAGTTTGATCATCTTAACAGACTTAAAAGTCACAGTACAATGTTGGTCATTTCGGCCATTCTCAAAGTTCATGATCCTTTGGGTGTTTACATCGATTCTGTGCACGATGACCTGCTGATTAATAAGGGGCCTTTTACCTACTCCCAGTGCATTGATTAAAGTCGTGTGCCAGACACATGATGGATTGGATCATTTAGAAATCTACTTTGTAGCTGGTGGCTGTAAATGAGAGCTGTGGCCTTGTGTGTCCCAACTGACACGACTAGTTTGGGAGCCATATATTGTGTCGTAGGTTGCTTAAATATCACTAAAACATGTTGGGGTTCATTTGTTGGAGAACTCACAATTTTTATTTTTTTTTATTTTTACAATGATATATTGTAAGTGCTTCCACTAGTCTAAACACGACATTCTGATTATAATTGCGTTTGTGGAATATGAGTTCAGCTGCAAAATTCACACATTTTTATCCCTTATTTCTGTAGAAGTTTGAGCCCTTCTTGCAGTACTAATCTTGTTAGAGTTGTCCAAATTCTATTTGGTTTCTAGAGAACTTCCTCTTCAGATTATTTCAGGTTTTGGGCCACATTTCCCTTGAAAAAAAAATCATTTGTGATGACCCTAATTAGGCATTGCAGCCAATGGCGGCATTTCTCTCTTTGGAATTGGTTGGATGTTAAAATTTACACTGGTCAAGAAGGTATGGTTTTATGTATCCAAAAATTTATTTATGACATTGATCTCTAAAATGTCCAGCACATCAGGTTTGTGAGACATTTTGAATTTTTGTTGTTAAATTTGACCTATAAAAGCTTGCACAAGTCGACCATACATTGTAATTCATAGCTATGACATTTAGGGAAAAAAAAAAACCTGCAAACCCTTAATTCATTTATTATTATCATTATGATCCATCAATCCATTATCTGTACCGTTTGTCCCTATGGGGGTCACGGGCATGCTGGAGCCTATCTCAGCAGTCATCGGGCAGCAGACTGGAAACCCTCTGAACTGGTTGCCAGCCAATTGCAGGGCACACATTATTATTATTATTATTATTATTATTATTATTATTATTGCATGGAGGTTAAAACGGTTTTGTAAATCCTATGGGAGTTTTGTGCATGGGTTTGAAATTAGCCTTGAGTTTCATATCTTTGGAATTGGTGAAAGGTGTTTTCATTTAGTCGCATTCTTTTTGGAATTGGGAGTAAATAGATCTTCAAATGATCAAGTTTTTTTCTGCATACTAATGTGAATAGTCAGTCTTGACTCCCGCCAGGATGCTAATTTTATCTCAAAATGACAAATCTGACTTGTCAACTATCATCAGAAAGTTCCACAAGAACTGGAAAAGTTTTTGACAAAAAAAACAAAAAAAAACGACAAGCCTATGCACTGAGCCTCAATTAAACATCAGCACAGAGACAATGAATTCTGTGGCTGGGCTTCAAGCAAAAGGCATTAAGCCAATGAAAGACTTCATAGCTACCAGAGAAGCCCTTTGACTGAACCTCAGCAACTAAGACCTCAGAACGAGCCCAATCATTTCGAAGTGTGTAATGGGCTTTCCATATCAAGAGAGGCTCTGTTCTGTCCATACAGCACGGCGATTATTCAAGTTGGTAAAACGCATCTCATTCCTCCTGCTTGAATCACATCCCCAAGAACATTTATTAATATCATCTCCTCAAGCCAAAAAACTTATCTCCTCAGCCATTAACCTTGAACATTCGATCTTTTTCTGTTGTAAGTGTACTCTGTTTATCAAGGTTAATTGTTCTACTGACCACACACGCTTGTTATCAGCATGAAACTGCTTCACTTACATCAATTTAATACTTACCATGAGCCTCCATCACGGGAGCCCTTGGCTATAAATTCACGAAAAACAGTAATGGCTTTGTGCATCGGGAAGAATAAAAATCCTTCGCCAAACTATTGCTGCAAAGTTGAGAGCATACAAGTAACCCTAACTCTAACCTTAAATCTGAACTGTAATCATAAAAACGCCTTCATCAAGTTATTCTCGTATATTAAGAAGCTTAATCCTAATACTTACCCCGAACCCTAGCCCAACCCCGGCCCAAACTTAAAACAGCACCCCAACAGCTTTGTATATCCTACTATGATTTTTGAAATAACCGTTAACAACTATCAATTGTGGCTGTGCTTATATCTACATTTACTTGAAATAATGATTTCCTTCTCAACTTTTCTATCATTTGACCCATAGCTAGGAGTTCACCGCATCTATTACTGAATTTGCCCGAGGTTACAACTGGCATCAAAATCAATCAGTAGAACAAAACACTTTGTGTTTATTTAAGCACTAAAGTGTATTTAAAATATAATACTTACCCTGACAGCTAACGCCCTAGGGAATAAATCTCCAGGGGTGCCTATCAGTCTTAGGTACTTTCCGCCATGTTCAAGACTCATTTCTCCTCATCAGGGCAAGGTGAAAGGTTTTATTTTGTCATTAGATTCCTGAAAAGGCTTAATGTGCACTGCCATTTATCTCTAACAGGCTTAAGTGAGGGACCACGCACACGCAAAACTGTCAGGCTAATGCTCAAGCACTGGCCTCCTGGTGCCAAAAGCGTAATTAATTGAGAATAATTATTGCTTTTGGAGTGTGAATTACATTAATAGGGAGTGATTTCAGACTGCAGTGTGAGCTTGGTTATACTTAATGCCTTTTCAGCCCGTCCAAAAACTTGACTGTGAACACTTTGTCATTCGCCTTGTGCCTGAACCCAAACACTGAGAGCCAAGGGGAGGGGGGAAAAGGACTTCACTCGTTATTCTGAAAATGCATAAATATGTATTAAGCCTTTATTCCTTACTGTGTTTTCTGTTTGTAAAGAAAGGAAAGGCCTTCTAATCATCTAAGAAACCTTGTCATATTTTTAATGGGTACAACTGCAAATTAATTTAACCAGGAGATTCACATGAGGAAAAGTCTGTTTTAAAGCTTAATCATTCAGACTGTTAAAACTGCTCCCTTTGAAATGGTCTGCATCGTTTGTTTTTTAAGTCAAACTATTGATGCTGCACTTTCCCAAAACAGATAACCAGCAATTGTTAATTGCAGTTATTCAGTGGGAAAATGATGTTCTCTATTTAACCACTTGTCCTCACTAGTGGTGCAGGTGAACTTTCCCAACAGACGTTTTAGTGAGACCCTAAACTGGTCATCAATCAATTGCAAGACATTCACACATTTGGACAATTTAGAGTCTTTGATCAACCTAATATGTACGCTTTTGAAATGTGGGAGGATGCAGGAGTAAACCAGAGATCCAAAAGTGAAATGTCTCAACTGTGAGGCTGGCGGGCAAACCTTGACTTCACCGGGCTTCCCTCATCTATCCATTTTCTAATTCCATTGAAAGAACAGATATACACCATACGTATATTGTGCAGAGGAAATATTTTCCAACCACGATCCTTCATTTGCAAAGCACTTATGGATAAAGCTAAAGCCACATTATGTGTCATTTGTGTGATTGACGGGCGATCAGTCTGGGGATGTACCCCACCCCTCACCTCTGGTGTTATCCAGGAAAGCCTTTATGGAAAGAGCGTTCATGGATTATGTTTTATCAATACTGTACAGTGCAAACACATTGAGCTGTCTGCAGAGGAGTTTCAAAAAAAAAAAAGAAAAAAAAAATCAAGGTCAGCTCAACTTCGGGTTATCGAAAGGCGCCAATGTGCTCGCCAAGCTGCAGACGAACTCACTGTTGATTTCCCATTTTGTCCACCTCCGTAGCCGGGAAGAGAAGGCGTGACCTCAATTAAGATGACGATCTTCACAAGGAATGAAATGCACCACGGAAAAGTGTCAACGCAATGCAAATGCACTGTCCAGATAGCAGTGGTCAACAGTGATGCAAAAAAAGGCTGAGCTTTTAAGAAAGTCTCGAGAGCTATCCAGCTTGAACTGCACTTTACCTCCATCAAAGGCGCTGCATGGTTTTGCTTGATTGTTTCTGTTTATTTCCGCATAGCAGAAGATAAAACTATTCAAAATCACTCTCGGGAACAATATATGACAGGGGTTTTCAAACTTTTTGGAACCCCTTGGGTAGAAATATTTCCAATGGCTTCCTCATAATCGACTACTTAAGCATTTTTACCATGTATATCCCTCAACGAAATAAGATTCTAGTTCAAAGGAAAAAATTCGCAAGTGTTGATAGATGTATACTTTTTATGAAAAGTTGAGTCGTATTCAAGTAGCATTCAAGAAAAAAAGGAAATCTTTACATCAGTAGTTTTTCATCCTCTTAGGAAAGTTCAACATCAACAACAATGGGAAAATGTAACATCAGTCGTGTGCTTTCCTTTTGGAGAAGTGCAACAGCAATAGTTCATAAAAAGTCCAACATCAGTAGTTTGTCATGTTTTAGGAAGTCGATAATCAGCAAGATAATTTACCTTCTCCTTAGAAAAGTGCCATGTGTCAATAGTTCGTCTTCTTTTATTCAAGTACAAAAGAACGTAAAAAGTGCTTCATCCGTAGTTCATCTTTTAAGGGAAGTACAACATCAATAAAATACCACATCTACTCCATAGTTGGTCTTCTTTTTAGGGAATGAACCCTACTTTAGGGCAAAACAGCATGCTCATCTGCATTTCATCATGGCTGTAACACATTCCAAAGCTTATATTGTTAGTGTACATAGTGAACATTTTAGTTGTCATTTCCCATGTTTGCTAAAGCTTGGTTGCCACTTCAGACAATGCCATGGTTACCCATCAGGCCTTAACATTGTGAAAGCTGGGCGATTTCTCCAGATGGCTCTGCATTCTCACCTGGCTCTTCCCGCTGCATCGCTCAGCACTCCCACGCCACGTGGGAGGCCGGCCAGCGGCCCGCATTTCTGCTCATTCCGATCAAACATTCTGCCGCGGTGTCACCTCACGGACCAAAAGGGAGAATGAAAGGTCGACCGATGCAAGGATGGATACATCATTAAAACCTCCACTCTTCAAAAATAGTCTAAAAGCGGCACATATGTTGTGTAGGAATGACTGTCCAGTATATTGCTTGTAGAACTGAAACAGAATTATTTTTGACTTCTTCAAAATTGTTTGTTTGATTTTGGGTCCTGTGGTGATAAACATGTCTACCCAATTTTCATGTCAATCAGTGAAATGGATGGATTTTGGAGGCTTCTATTTGAACCCCTAAAATAAGTTCATTTTCACTTTGACTATCCATAAATTGCTGGGGATATGAGGTCACCAATGGGATGATTCCATTGTCTGAAGAAAAATATGAATTATAAAAAGCTATCTTTTAGCTTATGGCTTGCGTTTCAGTGCTGAACACCATTGCAAAGTCTTTCAAGTTGGCTATGGAGCATGTACTAAAGGATAATTTTAGGTCCTCAGCTGTGACACTCATGTTGAAACTCATTTGAAGCTAAGTTATGACAGCAACAAAAAAAACATCCTCCCCATTTGTTATTTTTATTTAAATGTTTTTTGCATCCGAGATTGAGACCGTTTATTGTTTTTAGCTTTTTTTTTTCTGTGCTGATATTTGGCTATCAAATGCAAAATACATCGCATAAACTAAAGCACTTTTTGCCCCTTGTGTGCTTATGACTCATTGCATCAAATGGAATGTTTATTATACAGCGAATAAAACACTGTGATTTTGTCTCCTCGTGGAATGGAACACCGTGTTAACATATGAGCTACAATGACTAATAACGACAGAATCCATTTAGGTTTAACTCGTTTTCATTCCAGGGGGCCAAGTTGGCATTATGGTTGTGTTCAGAGAGCTGCCTGTAAATGTGAAACTATTGTAATGTATTTGCTCCTCATCCTATTATCGCCACACTGCACATTTATTTAATCAACATGCCTTAGCAACAAATTGTGTTGAAAGGAGACATTTGGCGTAATAAATTAATGTAAAATGGCTTTAAGAATAAGAATAAACAAAAATTATATTCTGAGAATGTTCTTTAAAGAAAGTCTGCCTTGCCTCATTATTTATGTCGAGTTCTCAGGTGAAGTTATTTTGTAGTAACAGATTTGTGGTTCAGAAAGATGGATGGATGGATGGATGGATGGATGGATGGATGGATGGATGGATGGATGGATGGATGGATGGATGGATGGATGGATGGATGGATGGATGGACGGATGTTTCCTCTCATTATAAGAGCTTTATTTCCTGTCCTGTTGTCTTCTCATAATGGTGATTGCCTCCATCTGTGTCCCATTCCCTTGAGTATAAATACACAGTCTTTGTCTACCCCTTCCTTTGTCAGATTGTCATCTGTCATGTGATGTCCAGGTCGTACAGTACCTGTGCAGGTAGCTTGACTCTTCTTTCATGTCACAAGAGTCTATGCTTTTTTCCCCCTTGTTTTTCAGAGATCATTTTAGCCTCCTGACCTTTCCTTGTAGCTTTTGTCCATAGTTTTTTTTCCAAGCTGTATGAAAGTTGTTATGTATTTCCATCCCATATCCCCAGCTTCTTCTTGATCTTTTGTTGGTATTTTAAGGTCCTTGTCAAACATAAACCCACTGTCATTTTTTAAACCTGTGAATCATGCTTTTGGGTAATTTTTATTTATTTTTTTGCTAGTGATGGCACAATTTTCATCCAATTAGTTTGCACATGGTTCAAAATTTTATGGTACATCATTCCCTCTATTGTGCCATCAAATACAGGGGGTCCTCGTTTTACAATAAAATGTCTTCATTTGAATACCAGAAATCCCTCAACAATCAGTGCCTCACAATTACAAACACTTCTATCCCTAAATTTGGTACCCCTATTATTATATGAGTTATGCATATATGAGTCGCGAGTTATGCATCCGTTGAGAAGATGGGATTGAAATAAGAAGCGATTCCTGTGAGCGTGCTGTGTCGGCCAGATCATCACATTTGTCCAAGACCTCCCAACGCCTGCGCCCGCCGCCATTGATATTAGAAGATAATTATCTTGACGACGAGGCCAAGGTGAATCCATGGGTCTATAGGAAGAACCCAGGCCTGCATGATTAGCTATTTATGAGTTTTAAAATCGCCAGGCGTCCTCAAATGTCCTTAATTGACGAATCATTCAGAATTAATGTGTAGCATCTACATTTTTCAATGGACGGCAAGCAGTTCATAAATATGTTAATTTATAAGCGGCCCAATTAAAAACACAGAGCTATCTTTTTCCCCTATGTAGCCTTCATTAGTCATTTCACATACGATTATGGACAACTTTATCTTTTCGATAAGACATTGTTGCTGGATGACAGAATTTTCATGAAGTCTGTCATGCTGTTTTTTTCCTTAGCTTTTATAACGATATTTGCCATTGTTGTAACAATAATTGACATATTTCAGCGCAGTTATGGTGGAGGTCATTTAGTACGTCACTTGCACCTTTTCTCTACTTGCCGAGATGATTAGTGTGCTTGTCAGGCGCAGTACTCAAGGTTGTCTGAGTGTGTTGCGTAAAAATATGCATCAAAACTTTCTCACATATTCCCAAGGACCTTTGCTTGAAACCCTAACACTTGCTTTAAAACCATACTTAAAACAGTATCTCTAAATTAAAAAGCCTTACCTTTTTTGTAAAAAAGTTCAGTTTACATAGGTTGTATGATAAACTCCACAAGTTTGAAACTGTAACCCTTATGTAAAACCTCATTTTAAAACCCTAATTTAGGATGAAACCCTGTCCTTGGTTTGACCTCAACCTTATCTTGAAAACTTACGTTGAAACTCTAATCTTGCTTTGAAAGACCTACAAACCCTATTCGAGCTTAAATACAGGAAACCTGTCTCTCTCTTTCTTGCTCATGTTTTTTTTTTTTTTAATTTAAAATTGGTTTGAAACCAACTTTGAAATCTTTACTTCAATCCTGAATTTGTAAGCTTCAACATCTATTTTTAAACCTTAAACCTTGCTCGAAACCCTACCCTGGATTGAAGCCATAATTTGACACAATTTCAACCTGCAATAAGACACATGACTCGTCTTCAAAAGCCACACATATTATCCTTGGCCAGTGTCTCGCTTTGTTCCTATAGTTATAGTCGTATTATGAGAGGCCAATATGAAAGAACATCCCCAAATGTCACTTCAAAGCCACCTGATAATGAGCGACCCTATTGTTGTGTGGTAGGAATAATGCTTTGTGATGTTCCGTTCAAAGCCTCAAAACCCTGTGTGTGTGTTTGTGTGTGTGTGTGTGTGTGCGTGTGTGTGTGTGTGTGTGTGTTTGTGTGTGTGTGTGTGTGTGTGTGTGTGTGTGCGTGCAGTGCATGTGAGACGAATGATGAATTTGTGCACATGGACAGAGTCCCGCAGGATGTTTTTGATAGCACATAGAAAGGCAAATTCAAGTGGCTGTTATTTTAAGCAACTAACTTTGAAAGTCTTAACTTGAAGCCCTGAATTGAAACCCTGCTATAGGCCTCAAACCACAAATTTAAACCCTAACTTCCAACACTGGTTTAAGATCCTACTTTGAAAGTTTTACCCTTGCGTGAAACACTAACCCAGTGGTTCTTAACCTTTTTGGAGGTATCGAACCCCATCAGTTTCATATGCGCATTCACCAAACCCCTCTTTAGTGGGGGGGGGGAATTACATACCAGCAAATCAGTGACGTCTGCTGTTGCCTTTGCAAGACCAGTTCAGATATGCGTTATCGCGAATTTGACATTCAGGTGTGGGGGGGATGACATACCAGCTCTGCCGAACCCCTGGAGCCGACTCACCGAACCCAGGTTAAGAACCACTCCACTAACCCTAATTTGAAATCCAGTCGCTTGATTTATAACCTTAAATTTGAAACTTTATTCCCACTTTGTTACCCTACTTTGGAACCCTGACCCCGTCTTTAATTAATGCCCCAATGCTGGCTTCATTGAAACCTTTAAACCTTGTTTCAACCCTAGGGCAGGCTTGAAAACATAATTTCAGACACCACCTGGCTTGAAACTCGATGTTGACACTCTCACTTTGTCTTAAAATCCAAGTTCAAAACCCTAATCCAGACTTGAAACTCTAATTTGAAACTCATACTTTTGTTTAAAACCGTGATTGAAAGCTCTTAATCCTGTGTCCCATTGAGCGGTGAAGGCTTGTGTTGGCAAAGGGTAGCGAATGTTCAATTTTTTTGTTTGTCAGAAGAAAATACTGTTGTTTTTTTGCTGTGAGGTGGTATCATAACAAATCAATTTGCAGTTTCTCTCAAGGTAGACCCTATTCAGTATTCAGGATGCAATGGATCGATGAATGACCAAAAGGCCACCGTGTGAGATTCCACAGCAAATACATCATTTAGAAGAACGGAATCTTTATCCTCATCTTTGGCATTTTGAGTGCTTCTAGTATGATGAAAAAGATACGATAGGATACACTGTACAGTGCCATAAAAAATCATTTGCCCCTTCTAATTTTTTTGTTTGTTTTTCGTAGTTTCCCAACCTTTATGTTTAGGATAAGCAAACAAGTGCAAAAATGCCCAAAGTCACCATAAAATGCAGTTTTTAAATGTTGATGTGATTTGTTAAGGGGAAAGAAATGCCTGACCCTGTGTGCGAAAAAGGACTTGCCTTCCTAGTTAACTAATGAATTTACTGTGGTTAATGAAATTTTGTACATTTTCACTGACTCTGATTGCCTTCAGATATGTTCAATCAAGCAATCATCTAACGAGTAATCACCTAAATGCTTGGTAAAAATGAAATAGGGCAAAAGGCCTGAAAATGCTGCAACGAAATTCCATGATCCAAAAAAATTCATGAAAGGATGAAAAATTAAGTAAATGACATCTATTATTTTGGTGGGTTAAGACAAAGGCTTGGGAGAAACAAAGGGTTACTAAGTCATTCCTAAAGCTTTAAGAGTCCAGCAAATCATGGTGGGAATTATTATTAGCAAATGGAGAAAGCATGGAACAATGGTGGAGCTTCCCAGGAGTGGCTATCCTACAAAAATTACCCCAATAGCACAACAACGACTCACCCAGGTGGCCACAAAGTAACCCAGGACAACACTTAGACATCTGTTAGCCTTCCACGTCTCATTTAAGGTCAATGGGCAAAAATGACATCCTTGGCTGAGTTCTGAAGCAAAATCCACTGCAAGTCCAGATTTGAATCTGATTGAAATGCTGCGGCCTCACCTTCAAAAGGCCATACATGCTTATACTCTGCAGTGTTGCTGAATTCAAGCAGAGTGAGCCAATTATCCCCATAGAGACGCAAAAGACTAACTATTAGTTATAGAAAATGTGATATTTTTGTTGTTGTTGCAGAGGGTGGCTTAACCTGTTCGTACATTCACACTGGGCCGGTTACTTGGGTTATCTTTGATATTTACATGTTTTTGACCATTTCATACAAGTAAGGAACCAACGCAAAAAGTTTTTAACAAGAGGGCCAATACCTTTCCACGGATTTTATGTTGTACATTAATGTACAAAGTACAGGAATTCTGAGCATGGAATTGGTCAGTGTTACCGATTGAATTCAATTGTGAAAATGGTGCATAATGACAGAGCTACAACGATAAATCCAGTAATAGTGGCACCACAGAGATGTGCAAATTGGCTAGGAATCACGAGGGAAATTGCACTGCTTCCGAAGTTAATGGTAAAAGGAAAGAGGCTGTTGGGATATCTGCCGGAGTTTAAACTGGAGTTTATTAAGCAGCCGCATTAGGCACTTCATCTATACCGTGTGTCAGCCTCTCTCATCACTTGGCAAAGCAGACATTTTGCATGATAAGGAGCAGAGGACTACATCGAGCGTGATTAACACGTGGCGGACGCCTTTGTTGCGCTTGGCAGCTCGCCTTTTTTCTCTCGCTCTGTTGTTGCGACCTCAAGCAAGGGGAAAAAAAAGTACGGGCGCCGCCTAGTAGCAAGGCAACCCCCGGAGAGCGGCTCAGAAAGACCTTGAATTTTCTCCCGTCACGCTGCTGGGTGAGTAGGAGAAAAGTGTCAGTTGATGGAATGAATGTGGGACGTGGTTCTGAAAAGACGTCCGGGAGTCATCACCCGAACCCAAACAGTTTTATTTCTCCATCAATTCAAGTTAAATCCTGGACACCTACTGATAAGAACAAGTCTAAACTACTGTTATTTTATTATTATTATTATGTCATTTTTTATTTTACTTATATATATATATATATATATTAATTTCGTTACCACCTTTTTACTGAATACATGTATTTATGTCTGAGTTTTCAAATAGAACACTCTTAAGAGTAACAACTTGTGAACATCTAGGGATCGGACATTGAGGTAGTGGAAAACTACAAATTACTGGGTGTTCACCTTAACAACAAACTGGACTGGACTGATAACAACTCACGCCCTGTACAAGAAGAGACAAAGTCGCCTCCACCTGCTAAGGAGACTGAGGTCTTTCGGTGTGTGCAGGGCTCTCCTCAGGACCTTCTATGACTCTGTGGTGGCCTCAGCCATCCTCTACATTGTGGTCTGCTAGAGAGGAGGCAGTACAGACCGGGACAGAGGGAGACTGAATAAAATGGTCAGAAGAGCGGGCTCTGTCCTGGACTGTCCCCTGGACTCCATAGAGTTTGTGGGTGAGAGGAGGATGTTAGTTAAGCTGACATCCATCATGGACAACACCTCTCACCCCCTCCATGACATTGTGTGGCCCCTGAGCAGCTCCTTCAGCAGCAGACTATTGCACCCACGGTGTAGAGAGAGGTTCCGCAGGTCCTTCATTCCAACTGCTGTCAGACTACAACATGTGCGGCACCTGATCATGTGTTGGTTTCCTTTCGTATCATCCATTACTGGTGGCACTTGTCTTTGTCCTTGTTTGTCTGTGATTTATCCATTTTTACATTTGGCACTTGTTTCTTTCTGGCACTGTATTAGGGGCCCTTGGCGCATGGCCCAAAGCTGCAGTACAACTCTAGAAGTTCATCATCCATTTTGCGCAGCATATAAGAAAAAAAGTGTTAACGTGAGGAAATGAAAGATGAGGATAAAAAAAGCAAATGCGGAACACAGTCACACAGGAAATAGAAGTAGAGTGAAGTGTGAGGTAATAGTGCAGATTGAAACAGGTGGCAGTATCGGTGGTGTGGGCGGATGACGGTGATGTTCATCCAGCTGTGAGAGTGGCAGCAGGGGAATATTTTCTCCAACATCAGGCTTGCACGATGCGGTGTGCTCGTGCTGCCTCGTCTTGTCTTTATCTTCTTTGCCAACGAGTCATACATGAGTGTCTTCGGGTTTTTCTTCTTTTCTTTCTGAAGCCATTTCCACAGCGGTAACTAACACCTCGGAGACAAACTGACAAGCCAACACCATCTTTTTACTGCACAGCTGCAAAGAAACGTACAATCTGTTACTGATATACTGAGCAAAAATATCAACTTTTTTTTTTTGCTCCTATTTTTAACAAGATGAACTGAAATATAAATTACTTTTTTAATAAAAAAAACAAAAACACAAACATGTCTTAATCCGTGAGCACACAAAGAAAACCTGTCATTTGCTTTTGTTACCAGTATTTGCTGCAAGCATACACCTTGTTTGTGACTGAGTTTCTCCTGTGGCACATGGTTGCGAAATGTCTCTCATTTTATGCTAAACATATTGACTTACATATTCATGGGCAACAACACTGGTGGACAGTATTTTAGTCAACATTTCACATTAGTATCATGCTGTGTAATAAAACTGGAAAAGATCAGCTTTAAAATGAGGGACTGTGTCACATGTATTTAAAACCCCCAAAGTAATTGCTGCATATACCTCCTCACGCTGCAAATCCTCCTTCCGAACTGACACGGTCATCCAGACTGTCTTCATTATCGGGCCCCGCAGCAACACAGCTTGTTACTGAGCGCCAGTCGGCCATTGATCCTCCTCTTGCGCTACAATGAACTCTGGACTAGTGACCATGATAGATTGCTCACAATAAGCAGGAAGGCGTAAACAACAATGTGGCCCAGACGACTGTGCTGACCGAAAAGCTTCCCCTCCACTTTGCAGGTTTCAAATCGTGCACTGAAAACATTTAAAGGTCAAAAGGTTCTGCAACTGGCATATAATTGACAAAACATCCAAGGAAATTGAAAATGTGCATATATATATATATATATATATATATATATATATATATATATATATATATATATATATATATATACACACACACACACACACACACACACACACACACACATATACATACGTACATCCATTGTCTGTAACGCTTGTCCCCACAGTCATATGGGGGTCAGCAGACATTTTTGTGAAAAGGTGAGTTCTGGTATGGTGATTCTTGAGCCTTTGTGCTTGTGAAGAAAGTGTGAAAAATCATTTGTGAATAAGACATAAAAATGAAAAACAATTATTCATAAAAAAGTAATAACCTCCATTTGGTTGTTTGAATCAAAGCTTGTGGGAGAGTGCTAATGTCTTCACTAATTACTATTGCAATGAGGCACAATGATGCAACACACTTGCAAGAGGCTCAATTAAAAAGAAGCCAACAGCAATCATCACAAAGAATCTTTTGTACTGCATGTGTGTCTGTCAGTGGGCTCTGGATTTAAAAACCTTAATTTGACTGCTTCCTGAGACACCGGTTGGTGAACCACAATTTCCCTAAAGCCGTCCTGAAGTCTTTCTCCACAGCCTCACCAATCTCCCCCCATACCAAAGCTATGTTCCACTTGGCTAGCTGGTGTCAATCAGCTGCCTCTGGAGTCTCAGAGGCCAAAAAGGCCCAATAGGACTTCTTTTTCAGCCTATGACAGGAAGTGTCTCCTTGTCAGGCAGCAGCCATCTTACAGCCTCAGCTCTGGTTGTCCACCTCAACAATGGAAGCATGGAACATGCCCCACTCAGACTCAATGTTCCTCACCTCCCCTGAATCATGTTTGAAGTTCTGCAGGAGGCAGGATCTCAAACTTGTTCCGCCAAGGGACTTCCCAGCAGTCCTTCACAATTTGTCTGAGTCTAGCAATGAGCATTAAAGTCCCCCAGCAAAACGAGGGAGTCTCCAGCAGGAGCCTCCTTGGCATCTCTCTGTGGGCACTTCCAGAGTGGTCCAGCCTCTCTCAAGAGGACTTGTATCAGAGCCCAACCCGTGGTGCTGCTCTGTATCCACTCTGACCTTCTTGACTGGATTGATGGATGGATAGATTGGGCTACTTTGCTGGTGTTGAGTTATGTTCTCAGTGGTGTGTCAACTGAGCTGGAGATGGGTGCAATTGGAAGGGTTCCACACAAGTTGCTGCTGTATGGCTACTCTGCCAACACTGCCATTGCGGTGACAGCCCAAATCCCTAGAGCCAGCTTCTGTACATAGGTGTTGCACCACCAAGTTCCTTAGCTCACCTTGCATCTGACCCCTTTGTCCCCTCCCACATGGAGGTGAGCCCATTCGAGGAGAAACCCACATTTCTTCCTCAAGCTCTGCCTGGCCACCAGATGCTCGCCATCAAACCCCTCCTTCAGATCTAACTCTAGAAAGGGGTGACCAATAACATAAGTCTTGGTGAAAGAAATCAAAGTCCATGAACAGTATGTTATTCATATTAGGAGGTCAATGAACCTTACTTTGTCTGGTTCCTCACCTAGGAACCTCTGGCCATGAGTGACCTTACCAGGGGCATAAAGCACCAGACAACTTAACTTCTTATTTCCAAACTTTCACCCGAGTTTGAAAATTAAATTTGGAACACTTGCCCTGTTTTCAAATCTGAAACCCACACCCTTTTTAAAACCCAAATACTGGATTATAATAATTGAACAATGAAGAGTTTGGGCAGAAAAAAGAGTGAGGAGATGAAAATTGAGGTAACACAAAAAAAAGGAAAGATGGGGAAGCTGTGACACAAATATTTTAATCGTGTGTAAGGGGGGGGGGGGGGGGACAGCAGTATTGCGGTTGCTTAAGTGGAATATTTCTCCAGGATCAGGAGTCATTTATGGAAGTGGTTGCCATGCTGGCAACCCCTGAGACCAGGGAGGTCTGCAACCCGTCACTTCAGTGGCCACAAAAAAATTGCAATAAATTATTTAATTTTTAAAAAGTGCATACCTCCTGTGAGGGGGAAAACCAATTATTCATCCCTATCATAGCTTGTGTTCCCAGGGCATGGTAATTATTGAATCTCCTCGGAAGGGATGAAAGGACAGTCTAAAATGTAGGAGGTACAGAAGTTGTAAGCCCCATCATCTGTTGAGAGATGATTTCTCACCCTTGTCACAGATGTCCCCTTTTCCCCTTTTCTTTATTTCTATCTCTTGCCTGAATGTATACATACTTGTCATTTCATTTAATTGAATTTGGTGTTGAATGTTAAGGCTGAATAAAAAATAAACTAAAAAATGAATAATTCCAATCGCGTTTAACTGCTACACATGGTAGGTTTATTTAATTAGAGGATGGAGGAGGTCCTTGGAAAAAAGGACTCCTCTGTAAGCCATTTAACAACTTCTGTATTCCAGGATGCGCTCAGGTTGCCTTGTCACTCCTCCAAATGAGTTTCTTTGTGTCAGTGGACTCTTGTGCCTCACTGCAGCCCGGCCTCACCCTCTATTACAAATAAACTCATTTAGCATGAATGTTAACATCTGATGTTGCCGCACCTCAGGTGTGACAACCATATTAATAAAACGAGCTGACATGTCCGCATAGGCAAATAACATCGTACATCTTGGAAATTAGCTCTCGCGCCGCCACCTTGCAACATATTACTGTCCAGCAGGATATTTCAAAATGTTAAAAATAATTTAAAGAAAAAGCAAATCCTGGGAATGTATGTGCCCTATCTGGAAATGTATGTGCCCTATTTAACGTGAACAAAAAATAGCGTGGTTCTCAACGTTCTCAAAGAACGTGAATGTGAGCATTACTAGCAGCTCCTTTAATTTTTCATTAAAGGTAGTTGTGTAAAAAAAAAAAAAAAAAAGCTTACAAAAGGTGAAATACCATTGATATCCTACTGCTTAGCACTGTTGATCGCAGTTTTGAAACACTTCAGTAATGGATATTCAAACAAAATTGTGGTGTAACGACGGTAGACAGATGACATAACAGTACTCAATACTCTTTATTCGCTAACAGAAATGACTAATATTAGCACTTGGAATCACTACAGCTACTTGGAATCTGTACAATGAGGTTCACTCCAATGGACGAGAGGGTAGCTTCCCTCTGCCTTCGGTTGGGTGTACAGGTCCTGACTCTTGTCAGTGCCGATGCAACAAACACCCTTTTGAGACCTTGGAGTGAGTGAGAGTGTAAGGCCTACCCCTGGGGACTATATCTAGTGTTTTAAATCTTTAAAAGTGTGTACCTACACACACATGCACAGTTTCATTTTTTTATTATGTCTCTTTGGGTTCACGTCATTAATTTTCTCACGCTTGCCTCTCCTATGTTCTGCCACTCATTTGTCACGTGATAATCGTTGCTTCTTTATTGATGCCGCCAGCTTCTGTCAAACACACACACGCAAACACACGCTCAGATACACACACACACACACACGCCCCCCCCCCCCCACACACACACACCACACACACACAAATTATTTCCCTCCCGGTGTGCATACTGCTGCCGAGAGGTGCGCATTTAATCATCTGGAATAATAAGAAGAATTGTTCAGGCTGGTCTGCTTGCATCGTGGAGCTCCTGCAGACAAAACAAGCGTGAATATTTATCACATATGTATGTGCTTATTTAAAAAGGAAGAATACTGGTGCATTTGAAATTGTGTTTTTTGAACGTGGTCTTTCACAATCCTGAGAAGTATACTGTCAATAATTGGATAACAATAATAACTGCTATCTTCATCAAAGGCAGTCATCTTTAATGATCTAAAAATAAACAAAATAATACAAAAAGTAAGAAGCAAGAACATTGTTTCTCATTTTAAATGTCAAGGTGTAAAACAAGCAATGTTTGCAGCTGAAGGAAAACAAAGGCCTGAAAGAAGCTAATACAATTACAAAAACGGGAGTTTTATTTAAGCAATGGTTTTTGTTTTATTATTTAATAATTAAAATAAAAAGTTGGGCTGATTAAACAGGCTGATCATGGCCCTTCAAACATTGGCCAAAATGATGTCCGATATTTGCCGATTGTTTACATCCTCATTTAAATTCATGGAAATATCATTTAAACCCATATCATAATTTATACTGGTAATGTTAACCAAAGCGGTACTAGTTGTACAAGCAATTGACCTGGATGTCACGATTTTACACACAATCTAAAGTTACTCTTTGTTGGAATAAATAAATAAATAAATAAATAAATAAATAAATAAATAAATAAATAATGTATAAAATATGACACACATTCAGCTTCTGCTCACACACATATAACAAGAATTAATGTGCTTTAATTAATTTAAGGATTAATTGAATCCATTGCACCAGACAATGTATTCTGGGAACCAAAAATGAGTTATTTTTTTACTTATAAGATATTCACAGGTGACTCCTGCTGTTCACGTAGAATAGGAATCAGGCCAGCTCACACATGCTGAAAATCCACACAGAATTGTCGACCATTAAATTGTATCGGGGTGGCTCGGTGGGGCACTGGTTAGCAGGTCCGCTTCACAGTTAGGAGGGTGCAGGTTTGATTCCATCCCCGTGTGGAGTTTGCATGTTCTCCCCGTGCCTGTGTGGGTTTTCTCCGAGCACTTTGGTTTCCTCCCACATCCCAAAAACATGCTTGGTAGGGTGATTGAGCACTCCGAATTGCCCGTAGGTGTGAGTGCGAGGTCCGGATGGTTGTTTGTCTCAGTGTCCTACGACTGGCTGGCAACCGATTCATGGATGGATGGATGGATGGATGGATTGGATTGAGGGGAAATATGTTATTTGGACATTTCATTTTTTTTAAATTAATTTACAATTAGTCCCTAAACTGTCTTTTTTTTTTTTTTTAAACCCAAAATCGGCATTGACCTCAAAAATTCATATTGGGCGGCCCCTAATACAAGTATCTAAATAAAAGAAATAAAAAATATTGAAGTAGTTTCTCAGGTTAGTGTGTGATATAGAGTTGTGACCAACATAAAAACAGCAGCGCTTGTGAGGTCTCTTGTTTCCAAATGGGCTAGTCTGACTCTTCTGCCTTATGGGTTTTTCCCAAATGAACTGAGCCAACGAGACAAATGGTGCTTCTGGCTCCATGCCTGTACTATCACCTTGTGCTATCAGGTGACATTGTGAGACACTTTTAGACCCAAAAGTGCTGGGAAGCCGATGCTGCCGTGGGTGAGTGTTGATGATGGGGACGATGATAGCGTCTGTGCCAGCGGCAGAGTGTGTGTACTGCTTCCGCGTGATGGATATCCCCATCCCAGATGGCAGACTGGCTAGACAAACCCCCTCTCGGCCAGCATGAGGTGCGAGTGAGCTGGCCTCTGTCTCTCCGCCAAGGTCACAGTCAGCAGGACATCGGCAGGAAGCCCCCCCCCCCCCTTGAATGAACAGACTCCACCGCTGACAGATATTTAATTGTTACCTTGCAGAACTGATAAGGCGATTCCGCAGCAGAATGAGGTTCAGCTTTATCTTGATGATTCTCTTGGCGAACCCCCCAATCTGACCAAGAAGTAATTCTTTAAAAGCGGATGGACATCTTTTAATGGAGTTCCAGAGGGTCTGAAGCAAGGCCAGTTGGTAGACTTATAAAAAAACAGCAGTGTCAACTTTGAACCAGATCCAGTTTTGATGTTTTTTTTTCTATCATTAATACGAACAACAGCAGTAAGTCCAGTTGCGAGTGATCACACAAATTTTGAGTGTGATACTTAAGAATTTGCAGTAAAGGGCAAAAAGTCCCAGCAACGGTGATTTCAAAATAAGATGGCCGACTTGTGTCTTTTCCACAAATTTCCACAAAC
Organism: Syngnathus floridae; assembly: GCF_059516105.1. NCBI lineage: Eukaryota > Metazoa > Chordata > Actinopteri > Syngnathiformes > Syngnathidae > Syngnathus > Syngnathus floridae. The sequence goes on along the minus strand of NC_142413.1, from coordinate 15,608,491 downwards.
CTCTGAGAGTATTTGGAGACCTTGCGGCTGCAAGTCCTGCTATATGGACAACATTTTTCAGCAGGATGAGCACCCCTGAACATTTGAAGACCTTTTGCATAAGTAAAAGCACTCAAGAAGACAATACATTTAGTCATAATAACAGAAAATAAGCAAGAGGGCCCTAACAATACATCCTGCTTGTTGAGTCACTTGTCAAGTCCATGAGTGACAAATCACTCTACACCCCGCACACCCACCTAGCACATTTTTAACTGGAGCCAACGCATTTAGAGTGACAGCACCTCACCACCCGTGAGGTCAAGATAGACATCAGGAACCTTTTCGAGAAGAGTCATTACCATTTAGCCTTTCGCCATCCATTCCCATACCAGCCGCAGAGGGCAAGAGATAGAGAAAATCTTCCATTTTTCACCGTGCAAGACCTTTTGAGTTCTAATTGTGACATAGATCATAAATGATGTCACGCACCCCTTGGGTAGAGCGGCGGGTGTGGATAGGGCTTGATCAGAATGTAGCGGCTCTACAAATGTGAGATGATTTTATTGTGCCTCGCAATTCATATGATAAAAACATGTGACATTTGTGGTTTACATAACCAACCCACAAAGCTACCTGTTTCCAATATCTACCTATCCAGAGTACCACTATGTATTTACCTACGGTGCCAATTTACAGTTTACAAAATTATTTACAAGTTATTTTTATAGTTGATATATTACTAAATTAAGTGAAAAAATATATTAAATATATTATTAAATTAACTGTTACTTTGAATCGGTCAAAGAGTGATGGGTGTTTTATTTGTAAATGTGATACTGTCTTGGAAATATTGCCTCCTTTACTCTTTGCAAGCACTTTTGCATCTACCAACATACCTGTCCATGTAATAAAAACTACTAACTTATTTCTTTTGACACCCTACTACCTACGTATGTCTCCTTTCATTACAGTGAACCTACGTACATGCCAAAACCTTAGTGCGCCAATTCTATGCCACTGCAAACTAAAACAATCAAAACAAAGAACATACAGAATACGATTAATGAATGAATTTCTCTGAGCATTATTATCAGTGTAAAGGTAGATTTTTAGACATTCAAGAGTGAAAGCTGCTTGGCTCTTTGCCCTTTTATTCATGAGCTACCGTGTGTGCTTTGGCGTCCAAACGACTGCATGCATCCACTTGAATTGAATGCTGATTGAATAGGGAGAAATAATCCACAAAGGGTAGAAAGTATCACAAATGAATAAGCACTGGGGTAGACACACTTCAAATTTGTTTTGTTATAAAACAATCTTTATTATTGTGGTTTTAGCTACCTACCGATCAAGCACAAGCAACCAACTAACTGTCTGTCCGACCAATTTACTTACCTCCTGCACCTGCTGACTTAACCACATAAACTACCAAATTACCACGCCACCTCTTTACCAATGAAATATTTAAGTGTGGGGAGGAAATTTGCAAAATGAAAGCACTGAGTGTGAGACACAACTCTTTACACGAAGTATCAGCTGTGCTTACTTAATTTCTACTTTGCCACTTGGCTGCCAAAATGTCTTAACTCCTTGCAGTACCAACGTAAATCCTATACCTGTGAAATATTCAGTAGGGTTGGAATGTATTGAAAAATTAAAGCACTATGGCTGACACAGTTAACAACCTCAACCTTGGAAAAGGTGGTTGTCTTTTTATCACTGCAGCCTGTATACATTATTTTTGGCTGTACTCCACTCAGCTGTGCCACTCTCAAGTGCAGAGGTCGAGTGCACTCAGCCTCATTGGGACAAGTAAATGGAACACAGCCATTACTGATGCTGCGCTGCCACCTGTGTCGGCTGCGTTGTGCCGCGGTGAAGGTTATTAAGATATAAGCGTGTAACTTACTTATGTGTCGCCACAAGTGGAGGAGGAAGAGGGTGGTCGCCATGGAAACAAGCAGGTATAAGCACAAGGCCGGACTAATTGCCTCAGCAGCCAATCAGACTAGAGCCGAGCCACACTGTTCAGTTTTTGTACTACAAAGCCTCAAATGAGTGTTAACATGTTACCTGGCAGCTTCCCCGGTCATAGAGGTGGCTAGCCTCAAAGAAGCGCCTATCACCATGGTAACAGAGCTGCGTACCGCTGTGAAGATGTCTATCAGCCACCGACGTAAAACGCTGTAAACCGGTCAATCGTAGGTCAATGTAGACGGAAGCAGCCCTGAGGTGTGAGCATAACGATCGCGTTTTTCCCTTTTTCTTTCTTATTCTCGGTAAGGAGATTTGACCCAATTTCAGAAATGTACAGCTTTGCTGACACATACAAGCCACAAAGCAGAAATGGAACCACTGACGTGGCAGCCCGTTTAGGCAGAAATTACTTTGGTCTGAATTTATAGCATCTTATCTGTCATGGAAAACAAATAGACAGATGAAAGTTTTACTTCAAAAGGCTTCTGTACACTACTTTGTTTTTTATTCTGCATCCCTTTTAGGCAAAAAATACTCTGGTTCAAATTTATGGACAGATGGATGGATGTTTTTTTTAAGGAGGTTTTAGTTTTTTAAAGGCTTCATTCTTCCTAGCTGCAGCTCCCTTTCTTGATAGCCTTTTCTGTTAGAAAAACTTGCATTTCTTTGAAAAACAATACATTTCAAAATGATGAAAACCAAAAAAAGTAACTTAAAGCGCATACTGAATTAAATTGTCCATTTTAAAGTAAAAAGCTTGGCCGTCCTCTAAACGTGACCATGAATCTTGTGGGGGTTGTGTCACATATAAAAGTCGGGACCGAGTCCATATATTATTCCGATGGTAGGGGTCGTGGTGCAATGTTGCTGCTGCCACGTGGAGGCCTATTTACATGAAGGCGTGTAAACGCAGACCGCTTGCGCACTTCTCAAGGTGATCCATCATGCTTTTTATCGGGCTTGTCAAATCTGCTGAACTTGCTGTTTGTGTTCCCCAATGCTTTTCCCCCTCTTCCAAATGAGGCTGAAGCCAGGGGCTATTTTTATTCTGTTTGGGGCTGCGTTACATGCTGTTAAAACCATCAATGTTTTTTTTTCCGGCAAATCCGGCAAACAATATCATCTTAGCGGTAAATCCGAGCGCTTGTGCTGCTACTTTATCTGCAATTTGTACAGATGAAATGACAAATCCTAGGATGTGGGAGAAAGGCTCCAAGGTCACTCCACAAAGTACACATCCACTAATGCCAGAGCCTCTTTTGTCTCCCATCTCCCCTTGAAGGCGTTCAATTGTACCAAGACCTGGCCTTCACGCCGACCTTCATACTGACTCCTAAACAGCAACAAACTGAACATCCATGCATGCAAGCATGAAACATACAGTGTGGATAAATAAAACATTTACCTACTTCATATGAATCAGTCTGTAAAAGGTTAATCAATTAGCCCTGAAACTATTTAGAATTTAACAAATGTCAGAGTGGCCAAGATGAAATGAATGGTTGAATGGACAAGTTTGTTTAAAAGGCCCATGGACCTGACTTTCTCTTTGCCTATTTTTTTGCCACCTCATTTAGGTGTCAAACATTTGGGCCTAAGTTTATGGTACCCACTGTTGGTTGCTATGATATTTAAAAGGTGGATTTTTTTAATTCAAAAAGTTCCAATACCCCATTTTATCTCCACCCACCTATTTACTTGGGAGTTGGTTTAGGCAACAAAGACTTGGACCTGTGAAATACTTGGAACTGAAATGATTACACCCTCTGTTTGTTGATTGCTGCGGTAGAAAATAGATAGACGGATGGGTGTATGTGTCAGTTCAAAATGACCCCATCCCTGACTTTAATCTCTTCCCGTTCAGGCAGCCAACACTTGGGCTGGTCATAAAACAACAAGAGTACCCATAAAACATTCAGTGTGGAAAAATAAAATATCCATTTTGTCTGGCTGAGTTTGAACACCAACTCATGTTAATCAGTTGGAATGAAACTTGTTTGACAGACTGGCTTAAGTGTGATTTAGTGTCTCTTACGTTGGGTGGATTGTATTCAATTCTCTTGCACTGGAATCTATTTGTGACTTCTTTTTTTAATTACTTGCTTATTGCTACTTAATCTTGATTTACATTCAGCTCATTAAGAATCAAGCAATGTGGAAACCGAAGATGAAAACATAAAAGAGTAAGGCGCAAGGTTCAAACTATTTATGCTCGATGACAGATCAAAAGCTATTCTTCCATCTGTTAAAACAATGCTGTAATAGAACTTGAAAAAAAAAACCACAACTTTTACTAGTTGTTACCATATTGGCCCGAATATAAGACGACCCTGATTATAAGACGACTCACTCTTTTTCAAGACTCAAGTTTGCAAAAAGACTTTTTGAACACCAAATTTAACTTTTATACACAAAATAATTATAATACATCTGAAACAAATGATTATAACAATATATTTACATATGTAAACTAAAGTGCAATCACATTTGTAAATGAATGGCTTCTGGTTTTTCTATTTTCTGTTATTTTCTTTTCTTTCTTACCGCTATTTTTATTTTTATTCTTCGTGACAGGGGTTCGCTTTGGCCTGGGGAGTTAAGTTCAGCATTTGCTTTAAAGATATTTGGCGCCATCTAGCTTTGTGAATGGGTATAATGTCTAGACCCCGAATGTGAGACGACCCCCATTTTTTCAGTCTTATTTCAATGCAAAAACACCGTCTTATATTCGGGCCAATATGGTATATGACTTCCATTCTCCCCGAAAAAACTTCACATTTCATTATGACTTGTTAAAAATTATGTGTTATAATTCGTCTGGTTTTCTAATTCTCACCATGAAAACAATTACTTTATTCAGATATGATGGTCATTTCTAAATAATGGAATGATATTGCAAATAAAAAATAATAAAAATAAGATTCTATTGTCAAATTGGGTTAATATTAACATAACATTTTACAACATAATAAAATAACTAACTCTGGAAAATTGACTTTGTTCTCGTTCTTTCATGACTTCTTAGGCTTTTTGATGGTTATAAACAAATTGTTTATATAATATAATGTTTATATACCTTATATTGTAATATATTTCTTCAGAAGTCAAATTTAAATATCGTAATATCTATGTATAATTTCGTCTATAAAATGAACCCTGATTTATATAATTTAATATGTTTTAATTTATTAATATAAAATATTTTTCATAGAAAAACAATCTTAATTTTTGTAAATGACAGCTTTTTAATGTAAGATTTTTTTTCTGTAAGAAAAATTAAACTTCTTGTAACTTGATTGTGGTGACAATATGATTCATCATACCAAAATATATGATGATTATTTTCATTTTTAAATTCATTATATTAAAATGTTTTACCTCCCAAAAATCGTCTCTTTATTGACGGACTACTGCTGACGTATCCGAACACTTTGTCAGGTGTGATGAAAAACACAACCACTAGTTGTCATAGTAGCATCCATGTTAGGGACAGACTGTAAAAAACAGAAGGTTGAGGAGCAAAGCTGTGCTTATTTAATAAAAAAAAAAAAAAAAAAGCATGATCTAATCTAGACAGATGACGGGCCCAAGCAGTTAAACATCTGAGTAAGTCAGCATGATTGACGGCTAATTTTTATTTTTAAATCTTAATGATGACCCCCCGCAGTATTTTTTCATTTTCTACGGTCGCTGCTTGCTCTGACTAACACTTATTTAAATCAGCATTGATGTGCTCACTTGGACCCCGCCGGCATTAGAAAAGCCAAAATAGGTGCTCAGGGAGTCTTCCCGACAACGTCGAAATTCACTTGTTGGAATCCTGAGCTATTTTTCTTTCTTTCCTTTTTATCTGTTAGCGTCAAAGCTTTAAAGCAATTACAAGCGGTCTTCAGGGAAGCAGCAGTGAGTGGGAGGTGCCAGGAGGTCGGGAAGGGGGGGCCTTTGGGTGTGACCCTGGCTCACATCTCAACATGGTGTTTGTTCAAGCTGATGTGTTTGATCTGTGTTCCCGGCAGCCACAGCAGCTTCATTGTAGGCCACCGTGATCAAAACGAGATGGTCGTGAAAAGGCGCCAGGGGACGAATGGGTGAATGTGACAGGTTATGATTGCAGTGGATGTTCTGCAGTCCCTGTACAAATGAGTGAACACTAGTAAACGTGACAATATAGGGTGTATTATAGCTGGAAGGTGGCAAGTTGTGGGACGGGCAGCGTTCCCCAACATCTCACTCTTGCCACAACTCTTCTTAAGCAAAGCTGTGTTCTTTTCTTCAATTGCCAGCTATGGCATACAGTAACTGTCCATTTTTGCATGTGCGTGCGTGCATGTGTGATAGTGAGGGAGAGCAGGTGTCAGCAAACTGTGTCATGTATATCTGAAGAAAGAGCTTGTTTGCATGTTTTGGTATAACAGATTGATGACCAGGGTTAGAGTTTCAAATGAGCGTTTCAAATCTGCTTTTTGGGACAGAATGAAAATTTCAAACAAAGGTTAGGGATTAATAATTCGGGTTTCAAGGCAACATTATGTTTAGGTAAGGTTGCAAAAAAGCTAGCAATGTCTTCTATTGTACTTTTTTAAATAAAATGTATGCCTGTCCTAAACAAGAAGTTTAACCTCAGAAGAATTCAGCATTTATGACATTGAGACTTTTTTGTGATGACAAAGATGTTTCAGAGCAGTTGCCTGTCCATGAGAGGCCACCTGAGACACTTTTGATGGCAAATAATGATTTTTATAGCTCCTCTTACTGGCAATGCACCTTCTTTTTAGGTTATGTTGCCCATAGTAGCGTTTTACGGCTCTGTAAAAAAATGCAATCAAGCGTCCAATCCAATTACTGTCATCATCGTGATGTATTAAAGTCAATTCTGTGGAGCTGGGCTTATTAAAGTGGATTTCAGGGGTCATTTGCTGCTTAATTGACTCGCCAGAGAACAGCAAAGCACACAGCAAAGCATACAGCCAAGAGGGTTTTCTCGCAGTGTAGGTGTCCCGCGTGGCCGCAGGTGCATATCGCCAAACTTGCGTTCCAGGCGTTTAGAGCGGCCTCGGGAAAACGGCGCAAGGAACGAGTCGGCGGGTCAACAAGGAGTGACTAAAGTCAACGCAGTGAGGTCAAGTAGAAAATGTTGAAATACTGTAGCTCAGAGACAGTGGAGAAATAATTGAGTGTGAGCAGCGAACTTGTTGGTGGGGTCTCGGGGTAAAAAATAATGCTGTCGGGCTAGAGGGAATTGCGGCGGTTTGTCAGGACGATGAAACTGAGGTGGATTTGACCGCGAGGTGACAGGAGCTTGCAGGTAACAGTTTGTGGACATGCACTATGTAGAACTACACAATAAAATCTGAAAGTGTGATACAGTAGTTTGAGTTTTTTTTTTTTTCCAATTCAGCACAGTATTTGTTCAACACAGTTCAGTTGTATATAACCTTTATGTACAATACCTTTGACGACATGATATTCTCCCAATCCTCTTCTGGATTATCCATATGCTCTCTGGCAAACTTCATAAACTGGCTTAAGCAGGGTGCACTGCAAAATTTGATTCCATCAGCCCCGTCATATGCTCATGATGCTAAATTTTGTTACTTTGCTCCCAGCTTTCTGCAGGCCATTCACCAGTGTCGTTGTGGGATTTTTGCTCACCGTTTTCATGATCATTTTGATCCCACAGGAATGTTATCTTGCATGGAGCCCCAAACCGGCTCTTGCGTGTCTGTTACTGACAAAATATTCATTTTCCACCATCATTTTCAAATAGATTCTCGAAAAGTCCTAAAATGTGATTTTCAGGGTTTTTTTTCACATTCTGTTTCTTTCAGTTAAAGTGTACCTATGAGGAAAATTACAGACCGCCGTCATAATTTTAAGTAGGAGCAATTGCATAATCAGTGGCTGACGAAATACCGTTTTGGCATACTCTCTGTATATGTAAAATATTATAATCATATAAATGATTCGATTTTATTCGGCTCTTATTAGATGATGTCAGCTCAGATGACGGGTCACACACATGGATATAACCGTAGCGTTTGTTTTGGTCTTCGTAAGACTTTGTGAAGATTGTTTCACATGTAGGCTTGCCATGTATGTACCTTTTTCCCATTGTGCTTTCTTTCCCCGTGTGCCTCCAGTTAGTAATGTGAGACAACAAAGATATTATTTTACACACACAAAAACAAAAGCACAGGCGATGTAGATATCTGAGTTACTCAGCGAAGAAAAAAAGCAAACAAGTTCTCTTTCTCCAGCATCGTCCTGTTTGTGACCCAGAAATGGATCCTGGCACACCATCTGGATGGATCTCTCAATTCCCAAAATACATTTAGAAAAAGAAGGAGTATGTCGGGGTGGTGGGTTGCGGTGTGTGTTGTTCTGTTGAAGAAGCACAGATGTTTCCTTGGTAAAAGTCATTTTGGCACTGTGGCATATATATAACAAGGCCATTGCACAGCTGGAAAATAGAGTGAGTGGTGGAGCAGCTTGGCTACAGCTGTTGTGTTCTGTCCCAAGACAAGTTGAGAGGAGTCACTATATGGTGAGGAAAACGAAGAACGAAGAAAACTCCATTACTGTAAAACCCCGTGATGTATACGAGTGACACAGAGCAGCAGGCAGCAAACGGTGGTATTAAATTTGCGATGAGAGAAAAATATAGCTCAGTCAAATCATAAGGGAGTCATGTTGCTTTTTGTTTGTGGGTTTGTCCATACATTTTTTGCTGTAGTTCTGGTTGGACAATAACTGTTATTTTCTCCTTATTGATCTGGCTGGCAATTTTAATGCTCATAAAGCAATACATGTGACAGATTGTCCAAGGTCAACAACGTAATCGGTTGTTGATGAACCTATGGCAGCCTCGCAGCAGAGCAGCAATGTCAGTGTACAAGTAGACAAAAGGTACACCTGCAAACGGGAGCTCCATGAATTATAAAACAACCAGCGACAACTGTTTTCAATTAGCGACTGCTGATTGCATTACAGCCTGTAGAAAAAGCATCTTGCGCCCTGCTGAGCTGTAGCAACACTTACCTTTAATTTGCTCATACCACGGACAACTTGTCAGGGAAAACAAAACAACCCTGGGAACAATCAAAACACGACACGGTTGTAGTAAATGAACAGGGATGGGGTTGGGCATGGTGGCCCACGGGAGGACCGCGGCATTCATTAGACTCTTGTCTTGACTGCGTCAAATCAATATGGCTGACTTTATGGTTCTTTCCGAAAATCCATCCATCCATTACAGTATCTGTACTGCTTAGGGTTACATGTGTGCTGGAGCCAATCCCGCCTGACTTTGACCGAGAGGACAAGTAGACCCTGAAATGCTTGCCAGCCAATCACAGGGCACACACAGACAAACTAGTCACTTTCACACCTTTGGGCAATTTAGTCTTTAATCAACCTATCGTGCATGTTTTTAGAACGTGAAAGGAAAGTGAAATACCTACAGAAAACCCCCACAAGCATAGGGAGAACATGCAAACTTCACACAAGAAGGCCCAGATTTGAACCCATAACCTCAGAATGGTGCTAACCAATAGTCCAAATCGTCTAAATCTCCCGCCTAACTCCCAATCAGTCATTTCTACAGCTAAGTTCCCAATTTTACGATGAAGTAAACAGTGTACAATGTAGGAAATTTTCTCTGAGAAGGGAACTTGCCCAGCCAAACCATCCAGCGAGCAGTCGTCCTCAGAGAACAGGCACCTTGATGTTTTGAAGCAAATGTAATGCGTACTTGATGATGTTTTTTTTTTGATAGACCAGAGTGACCATCAGATTTTCTTGGAAATCAGTTCCGTCGCAGAGTTCTATGAAAACCCAGTAGCGCTCACCCAGCGGTGGAAAAGATTTTTACTATTATCCACCTATGCTTTTATGTGAGTACAATAGAATAATAACATATGAAAGTTTCAGAATAGTTAAAATGACGCTTCTGGTAGTTCCAGTGCTAAAGGCAACTGGTGCGCTCATCATCGGGCAGCTCTTTTGCACTTTGTTCAAAATCATGTCTGTTATTTATTCTTCTCAGGAAGATGGTGGCCAACACTGTAATTTGATGTGCATAGTAAATTAATTGTTGTGCAACCTCATTTTTTAGCTTTATCTGACATTGATTTTATAACATAAAACCGCTCGTTTATCTATTGTCGTCAATGGTAAACAGAGTAATTAATCAGAGAAACGGCTCTGTACGCATAATTTTCGTCTTCATGCGGTAAACACGAGGCAAAAACCTGGCAGAGAAACTGGGCCAATATCTGATGAAAAAGAATCACCTTATTTTTCACAACCCAAAGTTGGCAAGTATGATATCGTTAGCTAACATTTACTTTTCAATAATAGGCAACAGTTGGTTAATTCCTATGGCATTTAGTAGTACAATTTCTCATATGTAATGACCAAATTAATTCACCTGCACAATTTCCGCGAAAGGGGACAAGAAATATCTCTTTCCACCCATCAACCCCTTGGATTGAAATCTGAAATCGACTGTAAACAGTAATGTAAAGACTAAACATGAAGCAGCACATCCAAAGGGGACGCTTTAGCAAATGTGCAAATGAACTGCCAAGGACACAATAGTGCTTTGTTCCCCCCACTTGCTCTTGCATCGCCTTCAAGATATCCGGGTGATGAATCCCAAATTTAAAAACCACCTATTTAATTGTATTTAAATATTAAATATTACCGCCCTTTGAAAAGTTCTAACAAGTGCTGCACGCCTTACTGATGCTTATGCAAAACACAGAAGTGGGGAGAATTCAAAAGAAAACTGCTTTAATAATGAATGTCCACAACGACGGGGGGAATTTTTTTAAAAAGGGGGGAGCAGACCGCATCAGCAGATCTGGGACAAACAAGTAGGACAAGCGGGGCTTCTTCGTGCTGCCTGCAAATTTTTGACTCGTCACCCTGTTTTCCTCAAGGCAATACGAGAGCAGGGGGAAACAAAGAACTCAGCACTTGAGTCCTTTGCAACTCATTTGTGCCTGTTTATATTTTGTGCCTGCTTACTTTCACTTCCCGTAGTTGTGTCACGCTAACACGATATCTATTTGCATTAAATTATTCACAGTAGTCCTTGTTTGATGATGCTCCCTTTGCTTGCACTGCTTCCTGATTATGAAATCAGGTTTCAGCAATGGGTGGTGCTGGTGTCCAAAGTGCAGGTGAACAAAATTTGATGGACATTCCCTGCAACTACTCTGAATTTGATTTGGCAATGCCAGTCTCAATCAGCATGCATGGATTATTTTTGTTGTTGTTGAAAATTCAGCCACGGAAAACAAGCAGTTTCAAAGGGTGACGTAAAAGTTGGTATACATGGGCAGACAGGTTAACAGAAGACACAATCAACATAGTGCTCTGCACAGCCCCAATACACCTGGACTTCATCAGCAACAGCCCTTGGACTGTCAGGGTTGGAAACAACACCTCCTTCATTCTCATTCTGAACACTGGAGACAAAGCAATTAAGTTTGCTCAGTCCCTTCCGCCCCTTCCCCATCACACATGACTACTTTCCCATTCACCCTATCAAAACCATCAAAACATTTATTGAAAACAGCAACCTTGTTGGCATGATCAGGGAAAAGGATGAGTCAGCCGACAAGGAGAAGGTTAATGATGTCAAATCAACAACCTGGACCTGACTACAGCAAAGATAAAGGAGATCATTATGAACTTCTGAAAATTCAGCAGCACCGAGCTCACAACCCTCAGTATCAATGGAGAGGAGATAAAAAGTATGGAAAGCTTCCAGTCCCTATGTGTCCACATCTCACAAGACCTCACCTGGTCCACAAACATCTCCTACCAGGTGAAGAAATGTTTGTATTTATTCAAGAAACTATGCCAAGAACCCCCCCCCCCAACACCTGTTGATAAACCTTTGTAGAGTCACTCGTGAGAGCCTCCTGACTACTATTGCACAACCTGCTTTAGTAGCTGTACTGTGAGAGAAAAAAAGGACCTCAAGCAGGTGCTGCAAATAGAGTGGGTGACTGGATGTACGCCATCCTAAGAGACACCTACACTGGAAGCCTACTGTGGAAAGCCAGTGGAATCATGACGGAACACGGCCACTCACTTTTTTCCCTGCTTCCCTTGAGAGAACCCCAAAGGACACTAAAGTCTAGACCAATTAGTCTCAAAAACAGCTTGTACCATCAACTGGTGAAATACAACTACCTTTGGCCCTGAGGCCCACTTGTTGTCATGACAATAAATCTGAATCTAAATCTTGAGGCAACCGAGATAATTTCATTTTAGAGATTATGTGTGATGGTTTGAAGCATCCGATTTCAAACCATGTGATGGGTGACATTACATACACAATTTGAGTTCCCAGGGATCATTTGAGAATAGTGCAGTGAAGTCTACTGGCTACTTTTGAAACACAAAACTCTACCCGCAAGTTCTGAGCTTGAATTAACTTTTTGTGTATCATAAACACCCCATCCTGAAGAGATTCATATCGCATCCTGCTGGCAGAAAAATGTAGATGATACCGTCAGGCCTAAATGAAAAAATGCCTGATCAGACATATATTTACAAAATACGAGATGAGTTAAACATCTGCCAAATGTGTTCTTCATCAAAAGGGAGGCTTTTAAATGTTGAGCCTGCGTGACAAAAATCAAGAATGTGTGATCACTCTTCATTTTTGGCAACATGCAGAATAAAACCGCTAAAACCATCGCTATTTGTCTAGTGACTACTCAGCACACGAAAGCTTCCTGAAGTGGTACATCATAATCTAGCGCCTTAAAATGAAAAAGCTCTTGCCAGTATCAGAGATTTGTTTTCATTCTGCCTGGGATTAGTAGCTCGAAATATGTATTACTTACCACCACCCCTGACAACACACACAGACACACACACGCACAAACACACACACACACACACACACACACACACACACACACACACACACACACTAAAGGAGTGATTTACAAATTCCAACTGCTCTGCCTCACAAACAATGATGTTTTCAGATGGCAGTGAATTGATGGCTCGTTGGTTTCAGGGGATGATTCTGCTGGTTGTCGCTTTTTTAACTGTTGAGTAGCTCTACTGACTGACATGATCAGAGCACTCAAACTGATTGGCCTTTCGATGTGCCGACGTGTCAAGTCATGCTGCTTCAATCAGATTAATCAAGGGATAGAGTTTGACTTTGCACTATCATACAGATTGCAACACGGTACGGCATAGAGAGTTTGTACAAGTGATTTTGTCTGATTGCCACTAAATATGAACCATTAGATGAGACACATGGGCAAAGTATGATGGCTTGTCATTGAAAATGAAATGAATAAGTCGACTCCACAAGGTCAATCCATTTCACTTCAGTCACAGTAACATGACATTTGGAGAGCATGTTCATCATGAGTGGAGTCACAAAAACGTCTCGAGAAGATTTTTGTGGAAATATACAGGGAGTCTGCCATTGTAGTTCAAAGTAACTATTACCGGGCACTCATATGGATAGATTTTGAAATTTGACCCCTTGAAGTCATCAAGTAATCATGAGTAAATTCACAAAAGAAAAGAAGTCGTATTAAAAAAAAAAAAAAAAAAAAAAACAGGAAGAATTTTTTTTGAAGTGGCAATTTTGGACTCAGTGGGTTAATTTCCATTTATAAACTCACCCCTAAGGCCAGTTAGCCTTGGCAACATGTAATTTGGTAGGGATGTCTATTATGAAATAAACAAGCATAAAAGCCTCAAACACCCATGCCCAGAAAGACACAGTTAAATATTTGTGGCCATTGTAGATAATTTTATTTTATTTTTACCCAAGAAGAACTCCACAAGATTTGATGTTATTTCAACCAAACCTAAATCATGTATACAAAAGAGAAAGCCATTTTGTGAAGCATTTTAGTTATCAGCATTACATGATGGCGGAGAATGGCAGTTCAATGATTCACCACAAAACCCCAAACTCTCATAACTCTGTTAAAACACTGTGGCATAAAAACCGGCAAGTGTAAATGTTTTTCAGCAAGGCAGGAAAGACAGTTTTAATGGTGCCTTTCCAATGACTATTGCTTTTAATGCCTTTGTGCCATGTGCCGATTATAAACTCGGTGCCTCAAGCAAATCGTGATTTAATTGAAAATGATTAAAAGAAGTCATTTTTGGACAATTAAATTCTTTTTGCTTCGTGTGTTTGAGAAAGAGCAGATGCACAGTACTTTGCTTGTGACCCGAGATATTTTTGATCCCATGTTGTACCTTTTGTCTTTAGAGGAGTGGTTCTTAACCTTTTTGGAGGTACCGAACCCCATCAGGTTCATATGTGCATTCACCAAACCCCTCTTGGGGGGGGGGGGTCACCGATGTGTTCGGCCATCCGCTGACGGGGGTGCTACCGGTGTGTTCCGCCATCCGCGGACGGCGGAGCGGGGCAGGGGCGGGGCAATGACATACCAGCTCTGCCGAACCCCTGAAGCCGACTCACCAAACCCCTGGGGTTATATCGAACCCAGGTTAAGAACCACTGGTCAAAGTGAATTTTATTTTCCCTGCACACGTCTGATATTTGAGCATATTTCCTGACGTCATCTCGACTGTATTATTTCCCATTAGTCACCTTCAGTAAATCTCTTGTGTGAAGAACAAAAAAAAAAATAATCCACTTCGTTCATATGATTTGTCCCAAACTGAGTGATGGACTAAAACATGTTCATGTGCAGATGATTTGTGTCATTGCATAAGTACCCTCTGCCTTGGCCACTGACTCATAAAAGTGTGCTGATCTTATAGTTATTATGAAGTTGATCTTTAAACATCAGGAAGTATTATTGTATGCTGGACCTCATTTGTCATTCAGTTGTGACACCGAGGAGGACTGCAGATATTTGACCATGTCTGAGCGAGTTAGTCGGGAGTTGATGGGATGGGGGAATCCGGACATTGTTCGCTGATGTGTGAAAAGTGACATTTTGAAAAGAAGAGATCTGCAGTGGCAAGATTGTGAGGTCACCTGCTCATTGCTCATTGCTACAACTGGAAAGCTAGTCGTGAGTGTCGTGAAGGTCATGCTGTGCATTAAAGCACTGTAAGCATGCAAAAAGGACTGCTGCTACTGGAACCTTGAGCACAACATCATCAGTTTTCTCTCTCAGTTCCAAGACTCTGTACTGAATACATAGTTGATTATATATATAATTACGTTTATGTTTGATGGAGGAAAGTGCAAGAGCAATTGTTTGTCTTCTTTTTAGGAAATGAGCAATGCAGACAAGAGCAACACAAATGGTAGTAATATTGTCTTTTTAGGAAAGTGCAGCATCCATAGTTCTAGTAAACCAACAATGCAGACTGTTGCGACAGTAACAGTCTGAACAAATTCATCAAATCTCAAATCTATTGTTGATAAGAAATCAATTTGTGATGTTTTTAGGGAACAAAGGGTGCAGACAAGTGGGATGGAAACAGTTCCCTTAAAATCCCTCTTAGGGATGAGCTTCTCCTCATCTTCCCTTTGCCTGTCAGTCACCATTTGGATGGCAGGAGTGGGTTGAAGTACACAGGTGTTGGGCCGCCAGCTGCCAGTCATCTTCAATCTTCTCTACATTAAACAGCGGAACTCCCCCGCCGTGCAACCTCACTCCCCCGCTGCATGCGTCTCTTTGTTATAAAATCTCCGCTTTCTCACAGCTGTTCTCATTCCAAACTCTTTCTGCCATGGTTTTCTGACCTCAAAATCAAGGAGAGCCTTCAAAACTACTGGAGATGGAGTCTGTCTTTGTCTTAATATAGGCTACGAGGACTACGGCCAAGACAGACTGACTGTCAATCTCAGCACTGAAACTGAAATGTTTACGCCGACAATTTAGAGTCCCCTTTTTTTGCAGCCACACAAGTCGTTGTATTTCAGGGTTGCAGGGTATGTAGTATTTTGGTTTTTATGAAGCGTGATCAGGAGGGAAACTAGTTGCTCTGCACAAATGAGATTAGTTTGACTTGTGAATTCTTCAAAAGGTCTGTGAATTTACTTTGGCTGTTCCAGTCAATCAAGGCTCACTTAAATTAAACGTAGGCGGGATGCTCTGCAAGCACAATGAATACTTAGTCAGTCAACCACACTGTGTTATCCTTTGACTGTTTGTGTGATAACCTGAGAGTCTCTAATGGCAAGAACGCCACTGGACATGGAGGAAGTTGATTTTCATGATTTCTCTTCTTTTTTTTTAAACACGATCAAGGTTGAGTTGTCCTCCCAACGCTACACAAATGATATTACAGTTTGACTCAAGCAGCTTGTTATTTTCTTTCTTTCCTTTAACGGTCATTGAATGAACTGTGGCTACTCCAGTGCTCCATTCCAGAAAGCATAATGAATCACATTGCATGATACCTTTGTCATTTAATTGTCAATTGATTAGAGTATTAAAAGACTAAGAGCCTAATATACAGTAAATACTCACCACCATAAGCTTGATGACCAACACTAGTAAAAGCAATAAAACTTAACTTCAATGGATTTTGGTGCAAAGGTGCCGTGTCACATTTAGTCAGTCAACATTTTAGAGGTCACATAACTGTAAAAAGAAGTAAAGCACTGTCAAATCAACATTTAACAGCTTGGAGCCAAGCTCATTCTTTACCGGTAAATAGTATTCAGCTCCATCAAATTTCGTTAGGGCATCTTTTCACATCTTGAAGAACGAGTGCTGGAATACACCAGAAGGAAAATTAAATGAGACGTGTACATTTTTTTTGTTCGAGACATAAAAAATTTCACACCTCTTTTCATCAACCTTACTTCATCAACTTGCTCATTCTGTGAATTTTATTGTGCCTATTTTTGTATGTCAGCTAAAAGTGTTGGAAACACACCAGATAAAGAAATTAAATGAGACAAGTGATGAATTTTCACTTGAGCAACACGCATTTGTTTTGTGTTGTGACTATACGAACATGTGCAAAACTGCATCTCAAGAACTGTTAAAGGATATCATCGCTCCAAAAAAGGCATTCTGTGTTCCCCTTATAATTCATGATTTGTTGTTCTCAAGAAACATCCAACTCACTCACTCCCTGTCCTACACCTACTCCCCCTGCTGAGTATTTCATCCATTGTGCACAGCGGCAAATCTCTGCCCCACTTGTCTGCAAGTAATTCTGCTTACAAGGACTTTGCAGCACAGGCGGCGGTGCTGCTCGCTGTGTTGAGTGGGAGTCGAGTTGGCGTAGCCAAAGACTGCAGTTTACTCCTACAGTCTTACTGCACTTCTGCCTCCATACCTCTCAGCCACAAAAGACACAAATACTACAACCGTTCTTCAGGCGGATTCATCTCCCTTTTGGGAGTAGCCTCACCATGCCCGGGGACTTGATGAAAATTTGTAGTATATAATTTTTTACCAGCAGTATAAATATACATAAATATATTGTTTAAGGCTGTAGCACAAATCAGTGGTGATTTGAATGGGGGATTCGAGTGAGCGTGGAAAAGGGAGTATTGAATCCTAATTTTTGCACTTGCATAAGAATTAATCTTGTAATACTGTCACATGCACTGTCCCTTTAATGGCGAGCTCAATATGTGTGATGTAGCTATTTGGGAGTGCACATGCATCGAGTGGTGGCAACAGAAGTGGGATCTTTCACCCGAAAATGGATGTGTGTGTCCGTGAATAGTTAGTTAGCCAGTTAACTGTTCGGCTCTTCGGTTAATGAAGCCCATCTCGTCAGTGTGTCACCCCTCTCGTTAGCCTTGTTCTCGCACCATCACGCATGGCTAAATATTACAGGCGTTTTCCTCAACGAGAACTTGTCCTCAGCTAGTTAGTTTAGCTTCAAGATTCTGCTGATCCCCACCAGTGTCGAGGATTTCTTTTGTATGACACCGATAGCCACAATAACATAATAATCTAATTTTGGCCATAATGCAGAGTGGCATCCTGGTTAAATTAAGCCACTTTAAACTAAAATGCAAAATATTTGGACGTTTATAGGAGTTAAAACAGCTGGCAAATGCCAGTGGCTGCCTCCCGCTGTATTTTTTAGCTGTATTTTAGATTAATATTGTACATATATGATATGACCTACCGCGTGACGTACATATATTCATTCGTGCATTCATGCATTCATTCATTCATTAAGTAATGCATTGGTTCATTTTCAAACCCTCTCATCATCACAAGGGTGCGGGGTTGCTGCAGACTATCCCAGCTGTCTTAGAGTGCATTAAAAGTGCACTCTATTCACAATTTTAATCAAATTGGATTTTTCATCTGTTAGACGTTGAAGTGTTTTTTGGGGGGGTTGGTACAAAAGATAAGAATTCATTCAGAATTTGTTTATGTTCCCCAATATAAATAACAGCTTGGGATTTTAAGTGTGAGCCGAGCGCTAATATATATATATGTATATATATATATATATATATATATATATATATATATATATATATATATATATATATATATATATATATATATATATTTCTCCAGAACATGCTTAGTCACATCCTGTATTAAGTTTATTAAATTACAAACCTCTGACAGATCCATGCATCAATTGAATAAGAAATTGCTTGTCTTGGTTTAAAACAGCTATTTTTATGTCAATTTGACTGTAAAAAAAAATGCTTTAACACCAATTTCACTTATCTGATTGTTTATGAAATTTGGTAGACACATCATGTTGCATTCCAAAAAACAACAACAACAACAAAAAACATGCACACAATTCTACAGACAGTATACTATATTGGTTTGAAGCAGCTATTTAGGGCAAAAGAAATCCCAAAATAATAACCATCTAAGGGTCAGTTGATCTCTTTTTGCAGCTTCAGTTATTATTTTAATTTAGGTCAACCACATGACTACTTATCATTACTCGGACTCTTCATTTTCAAATAGCCAAATAATTGCTTCTTCAAAGCTCCAAAATCAGTTGCCTTGACTGCCGCAATCTTGTCCCCCTTGTGTCAGATGTCCATGGGCCTATCGCTGAACAAAAGAACAAAACCCCCAAGGAATTTGCAGCTCAGTGCTGATAAGCACCGAGACGGGTGCATAACCTGAGGTCAAACAAAAAATTTTATGGAACACGCTTTGACCTCCAATTTTTTCAAATTTAAAATATATTCCAATCGGAAATAATGGGGAAAAAATACATTATCCACTTCAGGGTCAAACTGAAACATCATCAAAAAATATATATATTTGAAAATAACAGAATGTGTTACTGTTTGTTAATATCAAAGGCACTGTTAAGTGAGTTCAGAAATGTTACATAAAAAAAAAAAAAAAAACTCCTGAAAATAATGTATACACAAATCGACCGGTTAAAAATTCAGTGACAGTGTTAAAGTTCAGTGTTAAAAACAGAATGTCTGTGATGCATTAACACCACTCAGTAACAAAAAATATATAGTCTAGTATCACTGATAATGTTTTTAAAATGGGGTGTCACTTTGATTTCACCCTGATTGGTGTCTATTTGGAATTGAAACATTAGGACAAAACAAAACGTCCATCCAACCGAAGATTTGCCACAAAATTGATTTGACTGGCTAAGTATGTTTTATGTAGTTCTGAATACTTATTTCTAGACACCTTCATGGTTTATTGGCTGCCATTAGAATGATAGATTTTAATCATTTTGCCATTACACTGCAAAAAATGCATTCTGCAATGTCATCTTCTGCTTATAGTATTGACATTTGACATGCTTTAATTTTTTTCCCATAGAATGTAAACATTGTGCAGCCTGCAGGATTTTACACTCTACCATGTAGTGTGAGTGACATTTGAAATATCACCAATATTGCGGCGAGTCCTGCGGAATGTACTACACGGACCCCTCCGTACCTAGTGAATCCTCATAATACTTTGTAATGATCATAATACTGTCAGTGAAATTCTATATGACGTTGTTCTTTTTTTTTTTTTTTTTTTTTTTATACATTTCCTGGATGACCCACCTCAATTGAATTAATGAGGAAAGGCTGCAGGCTGCACTTTTTGCGCACAAGCTGTCACACTCAAGGTGCGGCATGGCAGCAGGGACGACCTGCTAACCGCTGTGTGAGCCGAGTAGTGCAATTATCCATAAGAGTCTTAACACATCATGACTGTTCTGTTTTATAGCCGTCATACTCGGGATGTTTTGATTAGTAAACACAAGAATTTAAAAAAGACAATATCCAGACGCTGTAGAAGAAATAGATTACTTGGGAATTTAATCGCAGTAGTAGTTTTAATTCAACCAAAATGAAATGGATCCTGCTTCGACGTAGTCGTTTATGGCACTCATTACATTGTCACACTCATCTCCTTTATTGTCTGATCCCACTACAAGCAAACATAAAATGGAAATAACTACAGTGTTTTTTTTTTTTTTTATCTTTCGGGCTCCACTGAACCTCACACGCAAAGCATATAATGGTAAAAATGTCAGAAACAGAGATACATGTTTGGTACATAGGCATAATATGTTAAATGAGCTTTCTATTTGGTGATGAACCCATCACATGTCTTCCACTGACGTTAAATCCATCTTCTGTACCTCTAATTCTCATTAGGGATACAGGTGGGCTGAAATCAAACCAAACTGACTTTGAACAAGAGGCAAAGTACACCTTCAACTTGTCGCCAGCAAGTCCCAGAGCACTTATAGGCAGGCAATCATTCCTGCTCACATTGGTGGTATGGCTTAATAATGATTTAGTATGAGAATTATTTTTCAAGGAATGAGAGACTTGGGCTAGCATAGTAGTGCATATAGCTGATATTCATGGCAGAAATATTGACAAATGTAGCTCTTCAAAATCCTCCTGTAATTAAAAGTGTATATGTTTTGTTTGGTCACTACAAGTATTCCATGATTTGTGCCACCCTGCCAAAGACTGTGACCTTTGGGTGGGAGCAATGAGGGTGTGGAACACGTAAAGATGCCCCACACAAAGGTCACTGGCTTCCTTGAAAAAAGAACACTGGGAAAAGTCATCCGGGGATTGTGCGCTTAGTTAGTGCAATAAGACTTATTTCAGCACCATTCCTGACAAAAATGTAAATAGCAAACCGGTGATACACAATGACAGGGCGACTGCAAGCTTGTGTGTTTGTGTGCCGTTTCCACGTAATTTAAGCCGACATGTGACAGTGATGCTTTGCAACTCCCAGATCCTGCCACGGTGATTGAATAATACATTTTGAAAGGGTTTTACAGGCATTTGCCACGTCTTTAGCACTCATCTCCCGCCCTGCCTGATCCTGCCACGTGGCTCTTTGACTGCTTCTTAAAACAAGTTTGTGTGTGTGGGAAGGAGAAGAAGGGTGGGGGCGTCTTTCAGGATTTAAGACTTGTTGATATTGAATGATCAGCTTGGAGCTTATTAAGCTACACTGGTTAGACAGAGAGTGACAAGTAAAATTTGGTTCAAAGCAAAGTTAGCTGTTGAATTCAGTTTGAAATTCTTGATTGGTCTTCAAAGTAGGATAGCCAATCTGCTTCACAGTCAGTACATTATAGTTACACACAAACTCCAAAACATGCAAGCGTTAAAGAAAATGGGAGGTAAGACATTTACATTATCAATAGGTGTCAATTGTTTTGTCGCTATGTGCCTTGTGATTGCCCTTGAACTGACCAGGGTGTACCTTGTATCTTTCCGCCAAAGTCAGTCGGCTTCTTCGTTTAACTCGAGAATTTTCCCATAGGTGTGAATGTGACCGTGAATGTACACTGTATACTGTGTACACTGTATAGAGTGTACTCCAATTCTCTCCTTAAATGTCACTTGGGATCCCTGGGCCTAAGCAGTACAGAATATGGATGGATGGCCATTCAAAGTGGTAAAATGTCCTCAGCATGCTTAAAGAGTCCAGTTTGTAATACTGGTCAAAAAGGTCAATCTTGTGGCTAAATGACAAAGAAATGAAGCAATGATACTTGAGGCACATAGTGATAATCCAGCCCAATAGATTTGAGTATAATTTAGCAAAACAAGTTAGTGTATCTCAGATTCTCACTGTGCATTAGTGGCAATTTGTGCAGATGAAGATGTGGCACGTCGCCAACCCAATGTCAACCTTAATTGTCGGCTGGACTTGGTTGTTCTTCACTGGTGTATTATTAACAAGGAAATGCCGTTATCTTGTGATACATTAGTGCGGAGGTCTCCCGCTGACCTTGGCCTTTGTTTGCATATGAAATCTGTGATCTCTCCTCCAGTGTCATCATATAGACCTCAGCCCCAGCAGGTCTCATTAAAAACAGGCTGCACTGATGGGGTCAGATCCAGAGACCCAATTTGTTTTAGTCGCCATCGTTAGCATCTGAAACATATGTATAGTGAGTCTCACCTCATCAAGGGATATCAACACTGAGATGCACTATAAGCACTTTACATGCTGTGTTAAAATAGCAGGGAAAACGACACGTGTTTAGTTTCGAGGTTTGACAATCAAGAGTTGTTTGATCTTCCATAGGAGGATGGATTTGAAGTTTTAACCATACCTATGCTGTCAAAGTCCAAACAAACTGAAACAAAGGTGCAAGGGCACCTTTTCCAGTTAATATATAACCAGTTAATGTGACACAATTTCTTAGATGCATTTTCAATGATGACACTAAAGCACTTTCAATCAGTGAAAAAAAAATCTAAAGCGCATCAGATAATATATATGTTCAACATGTTTAATTTTTTTCAGTGAAGGATTCCCCACCGTAAATTGTGACGACTGTTTTCCGATGGGAGTGTCCGATTTGATATTCAAATGCAATAAATGAAAAATATTCTCAGATGGTCTTTCTCCCAGATCTTGGATCTTGACCAGATCAGTGGTCAGAATTTCTAAAAGGGGAAACCTGATTCATGCCGTTGTCGTGTCCTTCTCTTTAGCTGACAAACTTCCAAATGCGCACCACCATGGGCGTCGGTTCTTAGGGTGTCACAGATTTCACACCGGCACTTACCATGAGGTTAATCTGGACATGTCTTTCCAAATACCTCAGTACTGCCCTGGTTATTCTTGATTTCATACTTGGAACAAAAAAAAACAAAAAACATGTTGAAAGTAAGTCTGCCATCAAAAGGTTTGCACGATCAAAGTTGTGAAATGACGGCTGTCAAATGTGCCTTCCGTTCATTTAGAGACCTTTTTAGAGTTAAGCCCCTCTCATCGGATGTGCGTATGATTGTCTGCTTCCTGTGTTTGTTCGTTCTTCACTGCAGAGACGCGCTTTGATGTGATGAACGTCCCCGATTTGAAACGGGAGCCGGACGATGGCAGCGGATCCCGTGATGAATTCTCGACCTCTGTTATTGCTGGCTCATCCTATCAAATGGTCAGGAAACAAATCATAATAAGAACATCCGTAGCGGTGATACAACTCTGGTAAAGCCGCACCCCAACTCCTCCTTTACTCTCTCTGAATCTCACATGTGCCGCCTACATTGTAACGGAGGACAATATGGCCGCTCTAAGGTCCGCCGTGACAAGAGCAGGAAGACATACATAATCAGCTTTGTAAGTCGTGTTGACATGAGATGAGCGTTAAGGCATATTGCATTTTGATGCCACTCACGCAAAGCTGCTTTTTCAAGGATGCGGCATGAACACACAAGGGGGAAACGAGCCCACTGCCTGACTGACATCTGCATTCAGCGACGATAAACCAGGTGGTGGTGGTGGTGGCAAGAGGCATCGTTGTCCCACTAGTACCTTTAAAAAAAGGTCGTATGCAAGCTGTATCAGATTATTTTAAAGAAAGCCTGATCGGCTTTTTTGGGGGGGTAGGGGTGGACACACAAGTTCACACATTAGTTATGTTATGTTAGTCCTTGTTTCTGCTCATCGATGCGACTTATATATGTTTTTTTCTTCTTCTTTATTATGCATTTTATGGCTGGTGGGACTAATACTCCGGAGCAACTTATAGTCCAGAAAATACGGTACTTTACGGTTTTCGACATTTACTAGCAATTATTTAATAAAAAGTTCCGTAGAAGTTTACACTCCATTTGTATTTTCTATTAATAGTTAAGGAAATAGTAAAATCATTAAATCATATAAGACAGCAAGACATATTCAAGGGTTAACATTGGTTAATCAATTATAAAAATAAGAAAAATATACAGGATATATGAATGTGACTATATTTTAATGTCACTGAAGACTATAAATTGTCAAATTTTGTGTCTGAGCACTATAAACTGTCTTAACATTTTATAAACATGTGCATCCTTAAAGCCTCTACCTTTTCACTCGTGTTTGGTTGTTTGTCAGCTGTAACAACTCCAACTTGCCTATGACCCTCAACGGGACAATCAGTATAGAAAAGGCATGACTAACGTATATACCTCTACGGATTGGCTTAGTGGGGTCAGTTTGAAGCACCTGCGTACAGAGCAGATAACGGGTTAACACAAGCATTTGTTTAAGTGGCGGTATTAAAGGTATTACTGACTTGCAAAGAAGTGCCAATTTGCACCGGTGTAGGCTAAATCCCATGCTGCAGAGGATTTGTTTTGTTTTAATCCACCTTGTCAGGAGCACATGAAGATGTCACAAGAAGCTCGGCTACAGAATCGTTTTGCAAGAGACCAAAAGAGAACCCTTAGCATTCTCCTTTTTTTTACCCTTTCCTCAGTATGAATTGACAAAGCCACCTCACATTCCGCAAATCAATTCTGCTCATATATTGTATTATACAAGCTCTAGTTGAAAGTCTGCTTTCAAAGCAGAGTCTCAAAATGAAGAAGAGAAAGAAAAATGCCCGAGCCACCCTTGACGACATTGCTTATTCCAGAGCCGTAAGTGAAACCGAGACAACACTGTATTAATATTTTATGCGCACATAGACCCCGCAAGCCCAGTGCAAATCAATATCCACACCAGCTTTCTTAATCTGTGCAGTCACTTGACAAACGAGGGGAACTAGGGTTGCGGCAAATATGAATCGCAGGATTCGCTGTGGATCTGGAAATGACCTGGGAGTCGCCTGCCGGGTCATTAAATTATCTTCCAGCGTAAATAGTGAATGTTACAAGCGGCCAGACTTGTAAAATGGATTATCATCTTTGGCTCAGATTTGTCTGCGTCGCCCCACCTCAGATGATGAATTAACGAGCAGCGTAGACCAGTTTATTTACACGCTGATAAATGGGCATACGCACAAAAACACGGCGGCGACGTGTGTTCTGTGCAGGCCAAAGTGGAGCTGAGCCAAGATGTCTCAATCATTTAAAACCATAATCCTTACTCCCAGTAGTAATGTACTCTAGGAAAAGTGTCACAGAGTACCTTTTTAGTTGGGTATAAATTAACTTGCAAGAACCCATCTTATATCTGTGTCTATACTGATTGCTTGAACAATTTCATAAATTCCTAATTTTCATATTCAATACTGAGGAGTGACTCCAATTGAAAATTGATGCACATAACATGCTGGATTTCAGTACATTTGGGTCATCAAAGACTCTAAATTTGAATGTTTCCAGAAAGACATATATCAGGATCATTGTCTGTTTATTTTCTTTTTCTTTCATAATGATTTATTTAAAATATGTTAAATACCTTATTTCAATTTCATAATGTTTTTGTATTATTTAAATTCAAATATGTTACATGCCTGTGCCACCTGCCACCCAGCCGATATTTTTCCTAATTGACGTCAATCATTGATAGCCCCGCCCACGTAATGAGTTAACCACCGGCACCTATTCCTGTTC
Organism: Syngnathus floridae; assembly: GCF_059516105.1. Taxonomy (NCBI): domain Eukaryota; kingdom Metazoa; phylum Chordata; class Actinopteri; order Syngnathiformes; family Syngnathidae; genus Syngnathus; species Syngnathus floridae. The sequence continues at coordinate 15,582,813 of NC_142413.1, read as the reverse complement.
ATTAGATCCCGGTATTTAAACCCCGAGATCCCAACTGTCCTTGTCAGTCTGTCTGTGATGCCACTCGTAAGCTCACTGTGCTCTATCCGTCTGACTCCTGGTGCCAACCTTGCCGGTGCACTGACCCATCAAGCCCTGATTGCCACCTGTCCTGACCACTTGCCCGTTCTTGACCACGCTCTGCTCGCACCCATCCTGACCATTTGCGCGTTCTTGACCACGCTCTGCTCGCCACCCATACTGACCACCCGCTTGGCCCTGTCCACGATTACATGATCCACTGCCCTGTGTGCTTGCTCTGCTGCTCTCTCCACTATGTTGGTCCCTGCCATCTGGTCGTTCTGTGGCTAACTACCTGCCGCGGCGCTGCCGTCGCTGCCCACAACTTCCAGCTATGTAGTCACACCAGCCAAACCAGCTCTCCACTTCACCTTCCCCTCTGTCAGCATTGTGCTGCACGTAGTTGTCACAAAACAATCGATGGTTGAATACGTGTAAATCAATAAATGGCAAATATAAAGTAAATATAACAACTCGAATGAAGCACCTGTGAGTCAGCAGCCGGTTTAACAACTATCGTAAGTGTACACCCGTGTGAGTACGAGTGCGGATGGTTGTTTGTCTCTGTGTGCCCTGTGATTGGCTGGCAACCGGTTTAGGGTGTCCCCCGCCTACTGCCCGATGACAGCTGGGATAGGCTCAAGCACGCCCGTGACCCCCGTGAGGTCAAAGCGGTGGATGGATGGATTTTGTCCGGAAGAAAAGATGGGCGCCATTTGACTTTTTTTCCACTCGTCTACAATCCTACAACCAAAAGGATTTATATTATATAACCATAAGGATGTCCCCTTTATAGCCAGCTGGGTTCGATGCACACGCAAAGGCAAAGTTCAATTTGTTCAGCTGGGCTTGAGTAACGAGGAGGGAAATGGATTGATTGCATATTCTTGAAGATGGCTCTAATTCCATTAACTGAGGCGCTGTTTTGACCACCCCAGCCCCCCACTTTTGTGACAGCGGCATATAGGGTGGGAGGACAGGATGTGTTCTTTTTAATGAAGTCCTCTTGACACTGACTCCTGCTGTGTGGTAAATTACACACACGCACACACACACACACACACACACACACACACACACACACACACACACACACACACACACACACACACACACACACACACACACACACACACACACATGCTTTATTGCACTAATACTGGCAGTTCATTTGTTAGAGAAAATTCCTTTGCCCATACTTTTGCATCTCACCCTTTCAGGAGACTTTTTTTTTTTTATCTGATTACCTGTCGGGAGGTCTCCTTGGCTTGTCCCACCCCTTTCATGTCAATCAGCATTGGCCAATCTGCTCAGCCAAACAGGCGTGGCTCTGTATTTAGTCGCCATCTTGTTAAGTGTTCTGTACTGCAAGCTGTTTCTCAGTTCTTGTCCACATCTCACACCCTTGTGATTACATGAAATGTCATCAGTTGCAACCCAAATCCTGTTTAGCTTCAAAATAGGGAGTGCCCATATGTTGTTCTTGTCTGCTAACTTAAATGCATCAGTTGGTTCCTTGTGAAGACTTGGCCAGAAAAATATCCCAAGATGCTTCTATACTAATGGATTTAAAAATGGATAAGGAGAGGACTCGCATGTTTCTTTTTCATCATTTTATGGAAATACATCAGTTGTGGGTAAGTTCACAAGTACACAACCATTCCGAGTACAAAGAGTGTTCTTAAAAAGTATGTTTTGTACATTTTTAGGGAAGACTGTAAGTGCTGAGTTCATGAGACTGTGCTTTGTGTTCTTGATACTGAGGAATGTGTACTCAAATGACATGGAAAGAAATAGTGAACAAATAAATGAGGAACTGTGGCCATATTTACAATGAATGGAATGTGGTCCTGTTTAATTGGGCCTTTTTGGCACAAAACTATATTGATGACTTGAGCTTTGCAGTTGTTTCTCCTTGCTTGGCCATCTGCACAAATACTATTCACACGGGCAAGGCAAATATGTACTATATATGAACAAGCAACCATTTTGGATCGAATCAACCTCCCACACCGGGCAAGTCATGCTGTTGTAACTGATAATGCTGCAGGGAAAGACTTGGCTACGGGGGAAAACATATCCCGTGTTCATCCCTTTAATGAATTCTGAACTGGGCTCGACTTCTCTGGGCCTGTCGTCCAAATAAAAGGCGTCTTTGTCTAATTGCTGCAGCTTGGCGCGCATAAAAGATGGAATCAAGGCTGAAGGTGAATCTAATTCAAATGCAATTTCTGTGCTCGGCTTCAACGAGAGCAGAGAGAGACGTTTTGTCTTCAAAACGAACACTGACACTTTTATTATCAAGCTCCTCTTCAACTCGACGGTGCCATCGTTATTAAGGGAGATTCACATCTGCCTCTGAATGGAACTACTTTTGATTAGGGTGGAGTGGAAAAGTAAGGAATGGATGTCGTTTAAATCATCATTTTGCCTTGTTTGGTCATCTCGATTGTTTATACTAGTTGTCATTAGTATTCTTGTAATTGTTGACAGGTAGAGACCATCACGCCTCACCTGTTTTCTGGGCTTTGCCATGTGACGTTTGCAAGCGGAGCCCTTAGGCTCTGTGATGTCGTGTTCAGTTGCCATCACGTGTCAAGGCATAACGGCCTGGCCTCTGAGATAGAGAAAAACAGCCATTTTTCTGCTCAGTTCATCTTCCATAAATGCAATGTTTATGACAATACCATGTTTACACTTGTGCTGACACATTGAAGATATTATTGTAATCAATATTTGGACTTCAGGTCTTCCTTAATCCAGGCTTGAAACACATTTTCTTTAAACCATAATACTTGCTTGAACTTTGAAAAGATAGCCCTGACTTGAAACCCCAACTTTAAAATGAGAACCTTATCTTGAACCTCTAATCTGACTTGAAATCCTACTTTGAAATACTGAAACACTCGCCCCCATCTTCACTGGAACTCCCCTTTTGATCCAATAATCCTGGTTTGAACCCCTACTTTGAAATAGTAACCCTGATTTGAACACCAAACTGTGGCTTGAAACCCAAGTGTTGAACATGGGTTTTTTTATGGACAAACTGCGATGGGCACAGAAGTCCAATAACTAAACACCATTCGGTTTATGATCAAGGGGGGGTCCACCCAATCACACCTTACAGGTCGCCATGTCATTGCCCACTCAGCAATGACATGGCGGTCATCCTGGAAGGGGGGATCCTCCCATCTGCGGCCCCTTCTTAAGGTTTCTCATGCTTTTTTTTTTTTTTTTTTTTTTAGTTTTTCCTTTCCCTTCTGGCAGTTAAGATCAGCGTATGTCGTTAATGTGTGTCAACTGTGGACATGTGAAGCTCTTTGAGCTATTTCTGTGAATAAGGGATATAAGTATAAATAGATTTGACCCAAATGCCATTTCATGTTGTCTGCACATAATTTGCTTCTAGTCAAATGACAGTCAGATTTGATTTTAATACAGCTTTTATGATGTCACATCGTTTGGCCCGCAAAACGATGAATTCAATATCTATTATTTCCTTAGGGGTAAAATAGTTTTGGGGTTCTACCTTTAAGTTCAACAACACTAATATCCCAGCAAGTGCGTATGTAAATAAAACACACACCGCCTTATATCCACTCATATCGTTTGTCACGTTTTTCACACCAAGGAGCGGGCATGGTGGCAGGTTGTCAGTACAATGAGATTGATCAACCATGAGCCCATGTGAAAAAACTCTGTCCACCACGTGCTTGTTCTAGCAGGCGAACAGATGCTTGGATGCACAAACGTTGGCCAACTCCTCCACTTAGGCGATCGGCATGAATAAATCCGATGAGTAAGACGTTTTTTTTTTTTTTTTTTTTTTTTTTTAATGCCACTTTACATCCTGTAATTGCATTCATAACTCATTGCCGAGCGGTTTTCGTCCCACACATTGTGATCAACCTGATGTTAATGTTCATGCTTGGCTTAATGTGTCAACAATTGTCATTTGTGTGTGGTTCGAAATGTGAAGCAGTGATATTATTTTAGCCTTAATTTTAGATACTACATTTGACAGAAATAAAGTGACGTTTAGAAAGCTCCACCACACTCACACACAATTTGGTTTCTTTAGCTAAATGCATCCCCAGAAGCCAGTTCCAGTAAGACATGCCTACAAAATTTCAATGTATCATGATAATTTTTAGCATTTGTGGTGTCGCGACACAGTGGTCGCAAAGTTTGATGATTTTGACTTGACTTTGCAAGGTCAGGACAAATGTTGGGGGCACTCTGTAATTTATTGAAAATTCAGCCCCTGAAGCCAGTTTTGCTTGACATCATGATATTTGGTAGGCGTGCTGATCATAAGTAGACCCACAAAAAAGTATAAAGAGCCATGCTCGGAACTGTACACAAAGTCAGCCATTTCGATTTGAGTGGCCATTTTAGGATCACTTTAATTTTTCAAAGGCTCCCTTGTACAAGGGAGTTTCTCGATTTGCTAGCAAATTGGAACCATATACTAAAGAGATTGGCGATGTGAAATTAATGTATGAATTGGAATATTTTCACTTGTTGCCATTGCGTGTGGGGAGAATCATGGAGGTGAAATTTGACTCGCCGTAAACCCCAAACTCAATTCAGCTCCACGAGGTCAAAAATCCCTAAAGCTGGTGAAAATGCCTGTTTTCTAAACATAGCACTCCCACAAAATTGATGTTGCACCCCTTTAAAAGTTGGAATAATTGAGCCCCTGCCACCAGTTTTTGTCCAAATAACATGACATTGGATGGACATGGCTATCATAACTAGGCGAACAAAACAGTCTTAATGACCTGTGCATGAAATAATCAGGAAGTCGACAATTTTGGTTTGTAGCAGGCATTTCAGGTGAATTCTTGGGCTCATGCTTTGGAACTTTCCACCATGGAATTTGCTTAAATTAGCCCCTATAAGAGGCAGGCGAATTAGAAAACATATTTCCTCGACTTATCCAATGTGGGTAGAGCATGCCATCAAAGTTTCATCAATTGCAGGATTTGTCGTGAAAACGAGTCCATTATCACTGCTTTCAGCTTTATTATTAATAATAGACGAGTGCTGCTATGATGGAATCAGATTAGTCTTTGTCCTTTTTACTGTGTGAGCTATTTCCATTTCTGCTGGGGTCACTGGTCGGGCCAGCTGTCCCTCCTTGAAGAACCTCAAACACAAAAGGCGGACAATACGACAAAACGTTTTTGTCGCTAAAGATAACATCACAGCTGCTGTCAAAGGTATTTGCCCTCATTCAAATAGTTTTCCCTCTGTTCATTTGTTTTTCATTTCCTGTGACGCTCTTCAAACACACAGGAGTCAGTCTGTTTTTTTTATCCATTAGTCCCCCCAGCATCAATTTATGCAGTATTTTCCTTCCTATCATGACTTTCATCTCCAGCAGCTTTAAGTCATTGCAATAGCCTGCCTTTTTTGAGACTGTAACCTTAAATGAAGTGTGACTGTGTAGACATAATGGTAATTGTAATTTTTGTGTTTTTTAGTATATTATCTCATACTAAACTCAATTTCCTCTGGGATCAGTGAAGTCAGGAATATTCTGAAACAGATGAACTATTCACAAAATAATATTTTACAGTCAATATTTTGTTCAGACTGTTCCAACACTTTGTTGCATGTTTGCATGTGCCTGCATTGTGGTCAGAGATCAGAGACATTGATCATTTTCCTAAGTAAAAGAAGGACAAACATCGGTGCCCTTTGCTAAAATATTTTAGCTGTTTTAAAATTCTAGCAATTTGCAGTTCTTGCTGCCTTTGTTGTTTAAGCAAAGGAAAATCATTTTTTCCATTGTGTCCTCTTAAAACTTCTTCGGCTTGCTCAAGATTGTGATTTTGGGTATATACGGTTAACACCCCTGGTTGGCAGTACTGACACACAACATGACCGCAGAACGGTATGAAAAGCGAGCCAAGTTCTCTGTTCACAGTATTTTTCTATGCAAAATTGTTAATGGCTGCTGCGTTATGCTCTTTTTATTATGGCTGAAGATTGACTGTAATCGAGGAAATGTACTCTGGGCACCAAAACACCCGCTCAGTCAACATGGAGCACTTACTCAGCAATTACTGACAGTCCAGCAGGGCTCTTCAGGCATCTTCTTTGCACAGGAGTGAGCAAGAGAAGCGCTTTCAAGGTTTGAGAGATAATTATAGATTATTATAAGAAAACGCCAGGATGGGGCAGGGTCGCATCCAAGTGCTACTTGGTGGTTAATTCGGGGGGTCAATGAGAAGGTTGTGTTGACCAGTTTATTGTCTGCTCTATTTGTGTCAGTGTGAATTTATTCTTAATTCATGAATTGATGAATTAGTTCATAATTATTAATTGAATTTTTTTATTATTAATTTGTGTTAATAATGTACAATTACTGTACAGCACTTTGCATGCAGCAATGATTGTTTTAAAGTGCTCTTCAGATAAGGCTACACGTTCAGCAAATGGATGGATATTAGTTATTGGTAACCAATGTACTTTATACATAAACTCTATACAGTACTTTTACATATGTACTTTTTCATGACAATATTAACAATAACAGTAATAATACATTATTAATGACAATATTTGACCCTAGAAAATGTTACATCTCATCATCAAGACCTTCCTCTTCTTAATACTTCTCCAAAATGTTGGCTTTTGAATTGATGTATAGGCCTTTTCACATCGCATTGAGCAGAGCGCAGCGCGTTGGCGTCAAACCCATACATTGTGTGTGTGGTAAGGAGTGGAGAACATGGAATGGATGGGCGGTGTGGCAGAAGGTGCCCTGAATAGGAAAATGTTCCATTCGAGAGCGGCGGTGCCGTGATGTCAGACAATTGGAGAGGTGATGGCGGAGCGATTGAGTGTCATTTTGGAGGACTCATTGACAAGTAATGGCTTGATTAAACTATCCAAGTTACTTGGTTAATGAGGTTCATCTTGTCTTTTCGTGTATGTAACAGTAGTTTTCTTTTTTTAGGACAATGTGGCAACCATTACGTTTTTTCTGTTCCTCGCATCTTCCTGCTTATTCTTAAGGCTTTTTTTCCTCCAACAGTGACGACGGATACATCTTGTTGAGGTGTGGTCTAACTGCTGACTTATATATGATTATATAAATTTGTGGATATAACCAGGGGCAAAATCTCAGTTTTTACTTCCTGTTAGGCTGCTGTTAGCGCTTCCAAATATGGGCACGTTGGAAACCAGTCATTGTGTTGCACGTGACTCCTTCACACTGAGCCAGTGCAGTGTAAAACGGTAGTTTGGGCACTCTTTTGGTTCAGTATTCAGTCTGTTCCAAACTTTGCGTCCTCATTGGGGTTGGACCAATCCGGTAGTGATATTGGATATCGATTATATAACCCCCCACCCCTCACCCCCACCCCAGCCCAAAAACAATATCAGATTACATTGGTCTACATCCTAAATCTCCAATTTCCATTCCAGTCCATTCCAGACTCTACTCTTGATGTTTTATTTGTCCTGCCCTCTCTTGTCGCTTTCACATGCTGGATGTAAACAATTTATTCTGAATGTACCCAAGTGAATTTGAACTGGCATTTTGCAGGGTGAAATTTGTTTTTACTGACTTTATTAGGGTTATTCCTCAGGGTCATTTCATTTTGTATATTTTGTATTCAAATGCAGTATATTCTCAAATTGTATGGAACACAAATGTTTGGAATATTTTCTTATATCTACTGTTGCTGACTAGTGTTTGTTTTAATTTTATCACTTGATCAAGTCTCTTCTAACATTTCATACGGAAAAGTAAATAATAGCATATATCATTCCTGTTGAAATGAAACCAGATCAATATTGGTATCTGACAGTACTCAAGGCTGCAATATCGGTATCATATTGGAAGTGAAAAATACATACATCTTCATACAGATGTATTAAGGCTTTTTGTTGTCCTTGAGTGCTTAATCTTTAACCACCCTCTCTCTCAGAAAAGATATTTTGGATATCACCCAGCAGTAAGTTATGGCTTGCTTTATACATTAATTTTAGTTTTAAATTCCACTTTTAGGGTTGAAGAGGTCATTTAAGGAATATTGTGGATTTTAAGTGTCCTTCAATGATCAAATTGACCTTGAGATCTGGTCCAATTTGTACCAAATTGAAACAAGGTGTCATCACTGTGTGTGTGCAAGGCATTTGCGTGAAACTTGATTTGCCCTGAAACACAAAACTCTCAATCAGATGTCCAGACTTTGTTTTTCCTTGTTGGTTTCTAGTCTTCTGCTCATTATTTGAGCTCCTCTCCTTGTTTCAACGTTGAAACTTGTATGGTGTATCTTTTTTCAGTGTTTACAATAAATGTTGATCTCTTCAGTTTTTGCCTTTTGCATCCAATAAGTGGCACAACAAATGGTGTGTTGAGACAGAGAAGAATGATGGGATTGGGTATGAATGCAAGTGCCCCCAAAAGGACTTGTATTTACTTTGCAAATAAGAGACGTCCTCTGCCGGAAGCCAAGGAGGGGGGAACAGATGATGTCCATGTGTAGTGACAATGTCCACACAGGAACGCCGGACGGATGGCTCGGTAAGAACGTGGGACCTTGCCATGGGGGTGGTCTTTGTTAGACGCATCCTAAAAGCTCTTTTTTTCCTAATGTTTTTGGAAGGCCCTTACGCGGGATCATCCTAATGAGTGTATGGGGACTCGTATTAGGGAGACGGAAAAGATATGTGGCATTTTGCTCTTGCCAGGAGGTCCCGTGGACGCAAATGCTCCTCTGGGTCAGAGTTTGAATAATCTACATGTTTTATCTGTGTGGCATCCTCACGGTAATGTCCCTTCTTTGTAGCTTTTCAAATTGAGTTTTGACGACCCCTCGTAGGTGATTATTGCCAGTAAATTATTTTTCTTGAAAGATCTTATGTTTGTTCAACAAATAAGTGATTGTTAGGAATGTCAAAAAAACAACTTTAATTTCCTGTACAGTCAATCCAGGTGAATTAGACTGCTGTAGAAACTGCAATTGTACAGAAAATTAACAACGATGAAGTAGACAAAACTTTTATATGAGCTTTTATCCGATGACAACAAGCTAGTCGCTGATCACTAGATTTTAGTGACAGTAATGATTCTACTTTTATCTGCCTGAAGGAGCTGCTAGAAAGTAAACAGGACAAAGCTAAAGACAAAATCTTTTGTTACAAGGTTCCTTAAAGTGACAATGTGTTGAGTGTCAGTGATCCTAGTGGCTTTAGCTGACTAAATAGGCTGCTGTGGAAATTAAAACCATAAGCATACGAGTATGTTGTTAGAACTGGATATCAAATGGTGTCCAATTGTACTGATGCCAAGAACGCTTACTTTGCAGTAACTGTTTGCAAGTGACCATATCAACACAGCTAATTTGTAGCTAATTAAACGCCATGAGCTAATCAAACCCAGAAAGGGAAAGCTAGAAATTCTGCCTGAAGCTCAGATTTATTCGCTTATGCTGCCAAACATGATTGCCACACTCTGACTGTAGATTTAGAATATTTGCATAACTTTTCTTAAGTTACAAACAGTAATCCTCCACATTTTGTTTAGAAAGCACAGGCAGTACCACTCTGGAGCTTGGGCTTATCTTAAAGAGAACCTATTTGCTTTTAAACTGCCATTGAAATTTGTTAAAGAAACCCAATTTCCTCCTCAAGGCTAAATCTGTCCTCCCTGCCTCTGGGTTAACATTGAGAATGTGCTGGGTGTCATCCTGATCTTTATTTTAATGAGGCGTAATGAGCTGCGTCCTTTTAATTAGTTCTCCCTTAACGTGAAAGGATGTCAATTGAGCTGTTGATCGATGGGGCGGCGATGCGTCCTCTCACTTACCTCCAGGGGGCTGGAAGTATCTTTGTGTTTGACTCACACAACAGTGCCACGACCTTTTGGAGTAAACAATTCACTTATGTGGGTTTGTGTGAGTTTATGCTGAGGAGAATGCCAAGGAGACATACGTCGCTGTTATTGGCAAGAGGAAATTGCATAATTTTATGATTGATGATTGGCTTCGTCCAATTTGATGCACTGGCTCTTGTGTCACTTGAAAGTTAGCTGCCTTAACGGGTGTTAGAACTGAAAGTGAACGGGACAAAAACAAAGGAACAAGGCAAAGGTAGCTGGAATTGGCAAACAAAACTGTCTTTGAGGTAAGATTAGATAATCTACAAGGTAACAAATGATAACGTCAATATGTTTTTACTGCTTAAATGGGCTTCTGCTGAAATTGAAAATAAACAGGAAATCTAACACAGGGTAAATAAAAATGTCTTTGATAGCAAGTATTCAGGCTTGTTGTCAGGTGTATATTGCAAACTGAAATCAAACTGGACAAAGCTAACAGCAATGCGTAAGCAAAACAATCCATCCATCCATCCATCTTCTTCCGCTTATCCGGGGTTGGGTCGCGGGGGCAGCAGCTTTAGGAGGGACTCCCAGACTTCCCTCTCCCCAGCCACTTCATCCAGCTCATCCCGGGGGATCCCAAGGCGTTCCCAGGCCAGCTGAGAGACATAGTCTCTCCAGCGCGTCCTGGGTCGTTCCCGGGGTGTCCTATCGGTGGGAGATGCCCGGAACACCTCCCCAGGGAGGCGTCCAGGAGGCATCCTGATAAGATGCCCAAGCCACCTCATCTGGCTCCTCTCAACGTGGAGGAGTAGCGACTCTACTCCGAGTCTTTCCCGGATGACCGAGCTTCTCACCCTATCTCTAAGGGAGAGCCCGGACATCCTGCGGGGAAAACTCATTTCGGCCTCTTGTATCCGGGATCTCGTTCTTTCGGTCACGACCCATAGCTCGTGACCATAGGTGAGGGTAGGAGCGTAAATCGACCGGTAAATTGGGAGCTTTGCCTTTTGGCTCAGCTCTCTCTTCACCACAACGGACCGGTACAGGGTCCGCATTACTGCCGACGCTGCACCGATCCGCCTGTCGATCTCGCGCTCCATCCTCCCCTCACTCGTGAACAAGACTCCAAGATACTTGAACTCCTCCACTTGGGGCAGGATCTCATCCCCGATCCGGAGAGGGCATTCCACCCTTTTCCGATCGAGGACCATGGACTCGGGTTTGGAGGTGCTGACCCTCATCCCGACCGCTTCACACTCGGCTGCGAACCGTTCCAGCGAGAGCCGGAGATCACGGCCTGAAGAAGCCAACAGCACCACGTCATCTGCAAAAAGCAGAGACGCGATGCTGAGGTCCCCAAACCGGACCCCCTCAACGCATCGGCTGCGCCTAGAAATTCTGTCCATAAAAATTATGAACAGAATCAGTGACAAAGGGCAGCCTTGACGGAGTCCAACTCTCACTGGGAACGAATCCGACTTACTGCCGGAAATGCGGACCAGACTCTGGCATCGGTGATACAGGGACCAAACCGCCCTTATCAGTTGGCTCGGCACCCCGTACTCCCGAAGCACCCTCCACAGAACCTCCCGAGGGACACGGTCGAACGCCTTCTCCAAGTCCACAAAACACATGTGGACTGGTTGGGCGAACTCCCATGCACCCTCAAGGATCCTGCCAAGGGTGTAGAGCTGGTCCACTGTTCCACGGCCAGGACGAAAGCCACACTGCTCCTCCTGATTCCGAGGTTCGACCTCTCGACGGACCCTCCTCTCCAGCACCCCTGAATAGACCTTACCAGGGAGGCTGAGGAGTGTGATTCCCCTGTAATTGGAACACACCCTCCGGTCCCCCTTCTTAAGGAGGGGAACCACCACCCCAGTCTGCCAATCCAGAGGCACTGTCCCCGATGTCCACGCAACGTTGTAGAGGCGTGTCAGCCACGACAGCCCCACAACATCCAGAGCCTTTAAGAACTCCGGGCGGATCTCATCCACCCCTGGGGACTTGCCACCGAGGAGTTTTTTAACTACCTCAGTGACTTCGACCCCAGGGATTGGAGAATCCGCCTCAGAGTCTCCAGGCCCTGCTTCCTCAATGGAAGGCGTGTAGGTGGAATTGAGGAGGTCTTCGAAGTACTCTCCCCACCGACTCACGACGTCCCGAGTCGAGGTCAGCAGCACGCCATCCCCACTGTAAACAGTGTTGACGTTGCACTGCTTCCCCCTCCTGAGACGCCGGATGGTGGACCAGAATTTCCTCGAAGCCGTCCGAAAGTCATTCTCCATGACCTCACCAAACTCCTCCCACGCCTGGGTTTTTGCCTCAGCAACCGCCAAAGCCGCGTTCCGCTTGGCCATCCGGTACCTGTCAGCTGCCTCCGGAGTCCCGCAGGCCAAAACGGCCCGATAGGACTCCTTCTTCAGCTTGACAGCATCCCTTACCGCCGGTGTCCACCAGCGGGTTCGGGGATTGCCGCCGCGACAGGCACCAACGACCTTACGGCCACAGCTCCGGTCGGCCGCCTCAACAATGGAGGCGCGGAACATGGTCCACTCAGACTCAATGTCCCCCGCCTCCCCCGTGGGAAAAGCTCTGCCGGAGGTGGGAGTTGAAGCTCTTCCTGACAGGAGATTCTGCCAGACGTTCCCAGCAGACCCTCACAGAGTGTTTGGGTCTGCCAGGTCGGACCGGCATCTTCCCCCACCATCGGAGCCAACCCACCACCAGGTGGTGATCAGTTGACAGCTCCGCCCCTCTCTTCACCCGAGTGTCCAAAACATGCGGCCGCAAATCCGATGACACGACTACAAAGTCGATCATCGAACTGCGGCCTAGGGTGTCCTGGTGCCAAGTGCACACATGGACACCCATATGCTTGAACATGGTGTTCATTATTGAAAATCCATGTCGAGCACAGAAGTCCAACAATAGAACACCGCTCGGGTTCAGATCGGGGGGGCCGTTCCTCCCAGTCATTGCTCACGTGAGCATTGAAGTCACCCAGTAGAACGATGGAGTCCCCAGAAGGAGCGCTCTCCAGCACTTCCTCCAGGAACCCCAAGAAGGGTGGGTACTCTGAGCTGCCGTTTGGTGCATAGACACAAACAACAGTCAGGACCCGTCCCCCCACCCGAAGGCGGAGGGAGGCTACCCTCTCGTTCACCGGGGTGAACCCCAATGTGCAGGCGCCCAGCCGGAAGGCAATAAGTATACCCACACCTGCTCGACGCCTCTCACCGTGGGCAACTCTAGAGTGGAAGAGAGTCCAGCCCCTCTCGAGAGGGCTTGTACCGGAACCCAAACTGTGCGTGGAGGCTAGTCCGACTATATCTAGTCGGAATTTTTCTGCCTCGCACACCAGCTCGGGCTCCTTTCCAGCCAGAGAGGTGACATTCCATGTCCCAAGAGCCAGCTTCTGCAGCCGGGGATCAGACCGCCAAGGTCCCTGCCTTTGGCTGCCGCCTAGCTCACATTGCACCCGACCCCTTCGGGCCCTCCCACAGGTGGTGAGCCCATGGGAAGGGGGACCCACGTTTCCTTTTCGGGCTATGCCCGGCCGGGCCCCATGGGCGAAGGCCCGGCCACCAGACGCTCGCCTTCGAGCCCTGCCTCCAGGCCTGGCTCCAGAGGGAGGCCCCGGTGACCCGCGTCCGGGCGAGGGAAAACGAAGTCCATTCATTTCAATCGTCATAAGGGGCTTCTGTGAGCGGTGCTTTGTCTGGCCCCTCACCTAGAACCCGTTTGCCATGGGTGACCCTACCAGGGGCATGAAGCCCCCGACAACATGGCTCCTAGGATCATAAGGGCACGCAAACCCCTCCACCACGATAAGGTGACGACTCACGGAGGGGAGCAAAACAATTTAATACAAAAAAAAAAGTGACAAATAGTGTCAGAGGAATCTTGCTACTTTTAGCTGCTTAAACGGGCTGCTGAGTGTATCAGATGTATAACAGTGAAATGTAAACGGGACAAAGCTAACAGTATGAACAAAGCAGTTTTCGATGACAAGCAGATAAGTGACGACACGTATTGTATCACAAGAATATTGCTGCTTTTAGCTGCCTAAAAGGGGTGCTCAACTGTATAACGAATGCAATAAAGCTAAGAGGAAGAGCTAAACCAAACGGTATTTAATAACAAGATAAGTGACAATACGTATTGGGCCACAGGAATCTTGCTGCTTTTAGCTGCCTAAACGATCTCCTGTAGAAATCGATAGTAAACACGACAAAATTAAACGGAGGATGAACTTGACTTTTCTTGACAACAAGATAACGACAAGTGATTAGACGTTCTGTGTCACAGGGACCTTTGTACTTATGGCTGCTTAAATGGGCTGCTGTGGAAATTGATAGGAAACAGCACAATGTAATGGCAAACAATAAAAAGAAGGTTTTTGTGCAAAGGTCCTAGTTGATGAGCCAGAGGTCTAATTTCAATCTGAGGTCAAATCATCAAATTTTCAGTCAATTTGATGAACAGCAGAGTCATAAAGCTACTGAAATAAAATAAATAAATAAATACATAAACGAGCGCCAAGCTTCATTGGACACTTTCCAGTACAAACAAGGACATTGTAGCAAGACTTTCTCGCGGCTGATGAGCTGTGACGATGGGCTCTGTTTACATCAGGCTGTGGGTCAGCAGCATATTCCAGCCCCAGTGTAATGTTAATAACAAGATGAGGCCTGGAGTCCCTCAAGCATTCAATGTATGATATTGAATTTGTGAATCATTTCCTCATTTACATTCTTATTGAGAGCTTATAGAGATGCATGCTTTCACTTAAAAGAGCTCAGAGACGCAGCAGAAAATCACAATATTGGAGCGAACCGAAAAGAGAATGCTTTTGACATGGTCTTGGTTGATTTGGTTTTCATTTGGACTTTGCTTTGTTTTCCTTGTGTCTCTTTTGGTCGAAGTCATGTTTTCCTCGTGTTCCTTTTCTTCAATCACTGTCTCGTTGGGTTGTTGTCTCATCAGCCCTGATCCTCGCGTCTTTCTATCAGCTCCCTCAGCCACTTGTGCCTTGTCCAGTTTGTGAACGTCTCCTAAGTTTGTCTATATTTAGTACCCTGCTTTATGTTCAGTCTTTGTTGGGCTATTGTGTTGCTGTCACTATGTCCAGTCATTGTTAATTGTCTCGAGGTTTTGTTACGTAGTGTTTTGTTGTTACTTTGAGTTCAGATTTTTTCCATGTTGATTTTTTTTTTTTTATTATCCCAGTACCTTGTTTTGCTATTCTCTTTCCTTTATAATAAATTACCTCTTACTTGTACTCTTGTCTCACTTCCCTGCATTTGGATCCGCAATCCTGCCACAAACCTGACAGCTTTATTCCTGTGGTGAGTGACATGAATATAATGTGTTTTGTTGTTGGTAGAAAGTAACAAGCGGAAATGCGTCCTTATTTGTTACCCATCGCGTTTAGCTTTGTCTCGTTCAATCTCGACTTCTACAGCTGCCCATTTAAGCAGCTAAAAGCATGACCGTTTTCTGCAACACTCGTGCTGCCATTCAGTCTACTTGTTTTCTCTTTGTTTACTTTCACTTTCAATAGTAGCCTATTTTGATAGCTAAAAGCTTTAACTGTAAGATTTTCAATTACTCTATATGTGTTGTTGCTTTTATAGCTGCAAGACAGTTTTGTTAATCCTTTGTCCCGTTGGCTTTGTCTTGTTCCTGTACAATTACAACAACAGCAAATTTAGGAAGCAGAAAGATTTCTGTGACATTGTGTGATGTTTATGACTGTGTTGTTCAGCCTTTATTGCTGATCTTGCCTCAGATGTCCAATAAATGAGAGGCAAATAAACAAACCCCTAACGGAAAAAAAATACAGCGTTTCCATGCGAGTTCGGCATTCATATTCATGAAACCTCCATTAAAGTACAACAAGCCGTTGTGCGCGGTGGCACTGCACTGCCGATGACACAGGGGCAGCCTGGCCCGATGACTTGATGACTGGCAGCCGAATGCCACTGTGTGATTAGCCTCTGCGCTTGAATGCTTGGATGCAGGCGACACTGGCAGAGGAAATCGCCACTGTTTTTGTTGTCTGTGTTTTGGGTCGGAAAATGCTGTACACTTACCGTCTTTGCAGAACCAGCTCAAATGTGCAAATGCCTCATTTTGGAGCAGAGGAGGGACTTGGTTGCAAGTGTAATTTTTGTCATTTAGCTTGTTTTAGGTAGCAGTAGCTGACAATATATTCGTCAAAAGTGCAGTTGTAATTGTTTTAGGACTCGTCAAGAGGATTGGACCCCTCTTTGGAATCCGTTTACTACTTGGGAGCATAACTGTGCATCTTCTGATCCTAGAAAGAGTAACAAGGTCCTAATAATTACAGCGAAAAAAAAACTGGTTTTTGCCTCTCTTTTTTGCTTGAATTCCTTAAATATTCCGTAAATACATATATGCACAGAAAACCCAATGACGCTCATTTGGGTGACTTGTTTATGTAGTGTATTCGATTGACTATATATTAGGAAGGAAAAAAAATATTTAATGAAACAAAATTATCAAAAAAAAGTATAATAATTCTAATAAAACTCAATGATGCTCATTTGGGTGACTTGTCGTGTATTCGATTAAAAAGGAAACATTTAATTTGGATTTGTTCTCTGTTTCACAATGTCCTAACTTCATTGGAATAGGGGTTGACATCAAAGCACTTAAAAAAAAAAAATGTTACATGTTACCCAACCTTAGAGTCAAACCATGCATCATGTGTTGTACATTTGAGCCAATTATAGGAATCTCAGACAGGAAGCTTTTTGAATTTTCAGAAGAGTTGGCGTGACATAGCAACATGACAAGCCGCTTGGCTTCGCTGGGAAGTGCCAACCCGACCAGTTGGTAGGAAGCGGTGCTCGCTCGACAATGAGATGCAGGCAGTAGTGTGCTGGCGCCTCAACAGTCAAGCTTGAGCCAGCCTTGTGCACAAGATGCACTAGTTGGAATCTTTAGGCCTACTGTGCATACATTCACAAACATAAAGAGCTTATTTTTCAGGTTGGACCACTGGATTTCAAATTGTGATTGAAATGATGTGTGTGCGTGTGTGTGTGTGCGTACACGTGCGTATATGTATAGTTGAGCAGTTTTCCCGCCATAGTATGTGTATTTATGGTGTTTTTTTTAGTCCGTGTGTTGTTGTGCATTTCTTATGATTATGATGATATTATGATGTTTTAGTACTGCTTATGTCCGTGATTGGTCGAGTGTGGTCCGGGTTTGGTAACATACAGTAATTGTGGTGCTTTAGCTATGTCATTTATTCACAGCAGGTGTGTGAAAATAGTGTGCCTTGTTGTCACTTGGCTTCCATGCATGATAAATAGTGTGCAGCGTTAATGGCCCCGGTATAAATAAATGAATGTAGCTTGGATTGGAGTCTGCGTGGTGGGTGGGAGGCAAAGGAGAGGGAAAGTCTTTCCTCGAGACATCACATTTAATTGTGGTTTACATTGTTATTGAGTCACACTTCTGGGCAAGTTATTTGCGTAACAGTGGGGATTTAGACGACACTGGAAATGCTATGTTCCTATGAGATACAATCAGTGCGCACATACACGCACATAGTCTATAATGACAACAAAAATCCCAAATTACTAATGCAATGATTTTGAAGAGGTGGTTTCTCCAACTTTTCATACATACCCCTGAAGTAAAGAAGTCCGGCGGTGGACAAAGTCGGCGCCAGGCAGGGAGCTTCATTGCAGCTGGGCGACGCGGCCGGGAGGTCCTCCTGGCTGCCTCACAGGGAGTGGCTGGATAATGCGGTTGGCGACTGACTTAACCTTTTGGCTGTGACACAGAGGCCCATGTCTGGCTGATAAGAAGCTGAATTTGTTCTGCTAATTTTGTCTTTTTATCCGTCGGACGCTTATTCTGCCTTGACAAGACCCAGGAGCGAGCGGGAGTAGTGTTTGTTTGCCTTTCTATGAGCTGTAACAACTTGAGTGTTGCTAAACGTCCGAAAACTAATCGCCAAGACCAATCGCCACCATAATTCACAAGCACATTCCTCCTCTTGTCTCCTTCAATCTGTACAAATAATTTAAAGAATGATCAGCGCAATAGTTTTGAGTTTGTGAGGTCCATGGTACGTCCTCATCTTCTGATTCCCGTCGTTGACTTAGCGGCACTTGTGACCCACAACAAAATAGTTGTCACTCAAGTTTTATCATTTATGATCGTGGAATGTGTGTTTACTTACATTCACAGATTTCCTCAAATTTTTCGGCTCTTTCCTCACATAAACACTGTTGGAATATGATAACCTGCTTGACAAGCGAGCGTGCTGGATTTTACCTCACATATTAACTCAAATAACTGATTTTTTTTGCGTCTTTTCCGACACACTGTTGAAATATGAGCATGCGTGCTGGATTTTACCTCCAGCTAATCCACACCCTCATAATGACGTCATATTGTTTACAAACTCAAAAGGGGTCCGTAGGGGAAAATAACTAGTACATTTTAACATTTTCATTGTACCTAAATAAAACGTAAAAAAGAAGCCATAATGATTGAATACAAAGAGAGTATACTAAAAAGATTTAATGCAAGTAAATTGCTCTTCCAATCGTAGGCTACCCCACATAAAAAAAAATATTTGAACTATTTATTACGTAGAAAATGCAAAAAACCCAAATAAATTCTAGCGCTTATTTGGTCTCATTTTTCTACAAACATTTTACTTTTTAAAAGATATATATGATATCATATATGATAACTGGCAGCTCGGTGGAACACTGGTTAGCACGTCCGCCTCACAGTTCAGCGGGTGCGGGTTTGATTCCACCTCCAACCCTCCCTGTATGGAGTTTGCATGTTCTCCCCGTGCCTGCGTGGGTTTTCTCCGGGCACTCCGATTTCCTCCCACATCCCCAAAACATGCATGGTGGGCTGATTGAGCACTCCAAAACGCCCCTAGGTGTGAGTGCGAGCGCAGATGGTTGTTCGTCTCTGTTTGCCCTGCGATTGGCTGGCAACCGGTTCAAGGTGTCCCCCGCCTACTGCCCGATGACGGCTGGGATAGGCTCCAGCACACCCGCGACCCCCGTGGGGACAAGTGCTACAGAAAATGGATGGATGGATATATGAAAACTATATATTATATAATATGGACGAAGTTTTTTAGTTTATTGTTTGGTTAATTCCTCGTTTCTATGGCACCATTTGACGCTAATAGGCTTTAACACGACTCGTGGTTGAGTTGGGATGCGTGAGAAAGGGCTGGAGTGAGAGGGAACTATGATGGGGAGGAGCGAGGGAAGGGAAGGTGCAGGGAGGAGGAGGAGAAGGCGTGTGGGAGGACGGAGACGGAAAGAGAGAGCGGTAGAGAGAGAGAGAGAGAGAGAGACTCCCAATTCCGCTGCTGTCTCAGCATCCATCCTGCATGAGACGATGTTCCGGAGAGCAGGTGGCGCCGACCGGAGGACACCCGCAAGCGGCCAAAATCAATAGGAGGACGACCGAGAGGAATAGTCTGCCATCACTTCCTCTTGTCTGGGCTTGATCTGCTTCAAACTTTCCACTCCTACGCACCACCTCCCTGTGCAGTTTTTTTTTCTTTTTCTTTATTTTTTCCCTTTCAGAGGGGTGCACCGCCCGGCCGGAGCTGCTAAGAAGGCGACGAGAAGCGCTTGTGGAGATCTTCAAGTTCACCATCGAGGTGGAGGAATAATAGACGGACGAATTCCTCACAATCCTGTCTTTCCTTTCACACGGATTATGCGTTTGTAGCGCCAAGTAAATTCGAATCGGATTCGGATTGAGTCGGGGTGAGAGAGACTTGACGGAGGATTTTTTTTTTTTTCTGCTGCTGTGAGGTAAGCGTTGAACGCATCACTTGCGCAAAGTTGCAATACGCTGACGTTCGAATGTCTGCTTAGCTCCCCACTTCATTTTGGGGAAAGGGGAGTGTTGTGTGAGGGGGGATGCAATGCGCGCTCCCACTGTGCATACTTGTGCACGCATAACTGTGCGCCAGTTTGCACCTGAGCGCGTGGAATTGCCATCCAACGAGATGCTTCAATATGCACAAAGCATTGTTGAAGCCCCATATTATATTGTGACTTGCTTGCCTGTCTCCAGTTTCAGCAATCTGCTGTTGCTACCCCTTTTTTTTTTTTTTTTTGGGGGGGGGGGGGGGGGGGGGGGGGGGTATCGCCGCTGAAAAAGTTAAACGCTTCATGTCTGTTTGCAACACCACCAGGCAGGGAAAAAAAGCTTCTAAAATATTCATGTGCATCATGGCGTGGTGGGTGCACTATATTGAAATATTTCAAATGACTGAATACTAGAACCTACCTGCTGACAATTAAATGTACCCTTTAGTGTGAGTAGGTATAGAAAAAAGGGTATTTAAGAAGTAAGCCGATAGGTGGCTCAAGTGACCACTGCAAACCAGTCCGACTGCATGGATGCACTCAACTGTTCTATTCGCTTAGTCCACATTTCAAGCAGGCTATATTCGAGTGGATGGTGAGTTAGGTGTGACTGGTGTCTGAGTGGGTGACACAAGCTTGTCGCGCTTCCCACTGTCTTTAATGTTTTATATAGTGCTATGATGCAATTAAAAAAAACAAGAACAACCATTATATATGGTTTTGTAGTTTGTATATCTGTGTTCCCAAGATATGTGTAATCCTACCCTATCTCTGCCGAAAGGGGGGTGTATTCATTTTTTTTATTTTTATTTTTTTAACCATATCAAACAGCTGTTTTTTTTGTGTGATTTTTCTGTAGGGTGAGATTATGCGGCCACTGACTCACTGGATGTGCAATTGTACGAAGGGCGTCATTCATCTCTGTTGACGACTGCATTTCATGCATTGGAAACGTCCAGATTAATTTTGTGGTTTACTAGTGTTAATCTGGAAGTGCTGCTTCCTGTTAAAAGGTGGAGGAAGGTGTCCCTCAGGAACACTTACTTACTCCAGGGGAGTCCCAAATTGTGGGGCACCCCAAGCGGTGTGTGTGATTAAAAACGGTCCTCTCGTAATCAGTCCCTATAATGTTTTGCAGTATTGCGATCTCTGTTAAAAAAAAAAAAGGATAAACCCATGACGTATTTTGAATTCTACTGATTTATTTTACTCATGAGGGATCTTTCTCTCTATCTGGCACAAGATGTCCTGAACTTGTGCGTACAGTACCATAATACCGCAAGATTATCAGGGCTTTCTGGAGTAAGATGTGCTACCCAGTGTCAGACAGACTGCAACTCATGTTTTGAATTTGAGATGGTACAATGAAATTGCTAAAATTTTCCATCAGCAGCACAAGCTATTTTTTTTTTCTTTTTTTTTGTGCGTCATCAGCGCAGGCAAAGTGACACGACCCTTACCTTTCCCATTATTGGATGCAAGTAGTCGGCAAACCTGATGACTTCTCCCCTGGTCGTAAGAGTCATCTCTTTCGGGAATTCGAGTATGATGGCTTGGTAGAAGAACATAATGCAAAATGTGCCTTTAAAGAACGACTACTACTGCAGGCAATACATTTAATACATTATCACATTTACAACAGCGCCATCCATCACTCTTCATCACGACTAATCCAATGTAAGGTTAATATATACAGTAAGTATAACACTGTTTTGAAGTTAGAATTAGCAGCCAGCTGTGAGAGGTAGCATGTCTGCAATTCTTCAACTTTAGACCTGCGGACAATGCAGTTAAGTAGGTTAACTCGCGTGGCTAACATGCCCTCATACCTACGTAGTCTTAAATCTGCGATGCCATTAAAATACCAGGATGGTATTCTGGAGTGACATGCGTTTCCTGCAGTCAGAAATATTGTTCTCCGTTATATTCTGGATTTGTGTCTGCTCTGGGATGTCTAAAATCTGTGCAGGGTACAATGAAATTTCAAGACCAAGGTACTGTGGAGTGAAATGTTACTGCTCAGATTCAGGGAGTTTGGTTTTAGTTATGATCTTGGCCTGTGTTTAGTAAAGGATGTCTTGATTCCTAACATTGGTTGAAACGTCTTTGCTTTGTTACAAAAAATAGAATGAAAAATAAAATAATAATAATAATGATCCTAATCTATCTGTGCTGCCAACAGTGTTGTACCTGAATGCGTTCAATCCAC
This sequence comes from Syngnathus floridae, assembly GCF_059516105.1. NCBI lineage: Eukaryota > Metazoa > Chordata > Actinopteri > Syngnathiformes > Syngnathidae > Syngnathus > Syngnathus floridae. Next base: position 15,560,795 of record NC_142413.1, on the reverse strand, counting down.
TATCCAGTGAAAGATGTCTTGATTCCTAACATTGATCGGAACAACTTTGCTTTGTTACACAAAATAGAATAAAGAATAAAATAATAATAATACTGTGCCACCAACAGTGTTTTACCTGAATGTGTTCAATGAAGGAAAGTTCATGAACTCGTTCATAATTTGGACGGACGTGAACTGACCGTAGCGCATTTTTTATATATATCTGAATCTCCCAGCTGACTTCAGGCAGGAGGTGGGGGACACCGTGTACTGGTTGCCAGACTGCGGAATAAACCAACGCAGGCACAGGGAGAAGATGCAAACTCCACACTGGAAGGCCGGAGCTGGAATCGAATTGCACTGCACTTTCTTTGTAAAAAAGAGTAGCCACACAAATATACATTACTTAAATGCGTATTGAGACCTATGCATCAGCATAGAATTAAAGATACTTGCAGTTCAACACAATTTTAACTTGCCACCTATTCATCACTTGCACGTGCTATTGTTATATTGATGCTTTTCAATTTGGAGGGCACCGTCAAAAACAAGCCCTTCACTCAGAAGCACAACAATGTATTTTTAGCTCGTCCAAGGACATAGGAAGAGGGAAAAAAAATCAATGACGACAGAGACAGAGAATGGGTTTCAAATTCAACGTTATATTTTCTCCCGGCAAAGACGTTTGGCTACAGTTGGAACTGATAGTGTATCATTTGAAACCTAGACAGGAGTCTTGTATGTATGCTTTCAGCATATGTAGCATCATTGCTTCCAATCGTTCCAAAATATTTGGGCTGCGATGTTTAATTGCAATTGGCATCTTTGGGTCAGCTGGAACCGGGTGCAGAAAAATCATACTCTGTGCCACCACTTTCGAATCTGCCCCTGTGGGACCACCGCCACAATATGCTCCAGCAGATGTGTCGTTTATGAGACGTGCCCGCTCGCTCATCATGAGTCGTTCATTAATAATAGTGGTATAGAAATACACCAGTGTGTGTTTGCTTGTGTGCTGGATTTTGTCAAATTAGCAGGTATCTTGTGGTGCCTTCATGAAAATAAGACGTTTCAAACAAAATGCAATAGAAGCTCAAGCAACAATGGTGGTGTCAATTGACACTCTGTTTAAATTCATCAGTAATATCGAATCAGGTGACCAAAAATACCTATTTATGCATTGAAATTGGGTATTTGTAGCATTAAATCCAAGTTTAGGTAGTAGACCATGATAGTTTTGCTTCCGTTTTGAGTTTCAGCTTCAAGTGAAAGCTTTCTAATTTCCCAGCAGTCTTGAATGCAAGCCCTTTAAAACGAACCATCTTTCAGTCACATAAAACCTTAAACAAATGTTCTGTTTTTACGATTAGCATTTTGTACTTCCTCTTTGAGTTTTGCTGCAGTGAACTCAATGGGGCCTGCATCGTTTGGGCCCACTATTGGTCAATGAATAGCCCACCATGCATCCGGTGGACGTGCACTGAGTGCTACTGGTTGCAAGGGGCTCTCTCAGGCGGGTGGGGTGGAGGATTTGCTGTGAGGAGTGAAAAGGGCCACGTGGGCCACCGAGCCAGCTCTCCGAGACAACGGCATGGCGGCTGGTGTCGCGTTGAAGCGTGACCTTCCTGGCGGTTCCGACGAGGGCAATGAGCGCCTCTCCGCCTTGGCAGACGTCTCCTTTGTGCGAGTATGAACAAGAAGCTTTAGATGAGGTCGAGGGGGTGACACCGCTGCTGAAAACAACCCAAAACAAGGAGGTCTAAACAGGGAGGGGAGAAAACAAGCTCCTGGTAGTTCAAAAGTAGACATTTGCCATGGTGACTTTGACATCCTATAAAACAAACATGAAAATAATCATGCAGTCAGCAGTCTTAACTCAAATAATACTGAACAAACTCGATAAAAGGCAGTTAAAATGGCCTGGGTTTAGGTTTCAAATTATGCTTTTTTTAGGTTTTGAAATTAGGATTTTCAAATTAGGTTTTCAAGTTTGGGCTAGGCCCTAACTGATTACTGTTTCAATCATAGCTAAAGGTTGAAGTTCAATTTAGTATTTCATAATAGGGTAACTAACAGTCCTTGTGCAGGTCCACCTAATAGAAGGACTGACGCATTCATAGACATTTGTTTTTGCAAGGAGCAAAATGAGAACAAGGACACAAGTGAGTGTGTTCTACTGAACGTTCCTGTTGGCTGCTTGATTCATTGATCTTGAATCTGATTGACGTGGTTCCGTGACTCCCCATCAAGAGGCTGAGTGATCACTGGAGCCCAACTCCACTCACTATTGATGAAGACACGGCACTGTCCTTGGCATTCAAGTAACAAATGGACTCATCATTGGATTTTGTTTCACTCAAAACTTCTGTCACCTTCATTGTGGCTTCGTGTACTTGCTAAAATAAGACAGGTTTCACACAGGGAGTAGCAACTCAAACATAGATTAGGGTTTCAAACTAGAGTTATTCTTTAAAAAAATAAAATAAAATTCAGCCTCATGTTGCATTTTTAGCTTTCAAATTATGTTTGGAGACCTACATAGAATGCCCTTGGGAATGGCTCTCAAAAGAGGGTTTTGAATTCATTTGAAATTATGATTTACACCCTGGGTTTTTGTTCCAATTTATGTTTTCAAGATTAATGTGTCAAAGCATGGTTTCAAGCGCAGGATAGGGTTTCAATCAAACCAAGATTTGGTTGATTTTTAAATTCTGTTTTCAGGCTTGGGCCAATGTTTCAAGAGGATTTTAGATTACAATTTAAATATTTTTTTAAAGTTCCAAATGAGGGCCTTGAGCCTGGGGTTGTGTTTCAAATGATGCTTCTAATGAATCCTACAGATACTACATATAGTCCATGGTTACAATCCTCCACAACGCTCATTGACCTTCATCATGAGTAAACACGAGCCTCTGCTTTTGTCAACGCATGTCGTCGTCACGCCTCCTGAATGAAAAATCAATGAGTTTTAATTAGCGCTTGTGTTAGGTTTTCAATTCCCCCAGCACTCTGAGCTATTTCCTGGATGGATGAAAGCGTCTGAGGGGTGGTTGGGAGGGCAGCATTCTAAGGACCACCTCAGGGCGAGGTCAACTTGTCCAGCTCCATCTTCTGGTCGAAGCCTGGAGGGGCTTTTTGTAGCTACTGTATTGAGATTAAATATAGTTTTTTTTGTGTGTGTGTGTGTGTGCATGCGTGTGTGCCTTGTGTGTCTTGTGTGTGTGTCTGTGTGTGTGTGTGTCTGTGTGTGTGTGTGTGTGTGCGTGCATGTTTGTGTGCGTGCGCGTGCGCGCGCGCGAGTGAGCGTGCATGTGCACATGTAGCTCCAGGGAATATGAATTGTAGTTCACATACTGGACACCATGATAAAATTGTATTAGATAGATTCCAGGAAATTGGGACATTTCCAACCTCAGACTAGGAAAAGTATAATGTTGTACAACTCACTGAAATACTATAAACTATATCATTGTACCTTGAGATATGAGTTTGATTCGCTCTGTGATTATAATCTATATAATCCCATCATTGGGACTTTAACTTTAACTTTAATACCCTTACCCACTGAAATGACTACAAATACAATTAATCTGTTCCAGTCCCCTCAAAAATGACCCAAATTAATTTAACATTTTTTAGTTTTGTCCATAAGAAGAATTGTACTCAAAAGATTTGCACTGTATAAAAACACAGAGTACCACATTTTCCAGACTATAAATTGCTCCGGAGTACAAATCGCACCAGCGATCAAATGCATAATAATGAAGAACCGTAGTATAAGTCACACTTTTGGGGGAAATTTATTTGGTAAAATTCAACACCAAGAACAGACATGTCATCTTGAAAGGCAATTTAAAATAAAAATGGAATAGGTAACAAGAGGCTGAGTGATACAGTACGCTAACGTTACATAAACACAAACATAAAAGGAACTGAGAACGTGCCTGACATAACATATTAAGAGCTATTCAAATAATTATAGCATAAATAACGTTAACATGTTTATCGAACCATCCATGCCACTCCAAATCATTAAACTCAGCAAAATCTTCATAAACAACTCCGCTAACTTCGAAAGTAGAAGATGCAGCGCTTACTCTTCTACGTGGCTTACAACAAACTCATTGTCAATTTGTAGTTCCAATTATTCCACAGGCCTTGAGCGCCCTCATGCAGTTTAATGTGAAAATAACGTGAAATGATACAATATGTTAATAATTTCACACATAAGTGGCTCCTGAGTATAAGTCGCACCCCCGGCCAAATTATGAAAAACAACTGTGACTTATAAATCGGAAAATACGGAAATAACATTTGCTGGCTGCATAACCTGCAAACACGGAAACTGCGATTATCAAACATAGTTGTAAATGATGTGTTTTCCTTTCTGGTTGTTCTTGTTCTGTGAGCTGTATTGGCACTTGGCAAACAGTTTAAGACGTCGTTTGCATTTTAATGGCACATTACAGCTACCAAGAAAGCCAACGTAAATTGATGGTGGCTGGATGTTGTGAAGTTTGTTGCTGCCATCTAGCAGTGGGGTCTGAAGAGCATTAGTATTTATTTATGTGTCATTTTTACACAACGTGTTTTGAAATTAGGGTTTGAGGTATTGATATGATTTGAAACAATGATTAGGGCATTTGCTGCTAAACTCATACTCCACAAACACAATATTAATCAGGAATAAGACAGGCAAATGTATGCCTGCATCTGCAGATATATTCTTGCAGCAAAAATGGCGCCTCCCTCAGGTGAGTAATTGTAATCTTGAACATATTTTTCCAGATTAATACTTGGACTAAATTTTAAAAACACAGTTTAAAAACACCGTTTAAAAGTAACATGACAATTTTAGAATAAACAGGAAGTTTGGACATTTCGGATTGACTTCCTCTATAAGGTTTCGAGCCAGGGCTGGGGTTTGAAAGTAGGGTTTCAAGCCAGGTTAAGTGATTCAGGTTAGAATTTCAAGCCCATAATAGGGTTTCAAACAAAGATTAGCATTTCAAGTGAAAACACACAAAAAAGAAAAAGGATTGCTACATTTTTTGAATTGCAAAAAAGTAGCACAATCTGGTGAACAAATGAAAGCCAGTTGTTGTAATTGAATTCTTAACTTGGAATAGAAAACACTGGAACAATGTTGAACAATCACTGGTTATTACTGAATGGTAAAACATCTTTATCATTATTAAGATGGTGTCCCTTCGCATGTGATGTTCCTTTCCACCAGCGTGACTTGAATCAGTGAAGTCGTGAGCAAAGCAGATGAAAGAGGACACATTTGAGCGACAACATTGAATCAGCCCCGTTTGAACGTGCCTGACACAAGTGGAGCGTCCCCATTTATTACACCAAATTCCTGTGTGTGTTTATATAGAATGATTGCAATGTTTGTTTCAAATTTGAAAAAAACAACAGTAATAGGAGTGTATACATGGCTTTGTGCAAGTATAAAATGGAGTTTTCCCTTGAGGGACATTAAAGCCTTGTTGTTGTTCTGAAGTAGTTATGTTCACAATGTTTCCAGACGTAGTGAACACCCACACACACTAATGACTCCGTAGTCTCCTATTGGATAAAGTTTGCCTCAAACCTACCTTGCAGCTAAAAATGAGGTTGAAATGGTTTTGACAATAATAATAACACTGACTAGTGTTAGCATGCTCAGCTGTTTGTACCTTTCTGCACACTTGGAACAAGTTCTCCAAATTCTCTGCTTGGCTGCCACGCACGGGTCTTGTTGGCCACTGTTTAGTTTTGTGTGTTTTTTTTTTAGGTCTTTCCTTTTTCGCTTTTTTGAAAGATTACATCAAATTTACTTTCAAACTCACTTGCTCTCAGAATACTGCAAAAAAGTGGAACTGGTTTTGTGCGTCATAAGTAAAGTTACATGCTAAAATTAGCTCACGCTGGTGCTTGTGCAACTCCAATCTCCACTGGGCTGCATTGCTCTATTTTCCCCCCCGCATTCTCATATTGAATAAAAATTGTCTCGTGGATGTGACAATTTGAACTTTTTAACTTTGCATGGCCCTAACAAAAGTACGCTGTGTACAGAGAGGCCAAGGACTTGAGCTGAAAGGCTGCCATGCTTTTGGTCCTCCTCCTCGGTGGCCCTCGTTTCCTTTTTTATCCGCGGCGACATCCTTCTGATCCCATTACCTTTTAGAGACTCACCACTTTCAACTGTCGACAGGATAGGGAACAGGAAAAAAAAGCAGAAGCGCATAAATAATGTAGTCCTCGGGTGTATCCGCCTCCAGATCAATGACAACACAAAGACCATCTACAAAGGCGCTTGGCTCAAGGCCACATATGATCACTTCCTCTGTATGCCGCCCCCTCGCCCCACGTGCTCTTCTACGCCGCCGGCCCCACAGAGACTCAATTATTTCTGTGTTGGGAAGCTCTTGTTTGAAAGAGAGCAAAGCGAATATTTGAACTCAGCGAGGCGATGGCTAAGATCTTTGGTGACACGGAAACGGCAGATGGAATGAGGAAGGGGGATGAGGAAACGGCGCAATGCTGAGAATTTCTCGAGAGGACAGAGGTTGTGGCAGCGTTCCAAACGAGTAGCGTCGAACTTAAACGAGCAATTAAACAACACTCAAGCGTTGCAGCGCAGCTGACGGAGCAGCTCGGAGCATTTAAGCGAGTAGTGGAAACCCTAATGGATGCTTCTTTAGAGGAACATTAACAGATGTTTCTTCTCACATCAACTCAGTTTACCTTATTGCGTCTTTTCTGAAGCATCAGACATTCAGTGACCCTTTATAGGTGGTCGTATAAGGTTTGAGTCTAGCAGAGGACTAAAAGACAAATTGAACAGGGTTCGTATTTGAGAATGAATAGGAACTGGCTTCATGTTCGATGTTAACTACCCCGGCTATCTTTTCTCGTATAGCTCACAAAATGCAATGACAGTTTGAGAGGCAGCCACTCAGATATTGTCATTGGGGTGCTAAAAAGGAGGTTGAACTCATTTGTAATTGTAAAGTGATGCCAAACTGGAAAATGAATTTGAAATTCTTTCATTTTCAACCTCAACTGTCTTTTGTCAGATATTTTACAGAATTTAGGAGGGTTAAAGGCAACCTTTTGAGTATTGCCATGTAGTGTTCTAAAAAGGGAGCTGCACTGCTTTTAAATTTGAAATGGTGCTGAGTGGTTTCTATATAAAATCATCAGCATTCTTGCGTGAGACTGCGGTAGTTTACTGCAAATCACCGTCATGTAGTGGCGGCCATCTTATGGTGGCTATCTTGTGTCAGAAACCGTTTCAAGTCAAAAAGGCTCTTCTTGCTCTTGCATCAACAGATAATCTCAGATTAATTACTGAGTGACGTGTTTGATGGTACCATTATTTGCAATTCTGCCTGGCACCACATAACATTACAATACATTCGGTCCTCCTTTTCCCCTCCCAGCACAAACTGCCGATTTTCCGCCTTGCCGCTATGGATGCGCCAGTCTTATCGAGTGTTTGAGCGAAGGGTGAGGCGCTCTGCTAAAATTAGATCAAAAGGTCGACACTCCGCGGGCATCAAACAGGCGGCGTGGTGTGGCGCTCCAGCACGGTCGCTGCGCGCCACTGGGCCGACTCAGATGTTGTACCGCTGGTAATCAGTGGAGACAGCGTTTCATGTGCACTTCTAAAACTTGCGTAGTGTCGCAAAAACTGCACAGTTTAGTGGCAACCCGGGCTTTGCTTTTCGAATTCCAAGCACATAGCAATATGTTGAATGATATATTATAAATGTGGGGTTTAAATATGTATGTGTATGCAGCTCTATGCATTATGCATTAACCAGTAAATACGACGCAGGACATGACATAAGCTCGGTCCTTTTCTTATTTCTTTTACATTGCATTTTTGACTGTGGGTCATAGAGCTTTAACTCCCAGCTGTTGCCTCCACTATCGACGCTTGGTGTTATGCAAGCTGAAATGACAGACAAATATTATCGTTGCTTGTGGGATTTTCGTCTAAATAAGAGTGGCAGTTTTTGTTGTTGCTTTTGGGACGAAAACATATGTTGACTCACCACTGACGTCATTGTTGGGTCCAGTGACGTTTAATGCACTGCAATGAAGGAAAGGGTGCTATAAGGATGCAAGGCATTGATGAAATGGAATTTCAGTAGTTCAGCAAGAACATTTTTGATTTGAGCCAGATAGACATTGAGAGCCCACTATGAACCAGATGTCACATTTGTATGAAAAAAATTGCAACACATCAAATGTCAAAAGTCAATTCAAAACAACCACCCAATTCAATTTCTTCAGCGGGGCGGGAAAAAAAAAAGGCTAGACATGGAAGGGTGTCCATTTTCTGTCAGCTTGCAATTATGTATCCTTAAACATAGCATTACTTGCTCAATAGCAAAAAAGGCAGCTACTCAACGCTGTTGAGAAACTAACATTTGCATACTTCTGGCAGACAGTACAAATTGCCTAAACAAAAACATCCACCACATTTCCCATTCCAGCCTCACACAAGCAGGTAAAAGCTCACAATCTCAAGGAGATAAAATACTTCTTATACTCTGCCACGACCGATGTGTTTGTTGCATGCTAACAATTTAATTAAATACAGTGTTTTATTGTAAACAGAACCCCAGTCTGTTGTATTTCTGGAATTTGTTTTATATTTATTGTTTTTAAAAATATGTGTTCTTGACAGGGAGGGCTATGCATATTCTCTTATAACTGCGATGTGGCTGGATTGAGAATTAACCAATCACATTCAAATTCGTGTTAAACGGGCATCCACTCATACCCGCCACCATTAAAAGTGGCTTTGCTTAACCCCAGATGAACTTAATATGTTCTAGAGGGCTTCTTGTGACATTGACATCCTGGCTTTGTGCCTTTTGGGATCTGATCTGTGAATCCTCATTTGATTAAGTTTATTTTATTAAAAAAATGTTTGTCATTTGACAGTAAGTGTGATTGTTTACCAAAGTATTCTTTCTCCCTTTACTATAAAAATATCACATATAACCAACTTTATTCTTAGGATGCCTTGCTGAATAATTGTTTTGCATGTATCGTCTTGAGTTATTTGCTGCCAACCTATTAAAACCACTTTAACTGTAAGACCGTCACCTTGACCACATCGTTTGTGCACGATGAGGACATCATTAAATTTGTCGTCTGATGGAATGAACGGTATCTGTTGGCCGATAACCTTGCGTAGCACTTAAATGAGCCGACCTAAATTAAAGGAAGGCTTCACCTTGGTGCTAAATAATTTTGCAAGCCATCATTTTGAAAGAGGAGTAATGAAGGCCCCACTTTTTATTATCATGCTTATCTCCGCTTTGTTGGCCCGCTTGTGTGCTATGTCCACTCAGAACTGCAGTGGCGTGGCAGGGTGCTGAGAGGTGATGCACGACCTCACCCGGGTCGCTCGGGCTGACACATGCAAAATGAACGTGACTCACATTCATACCTGTGGGCAGCTTTAACCTGCGTGTCTGCAGATTCTTCTTTTTTTTTCACAGTTTTTTAGATAACATGACTGGAAATCCACTGAGGCTTTTTACGCTTATTGCCTTATTTGTTGTGCAGCTGTTTCGCAAAAAAAAGTTCCCCCTTCTTCGTCACCATGCAAATGTTTCCAATTCCCAACATGTCCTCTGATCTTGCCTTGCTGTGATGAGAGCATCATTGCTTCTATTTTGTCGGCATTCTCTACATTGTTAAATATAGGCAGAGTGTTGTCTCTGCTCTGCACACATACAGATGCAGTGTTGTCTTTGCTTGATGCTCGCTTTTGTTGTGATGCCTTAAAGAGGTCTCACTGTATTTCAGGAGGCACTGAGAAGCAAAGGTGTGCACATATAGCGAAGGTATTTTATTGTTCGGTCGATCAATCGATCAATACACACTTTATACTTTAAACTCATAGACAAAATAAATGCAGACACACACACACACACACACACACAAAAGCATGATAAAAATACTAAAAAAAACAGCACAAAAACAGACATTTTTTTTCCGAGACAGGCAAGGAAACTGTTTTAAAGCTGTTGAATGCACTTGAGGGGGAGCTACGTGATGCGTCGCACCTGTCTTATGGCAGCGGCGGCGGCAGCCATTCTGTCTCTCGACGTCTTGTAGTGCGCCACGAGCGATTGCTGTTTGTCATCGTTAGGCTGTCAGTGCTGTTTGGGTACCGCACAGATCTGATGCTCCCTTCTCTAAAACTGCAACGATGGCAAAAACATTTACTTTTCCCCAAAGTATACCAACAATAGATGTCACTCCCAGGCATGACTCTGCCTAATTTATCTCAATGGATGATTTCAAGTGAGCTAAAATAGGGTCTAAAGTTGGGATTAGGTTTAGAGTAAAGGGATGGATTTAACCAGGTTGGGGTTTGTTCGAGATTGAGTTTAGAAGGTTGGAATTACAGGTTGTGGGACGGAAGTTGCGGTTAGGATTCGTCTTTTGCTGTTAACTTCTAAAACATTGAAAGACTTCTTAATCGGAGTATCACTAAATGGATTGTTTTACTCCAGTAAAGGTTTAAAAATAACACTCCCTTTTTGAGGCTGCTCCTTACTGAACTGAGAAAAAAAAAAGTACAGTCAATCTAAGTTTCACCCTCTGCATCCATAGAGTGATAGTTTCCTGTTTCCTGTTCGAGAAATTCTCTGGCTGATGACTTGATGAAAAGATGATGGTACTTGTAAAGGGGATCATGGTGAGAGCGTCTGTTCTTGTTCTCCACGATGACTCGTGGTCATTTAGTAGCGATCCATCAGCTCCTAAATCGTCCATTTCCGTCTCACAAATGGAATCGGTAAGCTGTTGAAAGCCCACCGAGTGGAACAACATCTTGGTGATGGCTTTATCGTTGTGGTCACAAAGCTGGTGTGGTTGTTACAAAATAAACCTTGGCATCTTGCCTAGGTAAAATAAATGGAACAAAATAATATGCTGCATGTTGAGTCACTAAATTATCATACAATTATCCCGATTGCTCCTCTCCCCACTTATTATGATAACCACCACCTTATACAATAACAATAAACACAACAACTAGAACATTCAGGTGACAGTGAGTTGGCTTCACAGTTTCCAGCACAGTGCTGTTGAGGACATGCCTTGTGAGAGCTTGTCAAAAAAAGATGAACATGGTGCCACTGAATGAAAAAGAGCCAAACATGACGAAAAGGAAAGACACCTCAGAATGCAAATAATTGCCACTGATGAAATTCATGCAGTCGACTAAAAGTGAGTAAATTGGTGTTTACATGACAAGGTGAGAAGACAATGGTTCCATTTTTTTTTCTTCTGGTTATGACACACTGGCCTCCTCCCTTTTGGCTTACGTAATACGCCACCACAGCAGAACAGCACAAGCACTTAATGGAGACGCTCAGCTGCTATTAGCCACCATTATACACAAGTTGAGCTTGTCATGGTCTAATAGATGTCAGGACATTTGGAAAACTTACTTGAGGAAATAACTGTCTTCTTTTGCACCATTAAAAAGACTCACAGTGCTTTAAATGAGGGTTTAAAATGAAGTTTTCAAGTCTGGATGTCAAGGAAGAATTTTTCAAATGAGGTTCAAGGTTTCAATATAGGGTTTCAAAGTGGGGTTAGGTTTTCAATCTTGGGACTAGGTTTTAAAGTTAGGGTTAGGCTTTTCATGTGTCAGAACATTAAGACAACTTAGTCGAGAAAGTAAATATCTTTTTTAACCATTACATGACTCTTGGAGCGCTTAGAATTAGAGATTCAAACTAGTTACATACCGATCAAGATTTGTTGGCTTCCAAACCAATTTTTTTTTAAGCGGTGTCCTTTCCGATACAGATCTAATATCGACCCCCCCTTCCTTTGTTTTTCTTTTTTTCACATCAACTCTAGGGTGTGGAAGGAATCATATCATGAATTAAGAGGATTCCTTACGTAAATTGTATGTTTAGTGACACACACAACACATTGAACGATGTGTTTCGCAGTTTTAATAAACCTTTTTTCAAGCCTGTGTTTGGGATTCAAGTGCAGGATGAGGTTTTATGTCTTAAATTAGGCAGACCTTGAGAAAGTCACCAAAAAGAGGCTCATGGTCCTTGAAATGAGGGTTTCAAATTTGGTGTTCAAGCATGGGTTCGTTTCGTGTTTAGTGTTTCAAATTATGGTTCTAAATTCAGGTTTCAAGCCTGGAAATGATCATTTCCGACCTTGGCTAGGATTTTTAATTGTGTATGAAATTAGCATTTCAAGGCTGGTGTAGGGTTTTTAACAAAGGGTAGAGTTTTAAATTGTGGTCTGAAGCTTGAACACGGGTTTCAATTTGGCATTTCAATTAGTTTCTCACATTAGGGTAAGAGTTTTTAATTAAGGTTTCAAATTAGGGTTTCAAATCTAGGTTAGGGATTTATTGTGCCCCAGGACATTAGGTCAATTTGCATGAGGGAATACATTTTATCACCAGGTTTCAAATGGACTGGATTTTAAAGTAAGTTTGCAAGATAATTTTTATGTTTCAAAGTGGGATGTTGAATCTGTTTTAGGGTTTCAAAGTAGGGTTAAGATTTCAAGTCAGGGTTACAAGTCCAAGGCTTCAAGTATGGTCAAGGCTTTTAAACAATGGTTAGAGTTTCAACCAGCCTTGGTTGTGTTTTCAAGCAAGATTTTAAAGCCTGGATTATGGTTTCAAATTAGATTTAATTTTCAGTGTCAAGTCTATGTTACTTTTTCAAATTAAGATTTAAGTCTGGGTTATTTTTTTCAAAGTACAGTTCTACGCCAGGGTATGGATTCAAAGTAGCGTTCAAATAAAGTCTCATTAAAGAAGTTGCATCAGTGCAAAATACTTTCAAAGATAATATACATCAGTATGAAATCTCAATGGAGAGCCTTTGCTTAACCCGTTTGGCACAGTGTGTGCTTATGTGCATGTGTGTGTGTGTGTGTGTGTGTGTGTGTGTGTGTGTGTGTGTGTGTGTGTGTGTGTGTGTGCGTGTTTACTTGTGCGCGTGTGCGCGCGTGTGCGCGTGTGTGTGTGCACGCGTGTGCGCATGTGTGTGTGTTCATAAAGTGACTATCCATAATTCATGATACACAGTGGGAGAAGCGGAGGTCAAAGTTGACAGGCGAGTACCTGCTTTTCCTCGGCAGCATCACAGTCAGCTGTTGTCTTTCGTTTAGTCTCTTATGCAACAGTATGTTACACAGTTCCACATATCTATCATGTGTAAAGGTGAAAAAAAGTATCAGGAAGCTGTGAACAGAGGAAGCTTTATTTGAAGCCACCATTTTCAAAGGGTTTGTCAAAGAAACATTTGACCAAGAGAATTTTTTCCAATTCTTACCAAATTTCATGCAGGTATACCAAACAGATGGAGCACACTAAATTTGAAAGCATTTGATTTTGTCATCGTGTGTGGGCTGAACATGGTGGCGAAATTCAACAACTTGCCATGAGTTCAGTATTAAACACCACTTTTGGAATATTCACTTCCTACCAAACATGACACTTAAGAGGCATGTCTATAGACCCACAAAAAAAAGTCTCAAGAAGCCATGCCCGAAAACACGCAGGACGGCGATCAGTTTTTCTAATAGACACTTTAAGTCATATTAACCATTTCACACGGACCTTCAAAACTTGACTTTCTCTGTCATTGTTACCAGATTTGAACTAGGGAGATAATTACTGCTTAGCTGTGAGAATTTATAACTAACCATTGTACATGGTCAGAGCTTGACGGAAATGTTTAGCAGCTTGCCAAACTTGAAGCTCTTCATCACAAGACTTTTGAAAATCGTAAGCTTGTAGCACATTACACTTAGCAACAGGGAATTTGGTTCGCATGTCTATCACGAGTAAAAAGAGCAAAGTCTAAAGAAGGCATGCTCGAAAAGACAAAGGAATATTATTTCATTAATATCCTTTTAATCCAGCCATTTTGATTTGTTTTCAACATTTCAGAATCAATTTTTACATTGTCTTTTGTTTGATTTTAACCACATAACCATAACATATTTACAGGACAGACAATATTACATTGCAAATGTGAGTTTTTCCCAATGTTGACCAAATGTCTTATGCATGATCCCTCCCTCACAGGCAGAAATGAACTGACGCAATATCTCATCTCCTGATTCTCCAATTTCCTACACGCACACGTGTTTGTACTGTATTGGCGGAATCTGGCACTTGACACTCAAGTATTGACGGAAGAATGTGCGTCATAAAGCTAAGAGGATTTAGGATATGAATGAACTGTAAGAAAACAAATATTCATGCAGAAGGATGTCAACACCACCATATGGATGGCCCAAATTTAGATCAAATAAGCAATATTTTTCTATCCTTTATTGTTGTGGAGATGACAATGTGAATACACTTCATGCGACACTTGAAGTGCATTGAAAGTCACGTAGTTGTCTAATCATTCCTCCTCCTTTGATTTATTGCACACGTTCAAGGGCACTTGAATGGGAATGATATTCAAATTACGTGAACATGAATGTGCAATGTAGATGGAAATGAATCCTCAGTGCCCCCCCCACCCGCTTCCTACAAGTACAGTATGCTTGAATGAAGAGAATAACCTCTTTGACCTCCATTTTTTGTTTCTTATTCCTCCCACATGGAAGAGCATCACGCAACATCTCCAGATGTGACTGCATGCCACCAAAGCCGTCATTGCGGAAATACTGATTACAAGGCTGTGTGGTTTCTCTCTCGGATCAGCGATATGATCAATGGCAATTCTTGCTCCATCAAAGTTTCATTATTTAAGTTTCACTAAATGTATCTTTAAAAAATCCCTTTATATGATGCTGCAGGGCATCTATGTTGTTGCCATGATAGTTCTGGTACTCCTGCTGTAAATGGTGTTTACTATTAGCAGACGAGCCTGGATCACCACTGATGTTTTTTTTTTTCCTTTTCCTAAAGGGTCGCCGCTATATTGGTAATGAGTCTAAATTTAACAAAAAAAAAAAAAAAAACACTTACAATGGGCAAACCCCCTCAATTCTCCTTCAAAATGGAACTTTACATCCACAACAATGTTATTCCTTCTCAAAATAAGATCGGTGGGTCAGGAAAAAAAACAACCAAACAACCTCTGGTGCTCACTTGAGGACCATAGCAAAATTTGAATGACAGCATTGCAAGGTGATTGGAAGTGCAGTACATGTAAGTATTCCACAGCCTTTCAGTGAGAGTCTAAGTCATTTTCACTTGCCTTTCAGCGACTAAACATAGTCCCTTGCCCTATAAAGGGCAACCAAGGAATAATTAGAGCTTGTTCCTGTTGAAAACATACAGATTTTGCCTGGAAGGCTCGCCTTTTAATAAGATCACAAGCTGCTTTTTGGGGAATGAGACTCACCCATGTGACTTCCCAGTGAAAATTCTATGATAAATTGGCAACGATGGATTGAATGACTGATAAATTAATAAACATCAGTAGCCTTCTGTAATTGGCTTCAGAAAAGGATGGTTCATTAAATGTAACAACTTTCCTAAACGGGCAAATTAGTGACCTTTTATATTTATAATGATGCTATGATTTTACAGGTTTAGCCTACTTTATGTTAAATTAGGATGTACATCTGTACCCCCTGACGTTTGACGGCCATATGTGGTTTTACAGGGTGCTATAGGGTGGCAACTGAGAACCCGGTATCCTCCTATCCTAGGATGACCACAGAAAGTTGAGTAAGCGTGGTTGCTATAGGTTTTTGCTGATCTGTTTTTTTTTCTTCTAATTATTTTATTTTTTGTGCATGATGAGGCACTACAGCTGGTGATAACCTTAACAAGCTTACACTGAGGCTTGCTGGGCTTATAGAAACTCGATTTTGAAAGATTTTATTACTGCTTGCCCCTCACCTCCTCGCTTTCTAGGCTGCGCAGGAGCTTTATCAATGGACTGTTAGGTGCTAAGTTAACTTAGTTTGCAGCAGCGATGAGCTTGTGCGGCTAAACCCTGTTCTTCCACAGTCTGGATTTGCTCCTCTTAATTACTCAATCTGACTGATTCTGATTAAGCCACATGTCAATAAGTATGATTAGAACTAAAGGAGGATAAGTAGTAGCTAATGGGAGAAGATGAAAAAGCCATTCTAAGTGCTAAACTAATGTGACGCAAAACACAAGAGTAAGTGCTAAGGTGAAATGTACGGTTCACTTCAAGGAGCTGTATCATTTTTATCAGATTTCCACAGTTAATCATAGGCATATAAAGTATTATTTATTACTTTTGACACAATGACAATCTAATTTCTTATGACATATGAGTTTTTTACAGCTATTTTTCTAGCCCAGAATTAAGATGCCTTGTTCACAAAAACCCTCATGGACTCGTGATGTTTTCAGTAGCTTTAGAGTTTGATGGGTTACTGAGGTGATTGGGGTTAGGTTAGGAGGGGACAGAGATAGCCTAGTTGTTGTTTTTTCTTTCTAACCCGAGGCTGGCCGTTTATTGACCTCGCATAGCCATCTCGCTATAGCTGCAGGCTCTATTGAACTTGTGCTCAGCACCCACGGGATAGAAAGGTGAACATCTGAGAAGGTGCCCAGAGCGTGCATGCAAAACAAGCTAGAAGCATGTTGAGAGTGCAAAAACAACAAAGCCCGTCTAATTATCCATGCAGCCGCTCGATATACAATCGTGTTCGAACCCCCGACACCCCATGTCTAATGGGTCATTGCCAGTGAGCGATTGCTCCTTTGAGCACCTGGTTGGAATGTTTATCGCAGAGACTTTAGGTTCTTAACGTTGGATAGCAAGAAATAGCTTGTTTTTAAGGCGGCACATTGATTTCTGCTGAGGACTGCATTTTCCATTAATCTCGCTGAGCGCTGCAAAGCATGCGGATAAAGTTCTGTGTTCTGTCCCAGTGGATTTCTGTTTTCCCTCTTCAGACCTACTGTGTGTTTTGTATGCCATCTTACTCTGGTTTACACTGGACGTCACTTCATTTTCCCCTGGTGGTTCTGTTGGCCGCTCTTGACTTTGAAGAGAACATCAAGCAATTGACCACTTCAGCACTAATCTGGCACTTGAAATGAATCAAGGTGGGAAACTGTACTGCCTTTGGGGCTGGGGTGCGGGGTTGCAGGGGTTCTATGTGCTTGCTCCAATAAGTGGAGACTCTGCTGGCAGCTGACAACAGAAGGAAATACACTTACATCGTCTTATCTGTTAGAGGACCTTCTTACTTTTTGCAGGACCAGTTGATTTGTAGATATCTGTCCAATTGAAACACATCAAGAAAAGGAGGACCGATTCATCTTTAATTTAAACTATCTAAATGTTTTGGTTATTCAAGTTTGACTTTAATGGCCTGGAATTTATTTGCTACAATATTGTATGTACTTCAAGTATTAATGCCAGCCTTCTGCCATTCATTCAAAATACAGAATAATAGCTTTGTGTTTAACTAGACAAGCCAGTAATTGACCCTCAGCAAATTTGTAAGTATATTCAGTATATTGAGATTATCTCATCATTAATTCATTATGAATATATTTTTTCTGACATTTTGGTTTTGTGGGTTTTTTTTCAGGATACAAGCCTTTGTTCTACCACATTTTTGGGGGCACTTTGAATTTTCCCGCCAACATTTGCAATAAGAGCATTGTATGGAGGGAATGAACTAAAGACATGAAAACTTCACCAGGCTTGTACTTAGGGTGCCTACAGAAGGCTTCATGTCTAGCTCGTGAAACCCTACCTCGGTAATCTCTTGGCTACGATCGCCTCACTCTGGCTTTTGGGATCAGTCTACCTCCTGGAGTATTCTGTGCAACTCAATATCAGCAAGGGGGGCCAGACGGAAACAATGAGCAGGAGAGATGGTGAGCAAAGCTGTGAGCCTGAATAAGAAACACAGACAGTTGGTTGTCCTGAAGACAAAAAGAGCCACATGGTGATATGTTGCCATGAACAGATTGGGGATGAATAGTAGCGTGACAGTGGAAGAACAAAACGGCTGGAGTACTGCACAGTAGAGATAAGGCACCTCGTGTGAAGGTATGAGGATAACGGCAAGATGCTTTTTCTTGCACAGAACAGGCTTTTTTCTCATGTTTGTGAGCAAAATGGCTAAAAATACTGGGAAAATAGCCTCCATTGTAAGCATTAGACACCATGACAACCATCGTGTCATCTTTATTTCTTTGGTACACCAACAACATCCAGCTGACCCCTGAATAATGTTGGTATACCGCTGCACATTTAACCGTTAAAAATGCATTGAGAACACAGAATGAAATGTTTTATTAGAATTTGAGGAACATTAAAACACCAAAAATATTCTTGTTTCAGTGAGACCATGTGAAAGTCACTTTTTGTGAATGCAGTGATTTTTGTGATATATGAGCTATCATTCGGCCAATTTTTCAATTTGACTTGCAAGTGAAAATATGAGATAAGGGAGCTGTATAGTGACAGTGAACTCAAACAACTCATGTCAGAACATGCAGGAGTATGCCATAGTAAAAAGAAATCTTCAAATGGAGGTTTGAAGCTGTTTGCCACCACAGTCTCTCCTACACGTAAACCCTTTCATCAACAGATATTTGACGACAAACGGTGGAGCGACAAAAATACACAAATCATACAATGAATATTTACAAGCATATATTTTCAATCCTCTACAAAAATAATCCATTTTACTGTTGCTTACTGGCAAATTGTAGCCATTTCTTACATATGTTGTATATTCATCCATCCATTTTCTACTTGTAAACTCCTATAAACTTCATTTCACTTCTGAAATATCACTGTGTTTGTCTGCTATATGTTATATTTAACTAAAATTGCTGATCCGAACAACCAATGATTTATAAAGGAAAATCATAAAAATTATCAAGAGTGCCCAAACCTTTGCATACAACTGTATATCCGTAAATCTGTACTATACTGCCCCTAGGGGTTCACACCAGAAGAAGCAGCAAAATGCTCTTTGAACTGATGCAGAAATGCGATAAAAATTGGAATTGCTGCATGTTTTATAAAGTACAATATTATAGAATACATTTCTCCCCGATGTAAAAAAACATTAAAACCCTAACCCCTCATTTTTTGGGGGGGGGCTGGAATGTTTTTATTTGTTAAACTATTAACCAGTAATCCCGTTACATTTAGTATTTTTAATCATAGTCCAATTTGAAATATCAAAATCCAGGCAGTTTAAATTTTTGTGTTAGATAATAAGACAAATAACACAATGATCAATCAGTTTTTCATTTTTCTTAGTGTTTCAGTGCCAGTTAAGAATGGAAAGAAGGAATAAGGCACAAACGAAATCCAAATAACCGCTGCGGCTCTGAATCCCCCATGAAAACGCTATCCTGCCCCATCATGGGGAAAATGTACAGTATGTTTTGCTAAACAGAGCTGCAGGCCACATTGAGTTCTTGCATCTTAACACATTTGTTGATGTTTTAAATTATACATGCGTAGTCATAAATCACACAATAACTGTTCAGATAAGCAAGGCAGCGTTCCGTCCCAGTGGCCGCATTTACAACGTTGACACGCTCTTAATTCATGACTATTTAATTAGTTTACATTGCTCACATACATCTTGCATCAATTGGTCTTTGAGTGCTTTAAAGAACAAGTAGTAGGCATGTAAAATGGTGGATTGAAGCCTTTTGCAGAACATTAAGAGCCACCTCAGCCATCACCAGCTCTGCTCGGGTCAATGAATGTGCCGGGCTTGGGAGTCGTAACATTTACGGCCACCAAAGTGTGAATTCGACATATCTTATCAGGACGAAGTTGTTATTTCGCTTGTGACTCTGAGAATATGAAGTAAATGCATTTGCAGGTTGGTGGACTGCATCGTCATGGAGGCATTCATTGTAATGCACTGTTAACTGATTATCAGTCTTGTTAGCTTAGAATTTTTTTCATGCATTGTGAAATCAGTTGGGTTCTTTTATGATTAATTTACCTCACCTCAATGCAACTTCATTCATATAACACATCCATCACTGAATATAAAGTGCTGTACATGGGGTAAAAATCATACATATAAATTAAACCAACAAATTATTAACATAAAAACAGTAAAGACTACAAAAAAGTATCGTCGTATCCCAAGGCACCACTGGTTTTGATGGATGTAGACCAAAAATACAAATTTTAGGGGTCAGATGGAAACATTTGGTAGTTGCAGTGGTCCAGTGATAGGTCAATAACAAAATCCTACCTTTTGTGGGAGGATTTTTTTTTTAAGATTCTGCAGTATATAGTATTCAAGATGCTGTTTACATGGCAGCCTGTTATCTTCACCGGGTTCCTAACAAAAATAGTATCATAGTTCATGGACGTAGAGGCTTTGTTGACACACGGCACTTCCAAAAGATTTTCCATTTACAGATGTACATTACCGTCTAACGACTTCCGACTCACTCCTACGCTTGTGAATTTCCTTGCAGAAATTTGACCTGCAATCGTGTCTGTCAAGTTGTAGCGTGGTTTATTCATGAGTTACGAGTACTTGGAGGTGGCTTATGATTTTTGCTGCTGATTATGCAAAAAACATTCACTCTGGCAGAACGTGTTGGCGTCTGTGTTGTCAAGCAGTCACAAAGGCACTGCAAACCTAATTAAAAGAGACACATTTTGCTTTTTTCATAATTTAAGATGGTTCCCAAGTGTCTTAAAGATGAAGAGTCATATCACTTTTCGCCCTCTCTTTTTTTAGCCTCTTGGAAAGCAGTCAATTACCAGGGAATGGTCCTTTCTCATGAAAATAAACACCCACCGACCGCTCTACTGCGGTGCATGAAAACGCAAGAGACACAATTTTATGCATCCAACACTGCAGCTCTGCTTAGTTTGGCTTCATTGTTGTTGCTGTTCGTCCATCTTTTGAAAGTGGCAGATCTTTACCCACCCAAGCCTCCAGGTCACGGGTGATGAAAGTGGACATGTGTAAATTTGCTAAATTGTGAAACAATGTCGGAAAAATTTGAAACAGCTTGACCACAGACGACTTGGGTTCAGTGCAAATTGTGACAAAAATACGAGCCCCAATGAAGACAGAAAAGCATGGTGTTTTCACTGATGGCGGCAGCACTTGATCAGCCACCCAATTGCACATACCAATTAGTGTTGAGGATTTATACATACATCTAACATCACTGCAGCTCTGCTTAGATTTACTTTTGACATGACTTTGTTGTGTGTGGGGGGGGTGGGGGGTGGGGGCTGTTCTTATGCATATGAGTCCACTTGTGACATTACAGATGATTAAGGGCAAGTGCAAATTCCAACACAACTCAGGCCCCCATTACAACAGCAAAAGCGCATATTGCATTTTCACTACCGTTTGTGGCACATGCAGCAAACCAAATGCGAGCATGTGAGGCAGTCCCAGATGCTAATGCTGATCTTTGGAATCAGCAATGCTTTAAATTGTTTCCCTAAATTGCTTTAAATTGTTTCCCTATTATTCGTCAGTTGCTTGAAAATTACCCAGCCTAGCCAAGTCCAACTCAAAACTCTGGCAGGTGTCATTTGTGACAACACTGACAGCCCAGTTAAAATAATGAACCTTTCCCTTCTACACCCAGGGAATTTAGTTATCTTAACTGTGTCAATGCACATTTTTGGAAAGAGGCAGCATCCAAATATTTTCTTGGTTGTTTAATTCATCACTTGATGGTTGAATAGGCACTCTAAAGACCCAGCTATTTGTAAACAAGTTTTCTTTATATGGTGTAGCACCTTGTTAGATGCACCATTCAATTGTGCCTATAATGCAGTCCAAAAATAAAATGATTTGGTTCCACACTTAACTATATTAGAATTTCCAAACTGCCATTAAAATCAATGTGATCAAGTTTAGGGAGGCTCCTACATAAAAGGAAATGAAGAATTTGATGCGGTGTGAAAACATGACATAGCATGAAAAGTGTCCGGGTCAAATAATAAGACGGCTGGCTTTGGTCGTTGCTCTTTGCGGCCTGATAAAACGCCTTCGCTCTCTTAAGAAGAATCGTTGTTTCTGAGGGCAGTCGAGTCGTCTCCGGCGGAGTTTTGTGAAGGCATTAATGAATAAAACATGCGTGCTCAGCAACATTAACCAGTGAGGAGGAGGAGGAAGACAGCGAAGGGTAACTTTTAAAAGCACAGCATTCTCATAATGCATGCTCCATCACTCATTAGGACCCTATTGACTCTCCAACCACATCCTCTGGATTACACACCCGTTCGGAAAGAGGATATTACGATAATGGCTGATCGTTTTCGCTTGTCGTGTTCTCTCTCATGAGCAGACACGATCAGGCGGCCACACCCCATGAATAACCGCAAATGTCCTTTCGCCCTGAGTTGGTTGATGTTATGGGTGTCCGGTTCGTTACTACCACCTTGTTACCTTGGATGCAACAAAGGCAGGATTCATGATTTTCTGTACTGCTTATCCTCACAAAACTCATGGGAGTGCGAGACACCTTGAACATTTTGCTGACTGATCGCGATTTGACAATAGCAGTCAGTTTCAGTCTTCACTTAACCTATTAGAATGGTTTTGGAATTTGTTAATCAACTGAAGTATGCATGAGAAAACCCTGACAGACATGGGGAGAACATCTCCACACAGGAAGGCCAAAGCCCAGATTTGAACCTACAACCTCTGAATTGTGAAACGAACGTGCAGAACTGTTTTTTTTCCCAAGAATAATCAACAAATAGATGGGAAAGGTCAATTTGACTGACAATTGTCAAAGATTTTCACACTACTTGAATCTCTACAATATTTTTTTGTTTGTTTGAAACGGTCCAGTCTTTATTTTGTTGAGATTTCTGTGGAAAACCGATTAACACCTGAAGCAGCATAAGCTCTAACAAATACCTAGAAATGACATACATACAAAATAAAAAAAACTAATGTAAAACACATTTTACATTACAATTTAATAATAATAATTTGTGGGGGGGTTATACAGTACTATCTCAGATCATAAGCCTTGTGGTCATACAAGGTTAGAGGAGGGCCATAGACACAGCAGGTAGTGCTAGCTGACCTACGATTGCCAACCCTCTAACCTCTTTTATACGCTATCATGATGATGATTGATAACGGCCGTGTAATGGGCTCATGAAATGAGACTAGCCGGCGGCTGAGACGTTCTTTTCCGGCCTCGATTCCTCGCCTTCTTCTTCTGGTAACCAAGGGGGTGATGCTGCTGCTTGCTCATCAACTTCCTAGCAGGGTGCATCCATTTTCTCTGCCGTGATCGCCGCATCTGTCAGGAAACCTCCTCGAGCCTCCTCCACATTATGCGGATGTGTAAGTGGCACTTGTGGATGTCACAGGTGTCTCGGTCGCATCTCATCCCGCTAAAAACTTCAATTACAAGTTGTGAAAATGCAATTTCTGGGTGTGCGATTTTTTTAATTTTTTTTTTTTTTTTTATCAAAGATATGAAGAGCCCATAATATCTACTCAGCAGGAAGACAAAATGACCTGGGGCATTCTAAATCTGTCATTTCATACATTCAAAGTTTACTAAATTAATATTTCACCCTCTCACCTGATTTGTGCTTTTCTGAAACTTTCCCAAAATGTCACAGGATGGCACCAAAGCCCTTGCTACTAGGTAAATAGAAAATGGTGTCATAGAAGTATGATTTCAATGTAGACCAATAAAAGTTTGAAGAAGTCATACCCAGAAAGATCCGACACTGGTTTCAAGCATCAGTTTTTCAGGAATCCTCCTAAAATGGATCAGAATAAAGATTTGTCTGATTGCTTCCAAATCTGGCAAATGAGTAACTTCACTGTGACAGACCAATATAGACTCTCTGCATCAATGCAGATGCTGCACCGATCCTCCTATTGATTTTTCGCTCTATTCTTCTCTCACTCAACAATTAGGACCCCAAGATAATTGAATTCCTACACTTGGGGTAGGATCTCATTCCCGACTTGGAGAGGGTATTGCACCCTTTTACGACTGAGTACAAGTGTCTCCGATTTGGAGGAGCTGATTCTTATCCCAACGGCTTCACATTTGGCTTTGATCTGCTCTAGTTAGAGTTGGAGATTTTATCTTGATGAAGCCAACAGAACCACATCATGTATACTAGGAATCGGCAACTAAGCCTAGCCCTGGGACATTTTATTTCCTCAACAATTCTATCATGGGTCAAATTTACATTTTCATCAGGCAAACTTTGGTTTTCCTACAAAAATATCAGTAGTGATATAATGATATCGCACGCTCACTGTTGGTGTTATCACTGTATTGATGTCTCGGTAGGATAATTATCATAATATTGTAGGAAGGTTCACGCCATTGCAGTAAGCCTCACTGTATTGCATCAAGGATCTGCACTCTGTGTTTTCCTTTTTTTGGTCAGGTTATTTTCTGTCCATGTCAAGCCAGTGTTTACATTCATAAACTGTACCTCCTAAAAGATATTATTGCTGTAGCAATAATTCATGATATGTTCAATCATCAAAATAGACCATTGAGAAATGGTCTGTTCACTAATTTGACCATATTTGTCATATATTGCTTAATTTTAACATTAAAATTTCATGCTTCCGTACTAACAGTGATTCCTTTGCTTCAGTCCAAAAAAGTCCAGTCAGAAACACAGAACACTGAAGGAAGGTAACACAGGTATGGAAACAGCCAAATGACAACAATTAAAATAAGCAACGAACATTGTTAGTTTCTTTTACTTTGCTTATTGATATGCTTTAACATCAAGGCATCTGATGTGAGGAAAAAGAAAAAGAGGAAGTTTCGCGAGGTCCAACGACCTCCATCCAGACAACAGTGTGTCGCAGCCACAAATGTTGGCGTCAAGGACCCGTCTCACACGATCAATTGCAAGGCCGTGCTCAGCCAAGGGTACCCCCAGGAGGGCCTCTAAGTGCTCCGTATCTATAATCGATGTGTCCTTCAATTCTCTGTAGTTTTCTCTATTTTGCTAATCGTGAAATTGATGTACTACGTACCTCCTTTCAATAAGGTAGTTAGTGAGCATAGCTGTCTTTATTTTGTAATGTGGTAATATTGCGGCCAATCGGGTGCCTGTTTTTTTGTAGTCACTTTCTGGTAACATTTCACGTCCCTAGAACCAGCTTCTGTAGCAGAGGGTCGGACGACCAAAGCTTCAGCCTTTGGTTCTCACCCAGCTCTCAACACACCTGACCCTTTAGGCCCCTCCCACAGGTGACCCATGGTGCCTTTTACAAGGCTGTTCCAGGCTGTGGCCCATGGGTGCCAGCCCGCTCACCAGGCGCCAGCCATTGAGTCCAACCACCAGAACACTGTAGCAGCAACATTACCATATCAGTACGTTCTAATCACTCTGCTTGCTTGATCAAATAGATAGTATTTCGATACTGCGTGACTCATAGCTTCTTGTGTACTGCACATTTCTGTTTTCAGAACTGCTGAATCGTTTTATTGTCTTTAACATTTAGCCTTTGAAATTACCAATAAAAGGACTGAATGTATCGAAGAATCGGAGAGATCAAACAACTAATTAAATAGGCGCTGATATCTTTAATTGCTTTTACAGTTTTCATATTAATTGTGTTGCTTTGAACATTGCTATTGTCTGATTAGGCTCTGTGAACTTTGGCCACAATAACATTGTACGTTTCTCGGGGCGTTATGTTTACACTTAATTTGCACTAAAGTTGCTGAAATCTCATTAAAGTGAAAGATATTCGCCAAAGCAATCATTTACACTGTGTTGGCTACAGCGTGTCGTGATTCTGATTAGACTTATTATTGCAAACCGTCTGTTATTAGCATATCAATGCAGACTCATTTTTTTTCTTGAACACATTAACTCTGTTAATACATAAGCCGAAAGATCTTCTATTGCGCATCAGCCGATTCACCGACTGGCGGAGAGGCTCTTTAATGCAAATATTCCACTTTCTTTCATTTCTTGCTCCATTTGCTGGCACCTCAACGAGGATGGGATTGTGACTGGAACTGCTGAGGCGGAAAGTGAACAGTGATATTTTTTTCCTTCCAGCTGTGGTGTGGACAGTATGGCTGGTTGGAGAATCTGAGCAAATGATTCATCATGAGACATGCTTTAGTTTAAATGTCAAAGATTTGCTCATTTATTAACATATTACAAACAACAAACTAAACAGTATGGCATCCTTTAACCATTGTAAATTAAACGTGATGATAAAGATTATGATTAAGATATGGTTCTAAATTAGAAAATCAAGGAAAATGGAAATATTTATGCATCTTACATTTCCACCATAGGCCAAGTCTTCAATTTGTCGTCAAAATTAAATATGTTGGTTTGAGAGAGAAATAATCTCACCACAGATATGAACATTAAAGACATTTTTCATTGTCATCAAAGTTCTACATAATTTCCCAATGTGCTACAAACGACAGACTGTCCCATATCTCAAAATAAACCATCGTATTTTGAAATTAAAATTGTGGTTTGAAATAGAAACAATAAAAAAAAAAGTAATATCAATACTACGTGTGAATATTCTCGTTCATCCAGGTAATTTATTTCTCAGGGCAGTCAGAATTAAGGCGATGTGGATTAGTAGTAGTGTTTGCCTCCCAACTTGAAAGTTGTGGGTTCATTCCGCAGCCCTGGTGACTGTCAAAGTGTTCTTGAGCACTGAACCCTAATTTGCTCCCAGTAAGGCCTGTGCACCCTCCCATTGGTGGAATACCAGTGGTACAATGACAATTAAGCCATTCTTCATCTTCAAAATATATAACAAAAACAATAATAATAATAATCTTATAAAATGGAAAAACAACAAAAACAGAATAAAGTTGTTAGCATCTTTTTCACAGCAAATCCAAGAAATAATTGTCAACCTTTCGCCCATCTGTCCACTCTGTCTTACATGCGTCTGATTGGGATTCAGTTGGACAAATTCCCTTGGGGCAGCCAGTTAAGATGCCAGCCCTGGAATGTGTTCAATGGCTGCTTCATTACGGAAAAAAGCCAACTCCCTGTTCACTTTCACGCATGACTCTGAGACTTTTATGTTGGGTCCTGTTGTGCTGCACATTTTCAACCAATTTTATTTTGATTGATGGGAGTAGTCTTGGGGCCATTCTACACCAACATTAGAGGGCCAAAATAGCTTCTCACCCTTCTGCCCATTTCACCTTTTGATTGGGGCTCATTTGTGCAAATTTCCTGATTAGGGCGTATATGTATATAGATGCTGTTTGTCAGTCAACTGTTTTGATACACGCACGCCTGCCCCCTGATTCCCGTTTGCCTGATCCGCTGTGTAGCGGTACGACTGGCTGGTTGTCTGCCTTGCCACACGCACGCCCTATGTAACGAGATGCCACCACGACGTGAGCTCGCTGACCGGCTCGTCAGTCACCTCGTGCACCGGCGTTCCAACCTCCCTTTTCCCCTTTTTCTGTTTTTGCATTCCCCAAATAAACAGTCCGCGTTGCACATAGTTGTCCTGCCTCGGTCGCACTTGTCTGCAGTGACACACATTGCTCAGAGGCACGCCCGCCGCTATCAGCGTTTATTCAAACGCCGTTCTCACGTCACTTATAAACCCGTGAAGAAGCGCATTCGCGAAAGGTGAAGCGCGAAGTGGCAAGGCATCACTGTATTCATGTTGGAACAGCCCACAGCTAGGGAGGTGAGGGTGGACAGTGGCTCACTGCATGAGGCAGGACATCCCCCACATTACAAAAGGGATGTTTTGACGAGTTTTATTGTGCTGTGATTCTTGATCCTTGACCGAAGCATGCGTGTCACAGATTATTTTCAAGACGCGTGGCCGGAATTAATCAGTGGTGCAATTTCACAACGTCTCCTGTCGGACTTTAGAATTCTCTTTACGGCACTAGTCCAGTTTCTTTGTGGTCTGACTCCCGGCTCGAGAATAATGCCAATTAAGTTCATGGTTCTTATGTTCCGAGTTTTGCCATTGTTCAACATTGTGTAATACAACGCTGCAAAAAAGGGAGCACATTTCATTCCATTCCCCTTCTCGTCTAGATCGACTTATTTCTTAAGGCTTTGACTCTCTGGGGGTGCTTGGACCACCCGCTTGGCTGCACTGAATCGGAAATTCCCCCTGCTATTCCCTTGATACAGGCTGTATGCTGGCTTGTACCACATCTTCCCAGAAGCGTCTCAATCCTGTCTGCCGTGACATTGTAAAAAAAAAAAAAAAATCACGCATTAATCACATGTTCTCATTGTGCGCCAAAAATCTATTTGAGCTTGGCCTACATACGGACTCTTTTCAGCGTCCCCCGAAAAAGCACACTGCAAAGATCCCATTGGGAAATGTGACACTGTTTACAAGACTGCTCCAGATATTTTATTGAAGGACTATTATTCCAATCAGGCTCATCGCCATGTTGGAGTAAAGCCACTGGAAAAAGAAGAACTGAGCAGCAAGTGTACATGCTTTACTAGGGAAAAACAATGAAACAAGCAGGTAATTCAACCTAAATAATTTGTCTGTGATAAAAGAACCAGTAAAATAATAAAACGAGCATTTTAACTGTCCACCATCACAGAAGTAAAATGAGAAACTACAGTGGCAGTGAGGAAAGGCGGGCAGGGCATAAAATGTAACTGTCAATCACAAACATAAAATAAAAAGAAATTCTCGTAAAGATCTTTCATCGCAAAAGTAAGACACCAAATGGAGAGGAAATGTCCTAACCGTCCATCATCACAGAAAAGAAAAATGTTGCAACAGTCCAACATTCACAACAGTAAAAGGGCCACACAAAAAAACCCCCAAAAAATTGTAACATCTTGTAACTGTGCATTAATAAATATGACTTCATATAAGCAAATTGAAAATGTCCGTACGGACGAAAATACAATAAACAAGAAACATTCTGTCATCTACCAGAGTGTGTAATTGCTGCCCATTATACAGTTAAGTGAAAAAGTGTTGGAACTCTTTTCAGATTCTGTTTTTTCAGTTTTTCTACTTTCTTGTTTAAGATCATCAAACAAATGTAAATACCAGACAATGATTTATATGGTGATGGACAAAATGTTCTCTTTTTTTTCATTTTCATCATCACGGAAGTAAAATGAGAATGAGAAAAAAATGGAAATTCTTGCAACAGGAAAAAAAAACCTGAAAATTTATAACCACCATTGCAAAAGATAGTAAATGAGAAGAGACATACATCCACGTGGGTAGAAAAAAAACAGAAATCTAGAAAAAGACTTCTTGACTGTCATCAACGTTGGATAAGTAAAACTGAGGAATGAGAATGCCATGTCACTCATAAAAATAAAAAAAATATTTGTAACTGTCCTCCATTATAGGAATTTTACAAAAATGTTACCGTCCATCATCTCAGTAGTAAAATGAGTAAAAGGAAAAAAAAGATGTTGGAATGTTCCATCATTCCAGACATAAGATAAAAAGAGAAAATGTCACAACTCAACACAGAAATGCAAAATAATAATAATACTTTTCTGAAGTGTTTGTTTAAAGTAAAATGAGAAAATGGTTCAACTTTTCATTTGGTAGCTGTCAATAAACAGCAAAATAAAACTAAAAATAGATAAAGTGTCCATCAAAGAGTAAAAATGAGTGAATGTCTCATCTGAGTCAGCTTTGACTATAAATCATCTCTACAACTTCCATAACAATTTCCATAATAATACAGGAATTTAGCAATGGAAATATTCCTATCATGCAGGAAAGAAACCATGTGTATGATAAATGAGACGACCGACGGGATGGCAAACAGTGTCATCCCGTCGCTATTACTTTACCAAATCAATACTGAATGACTTTGGGGCGCAGCAACAAATGATTGATGATGATTTTATTGTCAAAGACACAAAGCTTTTTTTCCCGCTAGGAGGTTTGCTATGTTTCGTTTTTCACGGTCTGCGCCTCATGTTCGCTCCCAGTCAAACAATCTGTAATTGGCATTGAAATAAGAGTGCGTAACGCATCTGCATTGCGCCCTCCCGTTTGATGTTTGCGCCCGCAAGGCTGCGACATTCTAATCAAACCGTCACATTGTCTCGCCCGCTAAATGTTTTGGCGCGCCGAAGACAATCGTCGTTTTCAACTGAGGCTCGCCCCCCTTTCCGAAGCCGCCGCTTTGAGCGTTTCCGCCAGGGGCTGTGGGTGCTCTCTAGCTCGCTCGCTTGCTTTTCGCACAGCCACACGCAGCCTTTCGAGACCATCAATTATTGAGGCTGCCAGTCGCCTTCGGGGACCTCTGGAGAAATCAGCATGATGAATGCAATCAGTAAGCAGCGGTGGAAAAAAACAAAATATATGCAGAAATGGCTACTTCCAAAACTGGAGTCCCTGAATTAGGTCTGAATGATTAATGACATTTGCAATGATATAGCAAAATAATGAAGAAATTAAACTGCATTGGAATCAATGCTAAAGATACAGTACAAAGCGCAATTGCTACAATCTAATCCTGGAGATATTGATACAGAAGCCTGAACGATAATGACGTATGACAAAATTCATATAAAATGCTGGTGCATCAGTGCTGTACTGATGAGGTATTGATGTCTAAACCTGGTGTTATCAAAATTAAAGCCTGAGGGACAATGCTTTGTCAGATTGAGGTCTAATGCTGATATGTCACAATATCATACTGAAAGCTGGTGGTGTCGATATTTTACCCCAAGACATAATTTTAAGATACGTCCCAGTATCAGTATCAAGGCTGATCGTAACATTGCCACACCCTGAAGCCGAAATTCTATGGTACCGGTTCTAAGCGAGCGGCTCGGTGATATGCGCTCGGACCGTTAATTTTACCCTATGATATTTTCCTCTATATTATCCTTTGATATACTATATGACATTGTAAATATGGTTGTGTTGTTGTAAAACACAATATTTGTGTACTGTATGTATTGTAGTTTATGTCATGGTGGCTGGGGTCGGTTCTTGTTAATAATTTAATCAGTTGTTTCAATAATTTTTAGCTGCACCCCTGCTTGACACACTGGTAGGTACTAACCCGTGTATCATAGTAACAAACAGGAGGATTACAGGTAGTTGTAATAGGTCCACCATATATTTTCTCTTGGGAAATAAAGACAATGAAGTCACATTTTGATGAAAGAGGTTACTTTAACAGGAAGTAAGTATTAAAACAATAAAACCCTTCATCTTAAACAATGAAGAAGTGTCTTTTCTATATATCTTACTATATAGCTTATAATTAAATAGCTGCCCCTGGAGGCCTGGCCACCCATCAAGTGTGTAATTAAACAACCAATTAAATCTTATGTGAGCATTTCCCAAAATAGTCTGAGTAAGCCTTTCTGAATTCTAATAAATTGTGATGCAATTTGGGGCTAATTTACATAATATTGCCCCCCCCCATTGAGTTTCTCTGAACATGACTTGGCCGATAAACAAGAACTTCCACTTCCAAGCGATGACCGAACAAATCTGTCTGAAACCGTATCTTGCGCCAAATGGTAAGCAAAGCTGCAGTTTTGTTCGGTGCACAGATTATATTTGGCTAATAGTTATCAGTGTTTGCTAGTAAACAGCATGTTACTGATCAGTAAAAGTTGTCAATGTGGCGTTGAGGCTGCAGTAACTGATTGTTGTAATACGGCAATGTAGTGCTATCTCGAAGAGTGAAAAAGATTTACATTTCGACCTCCCCTGGTTCTGCCACCGACATGTAACGGGATGTGTTCTGTTGTTGGCACACCCGAAAGTAGATGGTGTGCTGGGTGAGAAATGGCCATTTGCATGAGGCTAGGCTGCCCGCAAAAATAGTCTGATCTCACTGAAGCTCATTATTCAAAAGAAGTTAACCTCTGTATACAGTAAAAGTTAAAAGAGTCTACCTTATCATCGTGGGTGTATGTGAATAACACTATGAATAACCCTGCATAAATTAACACTTTCCTCATGGGCTTTGCCGGTAATAGAATGTGACAAAGTGCGAGCCTGTCTGCCTTTTTAATAAGATGCCAGGTGACATCATTAACTCACATTATGCCCCAAACACCACCAACCAACCAAGACATGCAAAATTAAACACCTTGGACACTTTTTCACAGCGTTAACTCCTTGTTTGGCTAATCCCAACCGACCGGACCGGTGCCTCCCACATGAGAGGCAGTACATTAAAGCTATAGGCAATCGGTATGGTTTTAAATCGGGACAAAGTGTAATGAAGTACGTAGAGGTGGAGGAACATAGAGCGAGATGCTTCATTTAGCTGCTCTCAGCACCTTGTCTTGAGGGACCAGCCTATGTGTGTGCGGGTATGTGTTTGTGTTTCTGTGTGCATTTGCACAACTGTTCATGTGTATGTGAATGCATACACATCCCTGCTTCCCCATCCATGAGCGTGCACTATACAGTTATAGAAGAGTTTCAAACTAGTATGATTTGCTGCATAATAGCGAGCTAGCTCCAACATTCACGCTCGCCAGAGGCTGAAATGGGCTTTTTTTTTTTTTTTTTTTAAACATATTTATTTATTACTGACTTGAAGTGTGACTTAAGGGCAAGGCAGTCACATTCCAGTTCATTAACAAATAGGGTCTGGAACCTGGCATGCCGCTGTACTGTACCAAAAAATCTGATACAAATCTGGCATCTCTACTCATGGTAAATACAGTAATGGGATCAAACACTGCCAGAAAAAATGAGTAATTGACGATTCAACCCCGCAAAAATATATTTTAGTTGAGCTGTGATTTGCTTCTAAATCGACACGTCTCTCTGACCTCCCCATTAGAATGTAAAATCATTCTTGCGATACTTGAGAGCATTTCCGAAATTTCTGTTTCCATCACCAATTCAAATTTTGCACATTTTCGAGGGTAATGGAAACCCAGCTAGAGTTAATGTTACTTTCAATGGGCAGCCGTGTAACTTAAGACCGTAATTTGCAAAAGGCACATTACACTTTAGATTATTTTATAACGGATGAAATTGATCCAAAAAGTTGGACATTCTGTAATTCATGCATTCTTTGCTCCTGTATGAGTTGCAATGACATTGTGGAAAAACATCTGGTAAAACCGATAGACATTCTCTGCAATATTAATACAACAAAACAATCTATGACGCACGGAACCCTCCAAAATTGGATCGAGATACAACAAGATGGTTGTACTGTACTGTAGCTCAGGAGAGGTACCAGAAGAAAAATTGATTAATTCTTAAATAGTGAACTCACAAACAGCGTTGCTTCTTCGTATATTGTTTTTAGAAGTAACATCAGAAAAATACAGTACCTTATCTCATGAATGCAGTAGAATGAGACAACAAAGGTAAAACTCCTATGTGCGAGTTTATTCTTTTTAAGCATAAAAACCTACAAAGCGGTGCATTTGTAGTCAGCAAAGTTGTTGAGCAGCACAAGCTCTCCTGGTGCCATGTTAGCATTCATGTGGGGAAAAAAAAAACATTTTGTGCATGAAAAGGCTTTTTTTTGCACATACGTATGTGCTTATTTGTCAACGTAATGGCTCTTTTGGATCCATTTTACACTGTTCATCTCTCGGTGGACTTTCCTTTTGAAGTCCTCTGAAAGTAAAACGTTCCAATTGATGCTCAGCAGTCACATGGTGGTTTTAAGGGATTATCAGTGTACGCAACTATTTGCCTGAAATGGCTGATTTCAACCAACATGTCTTACTTACAATTTTGGGCATCGGACCTTGAGAAAAAACATGTCCACCATATTGGCGGCTGTCTTTCTTGCTTTATCTTTCCGAGCACCCTTGAAACAATCTTCATATTTTGATACCATGCGCCCCCCATTTCATGGCACAGTTCAAAAATGTTTTGTAATGTAATATCGCCATCTGTCAAGGGTCTTATTGGGGCCCATTTGGACAAATCCCCAAGTCAGACTTTGTCAAAGTATGAGCACTTACAATTTACCCAAAATGGCTGTTTGGAACCAAAATGCTCAACTTCCTGTTCAATTACGAGCATGAGTTTTTTTTGTGTCCTGCTATGCATGGCCAGTGACTCTCAAGCTAATTTGTGAAACTAGTGTGCACTTTCTTTTTGAATGTAAGATAAATATCTGAACATACGCCTGCACCCTTCCAAAGAAACTCTCACTACCTTCCGGAGTAATTCACAGAGTGCTTACATATTACTCAGTGGCGTCTCTCTCGAGATCATCATTCATGTTGGCATCCCTCATGACAGCATACATTGAGAGGATGATGACATGCGATGCCAGATACTGTGTGTGTGTGTTTTGTGTGTGTACCTCACAGAATGACAAAAGCATTGCCATTCCTAATGGATGTTCCTCTATTTGCCTTTCAGACTGGGTCAGAGAGGGAACCGTCACGTTTCTGCTCAACTAAGGTAAGTTAATGTTTGGCTAAAAAGTGCTTTAATCACGGTATCACATTTATTAGTATTAGTTATTATTTGGTTCAGTTCCCACCTGGAACATGTCAGGGAAAGGGCAGGTAGTAAAAACACAGTCCAGATGCAAAGATCAAACGAGATTGGTGAATGATGAGATGAGGGGACGAAGACAAGTTGTGTCTCTTGTACTCTCCACACAAATTTGAACAAGCTACTTGCCATTTTGCTTTCATCTAAGAAGTGTAATACTCCCACCTCTCCCTTAAAGAAACATGTTTATTCCTTGTGGGTAGCATTATAACTATAACAACGTTTACTAGTGTACTTGTGCCTGTCGTAAATTTTCTGGAAACATAAGGGAAAATAATACTCCCTTTGAAACCTCTGAAATTAAATTAGACATATTTAAAAGATATGCCAAATATGCATGGATACTTATCATTTTTTAAATGCTCAATCAAAAATATTTTACTCTCTTATTCTAATTTTTAATAAAAACATCTCATAACAATATTTGAATTAATTTACTACAAATTGAATAGTTTATTATTAATTATTATTGTTATTATTATTTTAATTTGAAATAAGGTCATTTAAATGTATTTTCTTTCAAATATACTAATTGTGTTGCAAAAAAATCTATAAACTTCAGCATGTAATAACCTAATTTAAAAAATGCTTAACTTTTTTCTCACTTTTGTATGTTTTGAGGCACAAAAACAGCTGCCGAGAGCTTCGCTTTACCCACTTGTACATTTCATCTTCAGCTCTAATGTTGGTGTCACATGCTTGCACGCACACACGCACGCACGCACGCACGCACGCACGCACGCACGCACGCACGCACGCACGCACGCACGCACGCACGCACGCACGCACGCACGCACACACACACACACACACACACACACACACACACACACACCTCTAATGCAGCTGCAGGTATGATGGCGACTGCAGCCTTTGTGGGCGGCTCTTCAAAATAGGCCAACGGAACACGCCGTTCTTTTTCTCACATTCGTCTTATGCGGATCAGTTACTGCGTATTTGGAGAGGCCATAAAAAATGTATGACTTTTGGGCAGCTCACCATTAGTTTTCATAACTGTGGCAGAATCACCTTGGTAATGATTCTCCTAAATAGTGTCAATTTCTTAAAAATTGCTACTATGTAAAAACAAAGCGTTCTTTTGGCTATACTTTGGCTATAATTGGCAATACTTGAACAGTCAAGATGGCTAACACTGTATGTGAAAATGCATGTAAAAATGTACATAGAACCTATAAAAGTATATTCACATTTTGAAATATCTTGATCTCAAGTGAATTTGGTAGAGTTTAACTCATGAACTGTTAAAATGGGATTGTTTTTAGGTATTGGCAAATAACAGTTTTTTTCTGAATGGTTACAATTCTAACATAATTTCTGAAACTATTAATATCGATCCCCAAACCAAAGTTCGCAAAGCTCTAAGCACAAACACTGCTTAGCATTGAGTTTGTAATTTTGTAACACACTCTGAATGCCCAGCACTCTTTTTGTAGATACAGCTCACTACTGAGACTCCATTTCCAATTGATCAATGTACTCCTTGCCAAACGAGACACGATATCGCTGCTGGTGCTATTGTTTACATATTCTGCAGTTGGCCACACTTTCACAGGAGAAATTTATTTTAGATAATTAGTTCACTTTGCATTCAGCCTTAGCAGTACAATTAGGCCACAGGTAAGCTGTCTGTGTTGAGGAAAATGGAGCGAAGGCAGAGTGAGATTTAGAAGAGACAGAGGAAGAAGGCGTGGAGGTGAGAAACCACCTGCTGTTATCAACACCCAATTGTAAAAAAACTAACATTGCGAAAAATGTTAGAGAAAAACAATATTAAAATTGGGACTTTTCTTGGAAAAGTCATGAAAAAGAGGAAAGCAATAAATTATTATTTTTTAACTTTTTTAATTAGCTTCACTTTTTTAATTGGTTTTGAGTGGAAATTGTTTTTCCTCTGAGACTAATCAGAAAAAAACATTACCTCCACACTTCATTTTAAATTGAGTCAATCTATAAAAAACATAATCACCCGAAACATACTATACTGACAATAGAACATTGTATGATAAAATCACAAATAAAAAAAACAATTCTTTTGAAATTAGTGAAATACAAAAAATGCAACATATTTTTCGCTTTTACTCACAACTATTGTTTAGTTACTCATTTGTGCAGAATTCTTTTCTCTTAAGGTTCAGATCTTTTTTTTTGTGTAAGATTCAGTTCTAATTTAAAATCAATCAAATCAAAAACATTTTCAACTTAATCTATCTCTTTTTTTTGTCCTTCAATTCACGACCTCAATCTCCTATCCTGAGACTGCACTTCCCTCAAGGTTCAATACCACCACCTGGTAACGGCGACCGAAGGACACAATTCCTCTTATTAAGCCTCTTTTTAAGTTCTCCTCACAATATACGTATATCAAGAAACATGCAGGCCGGTGCTGCCCAAGAAGATCACTGGGTTCTGTTCCTCAAGAAAGCATGTGTTAATTGTCTCACTTTACTTACACCTTGGCACATGTTCCAGAGGTGTTTGATGCATTTTTTATCAGGGACAGTCTATGAAATCAATCAAAGAAATGGCGAATACGCTGCCCGAGGTTTACGAGATGCTAGTAAATCTGATGGCTGTGGGGAAGAAGGCCCAAATGTGTGCGCTCGTTGATGCTATACCAGCCTGCGGTTACTGGCACCAAGATATATTTCTACAGTAAATTTCCAGACGGCTTGTGAGCCTTCTAAGTTGTGTTGGGATGGAAAAACAAATCTCTCGCTTTTTGGTTCGGGGGTTGGAGGGGTGGGGGGTGCCTGAGCTCGAGAAACAGCAGTTCTGTGGTCGTCATCATGCTCAGTCGGGAGTCTGAGGTGAAAGCTTGTTCAGTCACACATCATCCTGCCTTGTTCCTTCCCAGGGCTTTGATGCGAGGGTGCCACAACATGATTCAGCGAAGGATCCGAGCATCAGTTGCCACAGTCAAGTCCGTTGGTTGGGTTTTGGTTAAAGCAAAAACATTCTGCGGAAGTGTGGAAGGGCGTATGGATAAAACAAGCACATTTGCAACAAAATATATGTGCAAGACCTACCTGTATATGGCAGAAAACCCCCAAAACAATTTACAATTTAGTATCACCCATCTGTCTCGGTTCCATCTCTTTTTGGGTGCTGTTTGTTCCTTAGTCTGAGTTGGACAAAATAGTCAAATAAATACCTTAATATTTACAAATGATGGATTCTTCAAGCTAAAATGGCTGACTTCCTGTTCAGACATCTAAACAATTTTGTGATGATCTGTGAAGCTGGTTTCGGAATGATCAGCCGTGAATTTCCTGTTCGGTTCCAGGCATGGGTCTTTGATTTTTTTTCAGCTTTCCTTTTATGATATACTGTACATGTCCACCCAATTTCCCATATACAGCATTTTCACCTTTGTATTTGAGCCATTAATCTCCATCAACAACATTCGGATTCCGTGTTCTTCTTTTTACCATGTCAGTTTTCAGTTGAGAGTCTCTCCGTTACGTGATCGTGGTGTTAATGCACGTAGCAGGAAGTGTGATAAGAGCCAGTGTTGAGAGTCACTGATGAGAGTTCCCAGCAGTAAGTTAGGAGTGAACATGCGAGGGGGAGAAGCGATCGATCTCATTGATCGGACACGGTGGAATTACGGCTCATGTTCTTCTTTTTTCCCTGCTTCTCTCTCTTGACTCTTAAACAGTGACTCCCACTCGCCAATGACTCAGATATTGCTGTTGCCGCTTGTAATCTTTGTGCCGCGTGACAAAGTGGTACACGCATTTTGCTGGCTTGGAGAAAATTGTACGAGACAAAAGAGAGTTGAAACAAACAAATTCACTAAAATGTTATACTTGTCCAGAAAGGTTTTTATACGTATGTGTGCAATATGCAATGAGTTACCACAATACACTTCTGACAATGCTGTTTGCTTGTTATAATTATGAAGGCAATGGTGCCTGGCTGTTCTTTGTGGACTGAACCATTCGGGTTAAGTGCTCAGCCCATTTGTGGGCCCACTGCGATATCAGCAAACCGTCCAACTTGCATCAAGTAAGTGGTCAGACATTTAATATTCATTCACAGATTTGATAATGAGAAATTCGTTCCCCAAGTATTGTTTCCGAATGTCGCGGTTAGCATGGCATCCCCTCACAAGGCTGTTTCGTCTTCTACACCACATTTTGGGCACGTTGCGAATGTAGCCCGGCCTGCATTGCACATGCAGACACAAACGAGTTTCACACTAATTAAAAGTGATTCAGTTAGCTGGGATTTTTTTTATTTTGATGAATATTATGGACCTATGAGTATTCCCATTTTGTGTTAGCATCAATCCAGCAGACCTTTACGCATAGTAAATATATAATACAAAATTCATATTTCTCTTTTCAAACTCTCTCTTTGACAGTAAGCCTCAACTGGGAGAGGCACCAAGCCTGTTTTTCAATTATATATTGGAAACCTGCCACACTACTTGACTTCACTGCCACCGTTCAGTGCTCTCATCTCAAATGTTTGCTTGCAAGTCAAAGCATGAAAAAAATCATGCAAATGATAACACATAGTATCTTTTGCGGTTTGTCGTTAGGAGTGTGGGACTTCCTCCGAGTCTTTTCCCAGCAAACCCCTCCTATCGCTTGACATGTATTCCCACTGTGGAAAAGAGCAGAGTTTGTCAGTGAGAACGGGAATGTTTGACAATTGACTGACACGCGGGAGAGTTGGAGAGATTATCAGAAGGAATAATTCCAATACTTCTGAAGACTCAGTTTTGAGAGGTGGAGGGCAGTACTGCCCGGGGAACTGGTTGTCAAGTAATGGGAAGACTGAAATAATTGACATACTGTAGATACAATCCAAATTCTACATTGGCTTTGATAAAAATGAATCTAAAAGGCAAAGAAAAAGCAAAATAGTTCATCTGTTGACTGACAAAAATTCTTCACCTTTTTATGAAAAATGCTTGATACTTATCACAAAAGTACTGTAATTTATTGAATACAAAACACACCTGATTTAAAGCTGTAACAGTTACATTTATACATATATATATATATATATATATATATATATATATATATATATATATATATACACATAAATTAGCTGTTGAATTGCTTTACTTTGTTCGCTACAAGGCTCTACGTTGTAAGTTGTTATCTTAAAACCATATAAATG
Organism: Syngnathus floridae; assembly: GCF_059516105.1. Lineage (NCBI taxonomy): Eukaryota > Metazoa > Chordata > Actinopteri > Syngnathiformes > Syngnathidae > Syngnathus > Syngnathus floridae. The sequence goes on along the minus strand of NC_142413.1, from coordinate 15,521,222 downwards.
CTTTTTAATTTTCAAAAACAAGAGCGAATAGAGCTAGTTCCACAGTAGCTTCCCAGTAGTGATGGGAAATGAAGCTTCAAATTTGCATCATGAACCAGTTTTGTGTTTCCACTCCTCTAGAGGGCAATCTCTGTTCAACTTTCGGCTAAAATTATACTGACCTGCCATTTCTTAAATTACTTTATTGAAACCAACAGTGCCATCTAGACGTGTAAAAAAATATTGTATAACAACTGGTTCAGGAAGCAAATATGAAGCTTCATTTTGCCATCACTACTTCCTAAAAAGGTCATTTGTTGTTATGTTTGTCTTCCTCCTTCAAATCAAACTTGTGTATCAAGGCACCCCTGTACATTGTTGCAAATGTATACATTTGGCTCTGGAAGAAGTATTTACCACAGAAATTCTATATTTCACTGTTAAGAAATCATGCAACTTGATCGGTGACAAATTGTTACATAAGACCACAACAACATTCTCTGCTGCTTTGAACGTGAAGTTGCTTTCCTGTCAGTGTAGTTCAACAAAATTTGATAGACAAAATTTGGTCTAATTCAGCTATCAGGGACTTTTTGGTGTACTGATGCTTTTGTCAGTGTTGATTTGCCCAAATTGATGTCTTCTTTCTGCTAAACAATTGCTCAAAAGTCAAACTAATTGTGACAGTGTTAATTTGCCCTAAATTGATGTCTTCTTTCTGCTAAACAATTGCCCAAAAGTCAAACTAATTGTGACAAAAACACTGAATTAAGTGCCTTTCTTTTGCCGGAATGTCCTGATTGGATTGACTGCGGTGATAACCAGCTGCTTTTTAAGCAAGACATACGTAGGTGTTTCAGAAGTCATCACTCTCTGTCTCATTTACCGCCTTATCAATGTCCTTAAGTGAGGTTCCCCAAGCACTTGCAAGGGCGGGATCCTTTTATATGGATCACTGTCTATGTGTTGGTGGTGCACAGCTGATTGGCATACCTCAAATTTAGTATAAAATGTTGTCCTGGCAGCAAAACACTGGATCGACAAAAAGTTTATACAGTGAATGATGTGCAACAGAAATTAGGAATTTGTCGTCGAAAGAGAAATATTTCTACGTAAATTGTATTTGTCAAAATGTGCCGCTTTGGGTGTAAAAAAAAAAAGCTCCCTGAATGAAAGAGAAGGGAGGAAGGGAGGCTAGTTGGAAAGTGTAAAGGAAGGAATGACAAGAAAGAGTAAAGGAAGGATACAAGGAAAGCTGGATGATAGATGAAAGGAAAGAAGTAGGAAAAGCAAAAATGGAGGGAACCTTTTCCTATTTAACTGTGTTAAATGAATGTAATTGTAATAAATGTGATAAGTGTACGTGTATGCAAGTCAAGAAAAGCACTACCTTTGGTCCACCCGATGGCACAAATTACTAGTATATTTAGCCACAAAAGTGTAATACATGCGCATCAAAATGTATCATTGCAATTCAAAAATGTAGGCATCCTTCACAATTAACACATTGTCGAGATTGGGATAGAGTTGTTTTCCTGTAGTTGTTTAAGGAACTGTGCGAGCATCTTAAAGAAAAACGCAAAGAACACCCCGGTCGGCAAAGGCCAAGGGTAACTTGTCTCAACACTGCAGAAGATACTATTATGAGTGAGATACAGTGTGGAAACAGATGGACTGTGGTCATTACTCAGGAACAACAACTCAGGGAAACAGAAGCCACTTTCATTTTTTTTTTTTTTTTTTTTTTACAGGTACTGGTCAAGACACCAAGGCTTTATTTCTTCTGACCCATAGAACATACATTCAAATTGATTTCAAGGCCAGTCAAAGTTCTAAACATTCTAGAATTATTCTAAAAAGAACACCAACAATCATTTGGAAATTCATCCGCTAAATCCATTTTAAATCAGCAGCATTCATTTTGGTAGCAGGTGAAAAATTTCAAAAACCTACAGGACACAGTAAGCCTGAATTTTGTTTTGAAAAAAAAAAATCTGATGCTAGTTTGACTGAGAAACGTAATTTGGTTTTGAAGCAACAGTATTGTACTCATTAATCGCATTGACATCAAATGGTCAACCCATGATGTTTTATTTAGCAACATAACATTTTGTAAACATTTCAATAATTACTATACAAAGTATCAAAAAGCCATGTCCAAAACAGCAAGTAGTCAGCCATTTTAGTTTGAAGAGGCCATTCTGACTATTTTCAGGTGTCCTTGAATGACGACTTCATCAATCATCGTGTGCGATGGAAATCCAATGGGAAGTTCATGCACTAAACATAACAAAACAACGACACTAAATTGTGAATCATTCAAATGTTTGTCATTGTGAATCAAGCCATATATATTTGATCTGTTACCAAATTTCACAACCAGCTGTGCAGTCCTTAAAATCTAAATTTAAAATCCATATTACGAAAAATAAACTGCTGCACTTATTCTCATTGCATACGCCATGTTCTGCATACATAAAAAGAAAGTGGTAGCGCAGTAGAAGAAACTCTCCTAAAAATCCAAATAATAATGATGATAGCGCAGACCTGGGCAAATTACAGCCCGCGGGCCAAATCCGTCCCTTTGTGCGTCCCTGTCCGGCCCGCATGAGGCCAATCGTAAATTATATTTGATTACTACTTAATTTTAAAAAAATTAAATAAATAGTGTCGAGCGTGCAATACAACTGTTTTGCTTTTATTTTGAAAGGCGTCGCACTTCCGTGGAGCGTACGTGTATGTGAGCTATGCGTGAAGGTGAACAGTGCGAAGTAATGCTGCACGAGAAATGTGTCCTGACCCTCAGAAAAGAAAAGTTGACAAGGAGCGCCGTGTTTTCAACAAGACATGGACTGCCAAGTATTTCTTCACAGAAATGAAAGGTAAGGCCGTGTGCCTGATTTGTGGTACACAGGTCGCTGTGTTTAAAGAATATAATTTGAGTAGCCACTACACGACCAAGCATGAGAAAAAATACATCTGTCTGATAAACAGGGCGCATCAGAGGCTGATGCATTGCTAGCAAAACTGCAAGCAGTTAAGAATAAATTGTACTGATTAATAATTGTTTTTTTATTTGACCTATACACCACAATTTCACAGCGCTTAATATAAATATAAACAGAATGATTGTATTCTTCTAATTACCAGTACCAACTATCTAAAATAAATACTTTAGTGCATTTTACAATAGAAGAAAATTGAGCAGGTTTAATTTACCGTTGGTGTGACCCTCTGACACAACTCAGGTTTTTCATGTGGCCCCTTGTAAAAATTAATCGCCCACCCCTGTGATAGCGTGTGACGTGAGCTTACATTTTTCTTTTCCTGTTTTCCATTTTCTGCCGTGAGGTCTGAGCACTCTTTGGAATTATTATTACATTAAGATGAAAGCACGTCAGAAGCCAATGAATCATCCTAATGATGTGTCGCTGTTGTGCTAAGAGCACACAAAAAAATGAAAAAAATTGAATGCATTGACACAGGTTAACAGGGCAGTGTGGCACGAAAAAAATAATCGACTTAATGTTTTGCTTTTAAAACCTTTCTCACTGTCACCTCCCAACAGGAGGCCTAACGTCACCTGTAATAAATCAAGTACCTTGGTCAGTGGCAAAAATGCATGATATACATTTAAATAAATGTATTCTTTAAATCATGTTCGAAACAAAGATTCATTCATTCATAAATAACATATGCTTCACCACATCATAAAACCACGTCATCTTTTTTTTTTCTACGCCTTGACTGTATATTATTAAATTATATATATATGTGTATATATATATACATATATATATATATATATATATATATATATATATACATATATATATATATATATATATATATATATATATATATATATATATATATATATATATGTATGTATGTATATATATATATATATATATGTATGTATATATATATATATATATATATATATATATGTATATATATATATATATGTATATATATATATACATATATATATATATATATGTATATATATATATGTATATATATATAGTCCTTTCCAGGACTGCCCCCCACCCTTTACCAAAGATGAAATTAACCTCGATGCAAACAAACGCAAGCAGACCATGCAAATGAAATGAGCCAGAGAAAAGCGTGTTTGTTTGTTTTTAACTCATTCCAAATCATTTTGAAGAATGGCACAGATTGCGTTGCAGGAGGGTAATCAATGCCTTTCCTATTATAATGAGAAGTGGAGCAAAAGCCCCCATCGGCTTCCAGTTACGCCCCTGCCATCGATTGGTGTGTGGGTATGCGGGAGGCTGGCGTGATTTAGTTTTGTTCCAAAGCAAGCTTTTCAGCCCATTACGCGCCATTCACCTCTCTTTGGCCGTCTCCATCATCATTAACACCTGCCCGTTCATTACATTGAGTGGGCAAATAATAGGAGCCAGATTATAGAGTCCATCATTTCTCTTCCAAATTATGCAGGCTAACGATTCGTGCAGCGGAGAGAATTGTTATAAAGGGTCAGTGGGTCAAAAAGGCAAGGTTGCAGCAGCAGGTCATCATCAAGAACATGAAAAACACACATCAGTGTGTGCTTTTGTTGAGGAGCCTTCCCCCCCCCCCCCGACACCAAGTACAAAGCAAAGGACTTTGCTGGGAAATGAGGCCTTACTTCTTTTTACCTGAGAGTGTCACCTTGTGTCAAGACTCAGCAATTCGCTACATGAGGGCACGACATGCACAAGATTCGCAAACTTGCTGATTGAACGCCGGTGTTCTGTATCTAAACATTTCTTGGGTTGAAGGTGAGTTAGTTAGGTCTTTAGTTGGGTTCAGGTCTGGGCAGTTTTATTTAAAAATCGGCTTATTTCAGACTGGCAACTAGTCCAAGTTGTTCATCGTAAGACATCAAAGTGAACTTCGTTGGTAAAAAAAAAAAAAAGATACTAAATGTTAATAAGATAAATAAATGGAGGGAACAAGTGATGTGAATGGATGCCTCACAACATATAAGTTTTTGATTTAGGTACCCAGTTCAACTGGGATTAAATCTGAAACCTTAATATCCATTTCCCATAAAATAACAAAAATAATGACGAGAAGGTGAAGTTAATTTTTTTTCATGTTATCTTTTATGATATAGAATACTTAAGTGCTTTTTCGTGAAGCAACATTACACACCAGCAGGGTAACAGCAGAATAAATGAGTGCGACCTTACAAACAAATCCAAGCAACACCATTATACATCTTATTACAACATTTCTATATCATTACACAACTAAGGGCCTATTAAATTAAGCAATTTGCCGCCAGCTTTCCCTTTGGCTCAGGATGGGGGTGGGGGGAGTTCACTGCAGCTTCTACATTACCTTAAGACTGTCATCATTAATTTAGACCTCTCGTTTTTTTGAAGAGTAACTTTTTATCTCTCTCCAGTCTCCAATTTTTTATTGGAGTAGTTCTTTGTAGTCTGTCAGGAAAATGCCGGAACTTTAACCCTTCATCTATCACTTGCAGTTTGAAACCTCAAAATGGCACCAACATATGCTGGGACCATTGTCAAGTCAAGTCAAGTCAAGTTTATTTGTATAGCCCTAAATCACAAACAGTCTCAAAGACAAAAATTGACAATTATTCTCAAAGCATCCCCTGATCCTAAGCTCCCAAAAGGGCAAGGAAAAACTCAAAAAACCCCTACCAGGGGAAAATGAGAAACCTTGAGAAGGGACCACAGATGGAAGGATCCCCCTTTCAGGATCACCAGGTTGTAATGGATGCAGAGAGGGCACAAGTAATACATAATATGAAAATCAATGAAAAAATGGATGTCGGAGGTGCCCTCGATTGTCCTGGCAGTGTCTTCAAGGAGGTTGAGCTGCAGTTTCCTCATCTTGAATTGGTCCCCGAGAATCCAGCTAGCCGCTATCAACTTTTGCGCCACCTAACCCCCTCCCCAGCCAGGGAGGGGGGTGGGGAGAGAGAACAAAAACAAACTACGGCCGAATCGGCCACTACAAGTTAGTTAAAGGCCATCTCATAGAAATGTGTCTTTAAACGTGTCTTAAATGTTTCTACTGAGGTAGCAGTTCTAATATCCATTGGTAGGGCATTCCAAAGCTCTGGAGCCCGAATAGAGAATGCTCTAGAACCTGCAGACATTTTCTTGGCCCTCGGTGTAACTAAAAGACTAGCGTTTTGCGAACGAAGGTTACGAGACGGAACGTAAGGAACGACTAGGTCGACGAGATATGAAGGGGCTAAGCCATGCAGTGATTTATAGGTTAGTAGAAGAACCTTGAAGTCACATCTTAAATGGACTGGGAGCCAATATAAGTTGGCTAATATTGGGGTAATGTGATCAAATTTTCTTGTCCGTGAGAGCAGCCTCGCAGCAGCATTTTGTACTAACTGTAGACTTTTGATGAGGGACTTAGGAAGACCAGAGAATAATACATTACAGTAGTCCAGGCGCGATGTGACGAACGCATGTATAATAGTTTCCGCATCCCTGGTCGAGAGGATCGGACGAATCTTAATGCAATATTACGAAGGTGAAAAAACGCAATTCTGGTTATATTCTTAATGTGTTTTTGAAAGGAGAGCGTTTGGTCAAATATTACCCCGAGATTAGTTATGTACAGTATCACTCTGAGTGATAGTACAGTTATCTATAGTGATAGTGGTTTCCTTAAATAAGTGTTGATAACGAGTAGGACCAATTATCAAAATCTCTGTTTTATCTGGGTTATTGTAAAAAGTTTTATATCGAGTCTGGCCTTCCTGTGTGCAGTTTGCATGTTCTCCCCATGCCTTCGTGGGTTTCTTCCCACATTCCAAAAACATGATTGGTAGGCCGATTCAGCACTCTAAATTGCCCGTAGGTTTGAGTGTGAGTGTGAATGGTTATTCGTCTGTGTGTGCCCTGCGATTGGCTGGCAATCTAGTTTAGGGTGTCAGTGTTTCAAAGTTACAGTCAGTCGTCGGTCCACAAATGACAACGGCAGACAGACCGGGTAAAACAGGTGACGACAGGTGTAAATGACCAATCTGTGTTGTTTCTTAACCAAGTGAAGAACAAATTTCGTTGCACATTTGGGATCGATATGCGTAAATACTTAATACAAATAATATATATATAATATATAATATAATATATATATAGTATATATAATACATCCCCTTTAGTTGCAGTCAACATGACTTTAAAGGAGGTTTTGACCAAACCGACCTTATGTAACAGCAACGTTTTGTCGGTGCTCCACGAAAATAATGAATGCAAATAGTGTGCTGATCTTTGTTGGGCCCTCCCCAGATTGATTTCCACATTGCTAAATCAAAGAACCTTGACTGTGTTGCAATCAATACATTCCTCGTCTGAACCGCATCTCTGCTCAAATAGTTCAGAACAAAAGAACAGCAGACACATCAGGAAATGAATTAGGGTCATCTTCCACACTGACATTTTTTTCTGTAGTATATCATTCTACGGTTGGCTGGAGTTGCTTAAGATCGTCCGTGAGGAAAGGTCAAGCTTAAGAGATTGCATTTGTCACAGCTGGGATCCCCCTCTAAATGACGACGACGTCTCGTCAACCTGCAGCCAATTGAATGAAAGTGCTGACATTTTGATGTGTATTTAGCCTCAATTGACAGAAGTTTGGCGCTCATGTTAAATACCCAACATCATTGTCGCTAATGGTCTCCCCCACAGTTGGCGCCCCTGTGCTTATGTCCTTCGATGCTGATGTTGGTGCACCCATACATTTTAGAGTCCTTGCACGCTTGCTCAGGCTGGATTAGCATTCAAGTGGCATAATTGTGATAAACATAAATAGAAAATTGCACAGACCAGGATTTCCTCAGATCGAAATCATGTCCCTTATAGCTGTGGATAAAAGGAAGTGAAGTTGCAGCTGCACATTGATGTCAGAAGTGGGATTTAGTTCAAACAACGACCTGAACACCTTAGCAAATGATTAACATGTTCCTCTGTACCATCACTGGACATTTGGAATAAAACATACTATAAGAGCTCCAGCTTACAGTTATGGTAAACAATGATATAACTACATAACTTTGACCGGTCCGCAATGTATGCTTTCTGTCCTTGTATAGTATGTGTGGTTATTGTTGAAATTGATACATTTTCAGCATGTAGCCAAAGGCATTCTGTCGCTCGAGGCAATAAAAACATTGATTTCCAGCAAGGACAACGGGCAAATGAACAAGTGCGAACACCTCCTGTGTCATAATGATAAAGCCCTTTCTCCTAAGTGACATTTAGTGCATCCGACAGAATTGAACCAACCCTGCTCACTTATTTTCCCTGTCAACACACAGTTATAACCTTGAGTCACGCAGGCTGTTGTCAATTAAAAGGGACAGAAGTATCTGGTCAAATCTAAATTATCTATCAGCAAAGGCCTTTGTCGCACTGACCTCCTCAGTCCATAGCCCATGTATTATTTGCTATCCTTTTTAATTGCTAATGAACCGTCCCATTAGGATTTAGTAACAAAAATGAAATCCTCACATTTATTGAATTATTAGACCTTTGCCAGTATATTTCATCTTTTCCTTCAAATTTCTGTTTAAGCAAAAATACAAGCACATTTGTCGATGTTAACATTCATCAAGTTGAATATGAAAAACATGGCTACCAGAAGAACGAGTGCAACAAAAAATTTGCGTTCGTATGCCATTTACCATATGGCGGTAAGACCAAGACTAACTCATGACACCATATAAACACATTACACTGTGACACACATGCAACTCATACACTGTTTTTGTTACTTTGGCTATTAAGTACAGGTATCACATGCTATATAACACATGTCGGATTTATCAAAGGAATTCTCATTGTCGGCAGACCAGTATCCCATTAGCACCATGGCCAGCACCCATGAAATTGAAGTTTCAATAGACTGACTCTGAAGACGTGATGAAAAAAATAGAAAATTGTGAGGTGTGGACACGTTGATGGTCACTTTGCTCAGCTCTTGATGACGAGCCCTCATAGTGAGTACATGGTTAAATTAATCGCTTGTTTGTCAACATTCAGAATCCTGCATGACGATTTAATGCTGGTCTTATAAGCACATAGTGAAGTATAGTGGCAGATACCAATAGTTGAATAGATGAAATCCAAAGATAAGGTCTATGTCAGAGTAGACCCAAGGTCACATATCTACCGACTATTAGTCGTGCTGGTAGTGTTGGTGGTAATGACGATGGAAGGTATGGTGTTGTCAGTAGAGTAGTAACAGTGGTATTTGTGGTATTACTCTATGTAGTTGTGTGATGGTGATGGTAGGTGCAGTACCAGAGCCACTATTGTTGTTAGTAGTGATAGTAGAAGTCATAATGGTCGTAGTAGTCACATGGTAAGAGTAATGGTCGCAGCGGTAGTTTGTAGTATTGATGGTGGTCAGCATGATTTTGGTACAGTTGCAGTAATAGTTATAGTAGTGGTCATAGTGATTAACTCACAATTTAAAGAGTGTAATATTTAATGGCTGCTCTTTATTCCAATCCAGCACGCTCTTATTTCTTCCGTCACAGGCTTACATAACATCCAGAGGATTCATAAGCACTATAATAGGCATACTCTTTTCTTTCAGAGCACTTCAATCACTGCGACTTTGTCTCAGGGGCTCGCCATACATGAGTCAGTGTTTCAGTTTACCCTGCAATCACTTGTGAGCTTGGCCAGGCTCTTCGAAGCCACCTCGTGATGCACCCGTGCTATTTCCATAATTCTGACTCAACACAATCCCCTTTTTGATCGCACGCAATCCCTCTTTAGCACCTGGCCGCTGACCATTTCCTGCCAACAGCACGTCCAGTTGGCTTGGATAAACCGCGAGACGTGATGAGTCTGCTCCACATTTCCAAGAGATGGACAAATTGGGCTAAGACATGGGCTGTTGAGAGCGGAAGGAAAGTTAATCCTGAAATGACAGTTTCTTTCTTTCTTGCATTCCCTCTTTCTTTCTTTCTTGTGTTCCCTCTTTCTTGCCTTCCCTCTTTCTTGCATTCCCTCTTCCTTTCGCTCATTCTTTCTTGCTTTCTCTCATTCTTTCTTGCTTTCCCTCATTCTTTCTGTTCATGCATCATTGCTGATGTTTTCCCCAAGCTTGTTTTAGCCTTATTTGCACATCACTGTTTACTGTGGCGGCCCCATTGTGGAAGAAGTGTCCAATTAAGTCTGGATTTGTTGGCATATGCTATCACATCGAGATTCCTGATGTCAATCCTAATCTGTTCATTGCTTGTATGACAGGGGCTTTCAGCTTTGGGTGCAAGTATTTTTTAATCACTTAATCACCCTCTGCCATATATAATGCATGTGTGCATAAATTAAAAAAAAAAGAGAGGGAAAAAATGCATGACACGAAAGCAAAACATGTAGGCACTGCGTCCTAATGAAAAGAGATAAAATATTAACATGATCCTCGCCGTGTACTAATATATAGTAACAAGATAGCAACATGAAGAGAGAAACTGCTAAAGCAGATCAATTAGGATTTTTATCTCCTGTAGTCTGGGGCTGTGTCCAAATGTCCACTCTTATCCCCTAACGGCCTAACCCCTCATTCACTAAATAGTCCCCCACCATTTATAGCACTATACAGTCGGTCCTTCAATATGTTTGCCGATTGAGACACCCACCCCTCTACTTGATTCTCATCCCATGTCACGTAACTACCGTACCCGCTATGATGCATGATCACATTTGGATACCCCTATAAAATAGCTTAACCACTTAATAGCACACAAAACAGGAAATAGTGTACACATTCGAACACAGCCTGACCTGTAGTCAAGTGCTATGTCGACGGAGAATTGATGCAACTCTAACATACTAACAGTGTGTAGAAGAAATGAAAATTGTGTTCTAGTGTGCATGCCCACAGACGCAGATTCAACGTGTCCTTGAGCAAAACATTAGCCACGCTAAATGTTCATGACGAGCTACTTGAAGAGCCTTTCTTATTGTCTTTTATTAAAAGCAATCAAATGCGACCCTGAGGGCTAACAATATGATTGTGTTTAATCAGCCATCCAGCTCACGCTGATATTGCTCTATTGATCGCTGATGTGAGTTATGACATTGACTTGACTCTCTGCATTTACGAAACATCCTTTTACTATAATCTTTAGTCATTACAGCAGGGGTACACCGACTTTATTGAGAGTGAGAGCTGCTTCTTGTGTACTGATGAGTGCAAAAGGATATCAATCTGATACATGAGTTAACAAATTTGTTCAAAATGTCTTTAATAATATTAGTATTTTACTCTCAATAATCAATTATATTCATTTTCAGATACTGATCATGTTTAATGATAAATAATATTTACAACACTCTTTTGCATAGTGTAAATCTCTGCCAGTGTTTGGCACCACCTTGGTGACCTCTGCTTCACAATATTTGCATCCTGTACTTGAATATTATTAAAAAGACCACTCCTACTAACACGTTTTCGCATAGTGTAAATCTCTGCCAGTGTTCATATTTTTATTTATTTTTAAGATAATTTCCATAATATTCCTAGAAAATCTCAATGTCTTATCACTGGTGAGTTATTTTTAGAACAGTACCATAGGCAACTCATGTTGTTCTCACGGGCTACCTAGTGCCAATGACTACTCCTACTACCACTGGCAGTACTACTCCTATTTCTATTACGAGTATTACTACCACTATCACCAGGGCGACTGCATACACCATCATTACTACAATCACCAGTGCGAGTACTACCACCACGATAAATATCAGAACCACCACCATATTATTACCAATACCACCATGACTACCATCACAAGCAACACCACCACTGCTCATACCACTACTACCACCGCTCCGACTCCCACCTACTACTATTACCACCACCTTTTGCTACTAATACCGCCACAATTACTACTACTCTCAGTAATAGTGGTAGTCGTGTAGCTACGGTATTATTGCCATGACTACCACCATTACTTCTGCCAGGACCTCTTCTACAACATTGTCACAAAAATATTATTAATAATCATTTAATATTGCCAATTTGCTACTACTACCACTAGTACTTCTGCCAGTAGCTCTTCTACAACATTGCCACAAAAATTTAATTAATAATTATTTGATATTGCCAATTTGCTGGAACCGCTCATTACAGTGCTTCAAATGTAATTGTCTGTGATACAGTATTACATTTTTGACTGGTTGGGAGCACGGGGCGAAAACACAATGCTGATATCGCTGAATTACATATGTCCAATATGCATGTATTTTTTGCTCTCCATTGTGTTGGATGGAGGAGAAGGTCACGTCAGAGATCCGTGGGGTTACTCAGTTCGAGCGACTGCTGCTACCCCATCGGCAATTACACTCCATGTCTGATTTATTCTCATAGTTCTTCAAGCTCTGATTGAGACTGGACTCGGAGCTCAAGCTATATTTTTAGAGGAGTGGAACAGAAAGTACACTCGCTTGTAGTTGTAGTCTGCATATCTTGTCATACAGTATACTGTTAACCACATTTTTTCCTGATTTTAATTGAAACTTTTTTGCTGTCTACACTATTAATTTTTGTACTATACCAGTTTTGACCAGTAGAAAGCACAATAGGTTTTCCTTGTGTAAATGTGCTTTATAAATTAAAATTAATGGAAATGAAATTCCATCCATCCAGCCATTTTCTGTACCGCTTTGTCCCCACGGGAGTCATGGGTGTGCTGGAGCTTATCCCAGCCGTCATTGGGCAGTAGGCAGGGGACACCCTGAACCGGTTACCAGCCAATCGCAGGGCACACAGAGACGAACAACGACATGGATCATGGCCAATCAAGGCGGCGCTTCTCATTTTCTTTAAACGTGGCAGTTGCACATGAGAGTCTTGCCAGGGCGGAAGCACATTTGAGTTGGGGACTGAGGGACTGCAAAATAATCGTTCCAATCTAAATTTACTTTGTAGGATACCCTGAATCTTCGTTCAAGTGTACCTGGTGAAATAACCACTGTGGCTTACTGCTGTCGCAGCACACTGTCGGTGTTGCTTTGTTTTGTGCTTCACAGCTGAGAAATCATTAATCTTGCCTTGTCCCTGTTTCTTTGACTTTCTTTGACTTTGTCATTATTTCTGTAGTTCTAATTTAGATTGGTGCCAGCATTTCTTGTATTGTTTTACTTTTCTTTCTTGTCACCTTTTTTAACCTTTGTCCCCCCTTCCCCTCACTGTTTTATCCAAAGTTTACACTGCCGCCTGCAAGGAAAAGTTTGTCCCGGCTCCTGTCTGACATTTACACGACCTTTTGAACCAAATTCCCCGTCTCTCCTTACCCTCGCTGTCGTTTCCCCCCCCTCCTTTTGCGTACGAAACACACACCGCCATGTGTTGAATTAGCTTCTTGTCTAGTCTGTTTGAAGCGACACAGATAAAGAAAAGGAAATCACAAAGGGCTTTTTAATTCTGTTCATAAAGCCTCTCTCACTCGAGGCTTAGTTCCAATAATGCTAAATTCATGCTGCAGTGAATGTCGTCCTTGCCGTATTGAATTCAAAGTTCAATTCATGATTCTAAAATGGCAGCCTTTCATGGTAGCATACTCATTGCTTGTCTGTGGGAAAGGAAGTATATACTTTTTCAACCCCCCCACACACATTCCCAATTGCGTCATCAATTGTCTCCTTTTTCACAAAATACAACCTCATCACTTTATTTAATTTTTGGGAGACTGCATTTGCATTCAACCCACAAGGTAGAACGTGACTGGCGTGATGTTACGCAATTTGTGAGTGGAGCGCTCTTAAGAAATTTACGACCCATCGAAGGTGTTTGAAGTGTATATTTTGGAGGGGGGGAGGGGTACCTTTTCCAGTGTGCGTTCATGAGAGGTTAGTGGCATTGCAATTTAATGTGTAGTGCTCATTTGATGGCCAAGCGCTTTAAGTTATTTGTGCTGTTTGCTGAATTTATGTTTCAAAACTTCAGATTACGCTCACTCACCCCTGTCAATGACTACCATCTATAATATTTAAGAACATTAATACAATAATTAATGCATGCCATGACTTAAACAACAAAAGACGTTACAGGAGCAAGACAGTTCCTCTTCATGAGCTCAGCTTTCCAGAAAGCTTGAATTGTGCCTCGTAAGAATGTCTCTTTGTTGATGCTATTTTAGAGAGTCCTCAAGCTGTTGTTTTTTGCACAAACCATATATATTTATTAATTTTGATGGAGGTACATAGTGTACGTATTACATATGGTCTACATACTTTACGTAAAACGTAATGTCCTCTGATTAGGTCATTGGGTCTCTATATTACATCCCTATGGTGGCAGCCACACAACAACATTTATAGATTTTAGAATTCGGTCTACACAAAAGGCACGCCTTATTAAAAGGTGTACCTTTGGTTTTTAAGAAAATTAAAGACTTTTAAGTGTGCCTAATACGGTATTAACAAATACATCATGTAGTAGCTAAGCCCTCTCATGCCAATTTCAGAGACTTGTACTGTACTTTGATCCTGTTGACCATGTCTTCCTCTACCTGAGCCATTTATGAGGCCCAGATTCCCATCCTCCGGGAAGCCTCATTAAGCCTATTTTTCAATTAAGCTGCCTCACAAACTGCTGTGTGGCACTGTGCTCAAATCACTCCTGGCACTGGATCAGCAGCTGCCTTTGTGAAGAACCGTATAGAAGATTATGTCGATTATGTGGAATTCTTTGATTAATTGTGACCGAAAGCAATTGAGGAAAAATGACTAGCACTAATTAGCTGCAAGCAGCAGAGATGTTGTTGATTCAACTTAACATTTGATCCACAACAATAAAATACTTTTGTTATAGGAAAATGCCAAATCAATATTTCAACATCAGTTGTTGTGTTTTCAAGAGCGAAATGATAGCCGAACAACACTGAAACTTACAAATGTAACATTTTGAAAGGTTCCAACCAAGGGCACGTTCGAAAATTTGCCGCTCATTACAGTGAGTGTGTTCAGAGAGGTAAAGTTGCTCTCCACTCCCATTAATTTCCGATTGCAACCAGCTTTGTCGTACTGTGTCCCCAATTTGATCGTCTTGTGCACGCACCAGTACTCTGTTTTGGCGCACTCTGAATTACCAAATAGCAAATTTGAGCAACACTCAGTTTCCTTAACTGTCACTGTGAACCCCTGTGTGCTCAGAGTGTATTTCCAAATGCGCCCCAAATACTTTATAGTGACTCAAATCCTTTTTTTCTGGGGAGGTTTATCAATACAGATAAGCTTTGATTTTACGCAAACTTTGGGGTCCAGGATTTGGGAATCACGTTAACCCACAAAGTGTTATTTAGAAAGTCTTGGAAGAAATCGAGAAATTGCAGTGGGAAACTACGTATACTAAGATTCATGTGTTTGCATTTGGGGAATAACATTATTGTTTTGGGTAAAAATTAATATGAAATAATTTACCATGTAGTTTTTGTCGTTACCCTGCCTCTGCTTACTGCAGGTGGGTTTGTTCTATTGTGGTAATGCTTTATGTTATTGCTGCGGTCACTTTAAGAGTGATTCACAACGGGTTGACGGGAGTGAGGAACACGGAAGGAGAAAAAGAACGACATGACGTTGTGTTGTCAAAAGTAGAAACTGCCTCTTGTTTTTTCGCACTCCAATTTCTACAATATCGTCCACTTAAACTCTGACAAAAAAATTGGGGACCATGACCAAACCGCATTAGACAGAAAGTCTCGTAGAATCAAAGCTTAGCTGTAGTTTGTCTTCTTTTTATGAAAAAAAAAACCTGACAAACGTAACAATGACAGAAGAGTCAAACGCAAACATTTCATAAAATATAATCATTTAAAATCATTTATATTTATTTCCCTTTTAGGGAAGTGCAAACTATAAAGTCCAAAATTTGTCAAACGATGGAGACAAATGAACGTAATAAATACTTATTGCAAGTCACATTGACCCAGGATCATTAGTCATTAGTCATCATTCTTCCTCTACTTTTTCCATCTAATCAAACTTTCTGAGACTTAGGGTGTTTGTCCAGGTGTTTGCGGACAAGTTCCCCAGACAAAATCAATAAGGGCATTGACAGGTTTGCAGATGATAATCTCAGAGACATCAGAGGCGGAAAAAAATGTCTAAGGCGGCAGGGACATGTCAAATGTTATTTCCTCAGAGTTTTGTCAACATCACGTGTCGCTATGTCATCGCTGTGTCGCCGGTTATTCTTCAGTCACAAATTCCACTGATAATGCCGACCATTCAGCCAAGTGTTATTGCTTAAAACACCTTTTCGGATAGGCGGTCAAGGAAATAACCCTTTTGTGGACTTCAAGGGAAAATATAAATCAAATTAACTGTTACAAATTTAATATTTAACGACCTATGAACAATTCAATTTAGGAATAGCCTCTAAGAACGCATCGTGTTTGCATATCTTGGTGAGTTTTGAAAGAAAAAAGACAGAAATGGCTGCAGGGAGGTTGCTCATTTCTTGCTCTTTTAAGTCAGCCATTTGAAGGCGAATTGTTTTCTGGTCTTCTGGGCCTAAGTAGAGATGCCCATATACATTTTGGGACTGTTGATCCCCGTTATTCTGACATATAAGCAATGTCTCTACAATGATTTTGAATGGACAAATTGTGATTGGTCCCTCCTGTAACTCCTACTCAGACATGGAGGGAGAGATTGTGGCCATATTCCTCATTAAAAGTGGGCGTATTTCAAGGCGTTAGTTGTTTCATTCTCCAAAATGAATGGATAAAATATAAAATGCCAACTTTTTTCATTTTCCTGATCAAAAATTACCTAAACTGAGCTTGTTAGTGATAAATGACCACCGCTGGATGATCAATTTTACTTTTAAGAAATGGTTCATCATATAGCAAGTATTCCCTCAATGATATTCTTGGGTGTATCACAGAGAAAAAAACAACAACTGGAGGTTCAAGAGTAAAGACAGTGCTGTTTCAGGAGCTTCCCCACCTGCTTGTCATTCCATATTCCAAAGTTGGCACAATGAGCTGATGCCGTTTTGCCGTTTAGGCGGATAAAGAAACGAATCGGGCATGCGATAATTGCACGTTTGTCATCCACTCTCGCTTGGACTGACATTTCTTCCAGGATTGTTTTATTCCGGATGGCGGCGCATTTGCGGCGGCTCGGTTGGTCCAAGTGGGCGACCTCTCTCACCACGTCACTTCTTATTGGTCTGTATTTCAGCCCGCGGTCAGCAACCTGCGAGGTGCATCCCACGCAAGCCCTGGTCTTGGATCGACATCTCTAAAAGTCGACCTGAATTCTGACGTCGGGTAGCCTTGCAGGTACGCCATTTTGTGGTTCCTGGTTGTTTGACTCAATCACAAGAGGCTAAAGTTTATTCTATTGATATGACAATGATGTAAATATGCACATCACAAGACTCTTTTGTTAAATTAATGTAAGGTTACAAGGAAGGTTTATTCTAGCGTTTCAAATTAAGATTTCAAACCAGGTTTAATTGGGGTGTTATGGTTTGAGAAAAGTCTTGTGTTGCATTTGAAATTAACTATTCATGTAAAGGTTCAGACTGGGTAAGAAAGCTTTCAAGCCAAGTTTAAGATTTGAAAGTTGAATTGCAAGGCGGTGAAGGAGTTGACACTAGTTGTGTGAGGATACTGCATATTTTGGTATCAATCCAAAAACGAGTAAATACAGGGCCATTAATGAATAGTTATGCATCATCAAATTGCTAAATTGCACTTCAATTTTATGACCTCTAAGTGTTTTTGTTAAGTTTCATTTAATATCAACAGTTTTTAACATTTACAAGTTAAAGGACAGAGATTGGAGGTAAGTAGAAAATACTGCTTTTCCACCATTCGCTGTGAACGGATTTTCTTTTCAAGGAGCTTAAGGCGATAACCCTGAATTTGTTTTTTTTCCAGCTCTATTCACAAAACCACTCTACAAAATTTTTATTAAAAAATTCCCCTTCACTGCTCTTCTTTTGGGGATTTTTTAAAACATAAATAACTAGGTTGTTTATGATAATCACAAATATTTTAAAACATTTAAGAAATCAATTGTTAATCTGTGTTCAGGGTATCCCCTGCAAAAAATAAAACATTTCTCTCATTCAGTGAACTTTGTTGCTCTTTCTGATAAAAAACAAATAAAGTACTGGTGAAAAATTAATGAATACATTACAGACAATTAAACAATCGCCAGAGGCTTTGAGTTTACAAAAAACAAGCCAGCCCGTGCAAAGTTTTTTTTTTTTTTTTGACAGAGTCCAGCAAACTCCTGAGTATTTCTGCGAATGCATGCGTGTGTGTTTGTGGGCCGGCCTCTTCGAAGTGGTGGATTGTTTGCAAATTCTCATGGCTGTCGGAAGACCGTACTACTCAAAAGGGGAGGGGGTGGAGAGTGGGGGAGTGAGGGGAGGTGGTTGGGGGTACTTGTGCCTGAGGCAGAAACGGTGAGTCCGGCAATCTGGCCGTCGCCCATTTGAAGAAACTGTAGTAGCGCATAAAAGAGCAAAATTGAAACTACTGCACTGCACCAGTATCGATATGATTGACATTTGGATCGATCCGTCTATCATTATTTGATGACATGGTGAAAGTCTAAACAAGGTTTTCAGTCCCATTAGCATTACAAACCATAGTTAGGATTTTGAATTAGGGTTCCAAGGCAAGGTTAAAGAAGAGGGACTGATGCACAACTTTCACACCGAGACTCGTATATACTGTAGAACAGGGATGCCAAATTTATTTTTATCGCGGGCCACGTTGTACTCATAGTTTCCATCGGAGGGTCATTATGACATGAAGTCAATGCAGGCTTTGTCTTTGCTGGCCACATAAAATGATGTGTCTGGCCGTATCTGGCCCCCGGGCCTTGTGTTTGACACCTATGCTTGAGAAGGAAAAGGTCTTTCCAAATAGCCTTCCATCGTGTTGTTGTTGCACCACTAAAACAATTATTATTAACAAAGTCCTCATGTGTTGTAACTGGACGTTTCAAATCACTTTAATCTATGCTAATATATTTTTTATTCACCACAAATCCCTCATGAGATTTTCTTTTTTCTTTTTTCCACTCTAATGCCGCCTTTGGCATAAACAGTGTGACTAGGAATAGGACTCAGTGACTCACAGATTAGTTTGATGCTCAGAATGCTAACTTGGAATGCTCAAACGGGGACAGAAAGGAAGGGAATAACAGTGTCGACATACATACACAATCTGCATAAAACAGACACAACATTAGTTACGCCTACACAATTGTATGCTCACATTTTGGATTTTACATTTAAATGTACATTTTGGTCAGTTTGCGTGAGTGTAAAATAAATTGCCTGAAACTTTGTGTTTTAAAACCAAGCAAATGTTAGTGTTTTAAATTAACATTTCAAGCCAGTGATATGGGGGTGTCAAATTTCAAGAAAGCTAAAGAGTTTTTCATAAGTTTCAAGATAGGGTCAGGGTTTCAAGTTAATGTTAGAATTCGGAATTAGGGTTTCAAGAATAGGTTAAGGATTAAAATCAATGTTTAGGATTTGAGATTATGGTTCTAAGAGAGTGTTTAGTATATTTCCAAGCTAAGTTTACGTCAGCAACAAAAATATTTCAAAAGAAGCTTTCAAACCAATGAGATTAGGGATTTAAATGTAGGTTCTATGCCTGCGATAGGGTTTCAAGTGAAGCTTCCAATTTAAGTTGAGGGTTTGAAGACAGATTTGAGGATTAAAGGAAAATTGGGGTTCAAACCAGGGTTAGGATTTCAAGCATAGATTATGGTTTTCAAAAAGGCCTGAGGGTTTTATGCAGATGTTTGCATTTCTAATTGGGGTATTAAGCAAATTTAACGATCTCAGGCCATTTGTAGGATTTCACATTCACATTTTAAATGTTTGTGGTGCATTGATGTGATTCATAATGGATCAATTCACACATTTTTGTTGAAAGTCATGGAAACAGACACACACGTGTACACACACACACGCACACGCAAACGTGCACACAAAGCTCATCCAAAGGACTTTGTCACCCTGCTCACTGCCGTTACCGTCACGCCAACGGATATTCTTGCATCTGGCAAAGCTGCCCTCCCCTGTCAAGGCCACACTTGAGTCAGACACATAAAAGACATCCAGGTTGCTCATGCGCTCATGACGTCAAGCTTTCTCGTCAACCATTGGTGTTTTGTAAATGGCTTCATGGATGATAATGATGATCTCGTGCAGAAACATTTGTATATTGGTCATTGTAATTTATTTTTTTAAGAATTATTTATACTTACTCTTCAAAAGTTGTCCTGAAATTTACATTCTGAAATAAATATTTTCCAAACTTTTACAAACTTGAAAGGAGAACATCAACAACAGCTGATGGTTGTGTTTTTATGGCAACATTTTTGCAACAGCGCTGCAGTCCTGTGGTTGTAAGGCGCTTGTTGTTTTTCAGACAGAAGGAATTTTTTGCAACATTTCCGTTGGACTGTCTTCGGTGATATGATTAGTGTCGTAGCAATTCAAAGAGAATCGTCAATGTGACGGTAAAAAGGCCACATTTGAATTGCGTCATCCACATGCATACAAAAAGGTTTATGAAAGATGCTTGTTGTGAAGATTGTCTTTGACCCACACATTTCTTTTTTTATATTAAGCCTTTCTGGCTGTGTTTAAAGTGGGGGAAAGGATCTCATCTGGAGCACATGGGGGAGATTAAGAAGGAGGTGAAGAGATTTCTGTCATTCTCCACAGGAAGTGTCCAGAAAAACACCGGACCCCCGGTGCTGGATTCCTTATTTGGCCAGGTGGGGGGCATAGCAACATCACCGGGGGGATGAACATAAAACTGTCTCCCAGTGAGCACTGAAAGTTTTATTGATAGCTGTGACTCAAAATGTACACTGCCTCATAGAGCGCTTATAAAAACAGAGTGGATATCTGTATGCTGCATTGATTCCATATAGTAATCTGTTTCTGTAAAATTCAAAATGGAGAAAAAAAATCCAAAATGTGTTTGATCTTTAATTTCGAACAATATTTAGTTTTATTGTGTCAAAATCCACAATTTAAGAATACCTCACAAATAAAATATTGTAAAATATTTGAAAAAAAGAAAATCTTTTTTCAGTAACCTCAACAGTTTATGCTGGCGGCAAAGTGAAAATTGCAATTGATTTAGTGCTCCTTAACTCCACCAGGGTAATCTCAAATAAATGAAACGTATTTGGATTTCCTACTTTAGTTAGTTACTTAGTTACTTAGTTACTGATTGATTGTTTACCATATTTATTATTATTAAAATATTTTAAAGCATACAGGCTTGTAGTTTATTTAAAAAGTCCTGTGGGCTAAGTTCAGTGTAACAAATTAAATAAAATGTAGACTTCATGTTGTTTTTTGCTACAAAACAATGTGACTTGATGCAACAGTGAAATTGATTAAGAATTAACGATTTGGCATTTCCAATGAAATATAGTTACTTTTTCATTTATTATTGTTTAAAATTAGATTTGAACACTGCCCTGCAATTTGCTGGCAACCAGTTCAGGGTGTCCCCCGCCTACTGCCCGATGACTGCTGGGATAGGCTCCAGCACGCCCGCGACCCTCGTGGGGACAAGCAGTATAGAAGATGAATGGATAGACGGATAGATTTGAACACAATAACAGTGATTATTCTGTTAGTTGTGATTTTTTTTCTTTAGGGATCAGTTGCACTCAAAGGCCGAGCACTTGAATGCATTAGAATGAAAAAGAAAAAAAAAAACTGTTCTCGGTAAAGCTCATAATTGCCTTTCAGTCACATTCAATCCAAACAAACACTTTAGTGCCAGATGCTCAATTCATGTGCAACAAAAACAACACCACCAATTCATGACGAGTGGACTTAAAACACTAAGAAGTCAGTGATCAAAACTCTGCTGCCAATTAGCTTCTCTGTGACATCTAAAAACATGATTTCCACAATAAAGGAATGGATCAGCAGCTCAATGCAAATAGACAAATAAAATGACAGATTTTAGTGGGGGGAAATATGCTGGAGGCAAAACTCGACTAATGATGTCTGTAATTAAAAAGGATTGTCACTGAACGCACCACGGGCTGCTCTTCCATCTGTTCATTATTGACGGAGTAGCTCGTTGAGATATTTTTACTATTTGAGCATTTTGATGTGCTAACCGAGCTAGCCTAGTCGAGTTTCAAAGGAGGGTATCAGTAGGGTCTCATAGAAGGGCTTTAAACAAGGTTTTGGCAATTAGGGTTTTAAGCCAGATTTCGAGTTTCAAAGTGATGTTTTAAGCCAGGTTTTGGGGATGAACGGAGGCTTACAAAAAAGGTTTAGACTTTTAAATTTGGTTTTGAAATTGTGTTCCCAAGTGAGCATTTTTTTCAAAGGGTTTCAAACCAGGGTTAGGGTTAGGGTTAGGGTTCAAACTGTGGCATGTTTATTTATTTATTTATTTATTTATTTTAATAAACTTTATATCAAACACTACTTCAGAACCTGAACCAAGTTATCTTGAGACCTCATTTTAACACACTAACTCAATTTTGAAACCATAGATGAGATCCTCACCGAGTCTTACAAACTTAGCTTTGAGACCCTAACCCTGGTTTGAAACCCTATCCGAAATCTTACTTTGAAACCACAACTCTGGCTTGAAACCTCACTTCTAAACCTTTGAAACATTTTTGGCCTGATATACTTGATTGCTTGATAGCTGTGTTGCACCATCCTAGTGCCATGGCGTCTTTCTTTGATATCCCATCATGCTACCATGGAAACACAACACTACCACACACACAACAGTCCAAGATGAACACAGCTCCTTAACGCTATGATATATATGAGGGGTGAGTGGGCGGCGGGGTCTTTCTTCCGTAATGATGGATGCAATTGAGTGTGAGCAACCTCCTTTGCCGTTTAATGGTTTGTAATCAACAGAGGGGGCCTCACCTTTTCTATTTGGCTCCCATTACTCTGGCAAATGAAATGCGACATAGAAACCTCCACTTGATTGGACGGAGAAACCAGACCTTTATGTACCTTCACGGACCTTTATGGGCCTGCTGACTATAAGGGTCTTGAGATACTGCATGCGCACAAAATGATGCAGGTTTGCATTCAGAGATCATTCCATCAAGAACTGCTGCTTTCACATTTGAAAACCTTTTAAAACCCTGGATTTTAAAAAGCGAACTTAAAAGCCCTACTCTGGCTTGAGAACCTAACTGTGACTTTAAACCTTAATTTGCTACTCAAGCCTCATTCAAAAACTAAACCCTGTCATGAACCCGAGACGCTAACTTATCTCAGAAGCCTAAAATAGGTTTAAAACCCTACTTTGAAACCCAAACCTTGTGTTCAAACCATACTTTGAAACCCTTAACCCTGGCTTAAAAACCTAATTTGAAACCCTACTTAAAAACCCAATACCTGTCTTGAAACCCTATTTATGATTATTTTTAATCAGATTTATATCAAATATAATTTTATATAATTGTCCTAGGATAAAGTCAAAATGAAAACTACCTGCGTGGGATCCTCTGTTTGGCCACATGGAGGCAAATGGCAGTTAAGCAGCACAATCCAATGAAATAACTGTTTGATTCAACCATGCAAGAAATTGCCTCGAAATCAGCCCTAAAAGAGGTCAAGCGCGCCATAAACACGTCGCGCTTGTGAGGCGGGCAGGTTTTGTTCAGTGGAAACATCCATCAAGCGCCAGATGTTGCCTCTCTGCTTTACACTGTCGGCTAACAGTTGCTTTCTCTCGCTGCTAAACGGATCGCTTCGTGCCCGTCCAGGCATTCCTCTTTAACTGCCAATTCCAAGTGATTGTGTCCAGATGTTGCAGTTGTTGTGTAGTAATATGAGAATAAAGTTATCATATTACTTCAATTCTTAAAAATGGGATTAAACTCATGCACACATGCACGCACACACACACGGACAAACAATCAATCACACACACGCATGCACGCACACACGCACACACGCACACACACACACAAACATTTGTAGTAATTTGGCAGTATTGAATGTTATTCATTAATTTAATTCATTTTTATAATGTAGTATTGCAAAAGTTGTGAAAATAACACCAGTAATAAAAACTTGTGAGAATAGAATTTAATGCAGAAGTTAAGAGACTTGAATGCAAATGTACGTACGTACGTACTACAGGATTAAAAAAATATTCCTTGACAACAGACAAATAGTCGAAATACAGCCTGAAAAAAAATCAAACAAAAAGTCAATATATAATAAATATTTTAGTATATATTAGTATTATAATTATTACATTTTAAATATATCCGATACACCATTCTTTTACAAGAATAAATATTAAAGAAATGTTATAATATAAATGCATTTTCAGAAGTTTTACTAAAAAATAAATCCATTGGAATATTTTTAAACATATTAAAAAAAAAAGTAACAGTATTATACTGAAGCCCTTCTCTGTTTCAAGACCTGCTCCACCTTATGACACGGGTCAAATATTATTTGTGATTAAAAGCATAGTAGGTCGCTGACGTTTTGCTTGAAAGTAATGGCGCTGCACTTTTGCGAGCGATGCCTTAGAGGTGTCTTAGAGGTGCTCTGCGACCCGTCTTGTGACATTTCCATTTAGAGGAAATAGATATAAAATATCAGTAACGGTGGGATGGCGCAGTGGGACATACCGTATGCACGACGCACCCTAAAGGAGCCTTAAACGTGGAAATATCAACATGGAGAATGTCACAGGAAGACTCAGTTTTAAATTGTAAAACATTCAAGTAAAACTATTCCCATTTGAAAATGAATAAAAAAATCTAAATAATATATGACTAACAAACAAACCAGACCAGCTTTTTTTATTTTCTATGGATGTAGTAAAAATACTCCCATTAAAATGCGTATTTTATGAAAAAAGGTATAAAGAAAATAATGTCAAAATATTGTAAATTAGACTAACATTACCAGGGGGAAAATTTAATTTATTACCATAGAACATAAATCTGCAAAAAGAGTTAAGTCAGAACAACTGTAAAACAGGAATACACTCAAAATATATCCATAATACAATGTTTCATACTTTGAGAATAAAGGTAAAATATTACCAGACATAATTTGAATGTTATGTAGGGGGGGGAATTGTCAAGTATTCCCAGCTATCCATTCATCCATCCATCCATTAGCTACTGCATATCTGGAGTTAGGTAACAGAGGCAGCAGCTTCAGCAGGAAAGCCCAAACTTCTCTCTCCCCAGCCACCTCATCCAACTCATCTTGGGGGATTCCAAGGTGTTCCCTGGCCAGCCGGGAGACATAGTCTCTCCAGCAAGTTCTGGGTCGTCCCAGGGGTGTTCTTCCTTGGGACATGCCCAAAACACATATTGTACACACACGTGTGCGTGTGTGTGTGTGTGTGTGTGTGTGTGTGTGTGTGTGCGTGCGTGCATGCGTGCGCGCGCGCGTGTGTGTGCGTGCATGTGCGTGAGTATTTCTTCCTTTCTCCGTTTCTCACTCTCTGTACAGTATAATTGGGCCGCTAATGAGAAAATAATAGCACAGAGAACATAGACTCTCTTAAATCAAATGTAAAATGCGTAAAGACTCTTTTGAAATCAAATGTAAAACACGTATTGCTGCTGCCATCTGCCTGGAAGTCGTCATTATTTCAAGGTCACAGCACCAAGGCCGTTTGCAATATGAATAGTCAATGTGCACTGTGTGTTCCAGAGTGGGAACGCGGAGTTTTGCACTTATGTCTACATAGGATACATTTAAATATTTTCCACACTCTCCTTGATAAGGTCAGTGATATGACAAAAGGATTGCTGTCCAAAGGTCTAAGGTGCGTGACTCAAGTGTTTATGACACACTAGTAATTGTAAAAGTTTTCGGGATAGCACAGACCTTTGCACGCCGGTGCAGCATGGTGCATTTAGAAATCAATCCCCTCATTCCCTTTCAATACCGTTCGTAAGTGTCGTACTGATATCCTGGACATGGCGCAAGAAGACACTGATGTGCAAGAGTACTGCGGCAGATTGAACTGCAAGCCCGACACAATTTGATAATGTAAAGTTGGCTTGAGAAATTACCATAATTTTCTGATTAAAAGTCGCTCCGGAATATAGGTTGCAATTAGCCATAAAATGCTCAATAACGTGAAAAAAAACATATAAGTCGCTCCGGAGCATAAGTCGCATTTTGGGGGGAAATTTATTCGACAAAATCCAACACCAAGAACAGACATGAACGAGCAACAACAGGCTAAACGATAGGTATGCTAACGTGACATAAACGCAAACGAAGAGCTGAGAACGGGCCTGACGTAACATTTAGAGTTATTATAAAAAAGTATTACATAAATAACACCTTTATAAAACCATCTGTGTCACTCCAATTCATTAAATCCATCGATCGTCCTTTGTCAACAATGGGTGCGCACCGCTGACGGCGCTTGCACTTCAAAATATTCCACAGGCCCATACAATCAAAGTCAAAGTCAAAGTCAGCTTTATTGTCAATTTCTCCACATGCCAAAGACACACAAAGAAACCGAAATTTCGTTCCCCCCTATCCCACGGTGACAAGACATGGCTCACAACAGACAAACAAGTAAACAAGTATAACAAAAGCGTGCTGAATAAATAATGAATAAATAACACAACAATAAATAAATAAATAAATAAATAAGAGGAGCAAAAAAAAAAAAGGAGCAAGTGCGCGTACAGCAGACATTCCCGAAAATAGCGCAACAGTGCCGCACGCTGCGCAGAAGGGGGTAGCGAGTTCAGGGCCCTAACAGCCTGGAGAAAGAAGCTGTTGGCGAGTCTGGTGGTGCGGGAGCGCAGGCTCCTGTACCTCTTCCCAGAGGGCAGAAGGTCAAACAAAGAGTGAGCCGGGTGACTCACATCTCTGGCAATCGAGGTTGCCTTGCGGGCGAGATGGGAGATGTAAATGTCCTTCAGGGAGGGGAGCGAAGCACCAATAATCTTAACAGCCGTATTCACTATGCGCTGCAGGGCCTTCAAGTTCTGTTCAGTGCAGTTACCACCCCAGACAGCGATGCAACTGGTGTCTGTTGCAATGATATATAAATTAGATATCAAATAACTATTATACAAGCAATAATATTATCAAATCATCTGTGCACTCTAAATCATTAAATCCATCGATCAAATTCCTTATCCTTTGTCAACAACGCCGCGCATGCGCCCTAACGTCAGCCTCGTTGTTATTCCACAGATCTAGTATATAACTATATTGTAGCGTTAACAAAGTACAAGGAAAGACGTGGGTTTGGTAAACGGCTCTTTATTTAACAAAACAAACTTCCAGGCGTGTGGCGGTGTGGACTTCCAGCCACGGATGTGGAAGAGAGATCCATAGAATAGAACCGGGCGTGCGTAAAACCCATGACCGAGCCCCATCCACTGTCCCCGAACAGCCACCCGGCCGAGCGCCGGCCCCCGACTTCTATCCACAGAGGTGAAAGAGAGCTCCGTAGAGTAGTACCGGGCGTGCCTAAAAGCCATGTCCGAGCACCATCCACCGTCCCTGGACAGCCACCCGGCCGAGCACCGGCCCCCGACTTCAATCCACGGAGGTGAAAGAAAACTCCGTAGAGTAGGACCGGGCGTCCGTAAAAGCCATAATAGTTTTTCAAACCTTCTGTGTCACTCCAAATCCTTAGATCCTTCAAACTCTTCGTCCTCCGTGTCACTTAGACACAAAGCCGCTAATGATGCCGGTAGTACGTGGGGCCCTTCGTCATCTTCATCATCCCGTGATCAATCTTTGTCCTTTTTGTAAACAACCGCCACGCCGCATTGCGCTGCTGACGTCACTTGAAATTCAAATTACAGTAATCCCCTGCTACATCGCGGTTCGTTTATCGCGGTTTCACTTTTTTGGGGGAAAAATTTAGAAAAAAAACATAAGTCGCTCCTTATTTTAAGTCGCCCCCCACCCAAACTATGAAAAAAATGCGACTTATAGTCCGAAAATTACGGTACATATCTTTGAAGAGGGCACTTGGAGACCCCTTTCAACATGGATCCTACGTGTCCAGTGTCTCCAAAACCCCAATCAAGTGCATCAAGGCTTATGTTGGCTTTAAAATCAGGATGCTACAGTTTTTACGCTTGAGCGCACCTACGCTGTGCATGGATAGACGTAGAACACATCGAGTTGAATGATATCTGGACAATTGGTATCTTTCTTTGGTTCCATTTTAAAGATCAAAGCACTCATACTGAATTATGGATTTAAAATATATACTTTTCAACGAATACTATACCTTCAAAGTTTTACCAGAAAATAGTGTGCAACATGCTGAAGTCAAACTATACGCAATGAGAAATAATATGAGAATTATGTTGAAACACTGCCCGAAAGAAAATGAGTTTTACTGAAATAAGGGCAACATATTAGAACAGCAATGTCTAATTATATGGAAATAAACAATTGAACTTGTGTTGTCAAAATATGATGGGCTAAATATTAACATAAAAAATATAACCACTTTGGGGGGAGAACTATGTAAACTCCACCCAGGAAATTCTAACTCACAACCTCTGAACTGTGAGACGGACATGCTAACTAACCAGTCGACCAAAACTGTGAAAACAAAATGTTAGATTAATTCATCCATCCATCTCTGAACCGCTTTTCCTCACACATGTCGCAGATGTGTTTAAAATAAACAATCATATTCAAACTCATGTTAAATAGAGTGAGCGTGACCACCTATCACCATTTCAAGTGACCCAGACTCCACAAAGTTCACATGTTTTACGAGCACAATTTTGCAGTCCCATTTTACAGCATAGGCTTCCTCTGTTGGTCTTGTGCTTTTTCTTCAGCTCTGGTCAGGCAACATTTTGTGTTTACAGACAACAGTGTCCTCCAAATGAGCTCTTCATGCCTGTAGTCAATAATTCAACCCTGACGTGTTTACTGGCAGGCGCTCTACTATAGTGGGGTGCACTCGGTCGGCCCGTCAATATTTCACGAGGAGAGGTCGGGATCACGCCACTGCGAAAACATCACTCTTTCTGCTTGAAGATGATCCACATTTTTACTTTTGCACACAAAAGTTCTTAAATGAGCACTAAGAAAAGGTCATGACACGAGACCATACTTGACAAATGTTTTTTCTTTTTATCTCAGTCTGGCAATATAAATTTAGTTTGTTCTGGTACCATTCTGAGTTAATTCAAGTAAAATTTCTCATATTTTCTGTTGACTTTATTGGTGTAAGATTAAGTGTGTGTGGAACAGGGAGGGCCAGAGGTGGAACTGAACACACACTCTCCCAACTGTGAGGCCGACGTGCTCACCAATGCTCCACCGTGTCACCTATTAGTATTAGTATTATTATTTTTATCATTATTATTTTTATTATTATTTTGTTGATGTATTTGGGCGATTATTTTATTCTATTTTAGCTTTTTCCAGAAGTAACATTTCAACGTTCTTATAAAATGTGGTCTTTTTTCATGGGAATAATTTCAAAAATTATTTTTTTCTTTAAATATTTCCACCAAGTCATATACACTTCTTATGGGGAATATTTCCCCCAAATATTTTTCCTATGGTAATAGATTTAATTTATTCTCTTATTTATATTTCCTGGTAATATTTTGACTCGTTCCCCAGAAATAAAATTTCCCCCAAAATAAAAAAAAATAAAAAATTAATTAATTAATACATAGATAGATAAACACGCTCAAACACATGCACAGATGTAGTAATAAAAGTGCGATGAGATCTGTGGGGAATAAATATACCCAGGCTCATTAAAGTAATGGCATGCACACACACAGACTCAGCAATACAAGGTCTAAACAGCTGCTGTGATAATAGCTTCACTTATGACAATAGAAAAACATAATTACTGCATTTTTCTCTTTTAAATGATGCAAACAATCAAGTGAAGAACGATTGAGTGAAGAGAGGTGGACAAAAGTATGCGTGATTGTTTCACCTACAAATATGACGTCAAGAGAACACTTTATTGTCAGAAAACATACACGCATAAAAGACCAGATGCAAGAGGTTAGGTCTTGCCTGCATTTATTGAGTAAAAGCAACAACTAATAATCACATAACATTTTTTTCCATTTTTGTTGTCTGCCGGTGCTTTATTTTTGATTGTCTGACCTATTCTGACCATGGTATTAAACCCTGCTTTGAAACCCCCACGCAATTGAATACTTTGAACAATCTATAAATTATAGGACACTCCATTCAATCTCTGACTGGTATAGAAATTCAATACCATCAATCAAGTAGGTTTTTTTTTTGTCTTTAGTTTGGTACGATGTCAAGTGTACTCTTTTTCATTCCATCTACTTGTTTCACTTTCAGAAGGTGACTTTAATTTCTTCCTCTTATTACGGTTTATCTTTTACACTTTTTATCTTTTGTTCATTGGCAGAGTGCTCGTGTGTGTGAAAATGTGGTAAGCTGTGTTCTCAAAAAAAACACAAAGAGAAAAGTATAAAATGAAGGGCATTTTGATAAGTTTGGAAACTTAAGGTGGAATTAAAGAAAACTGAGTCAGACTTCTTTTGTGCAACCACTGATACATTTTTTTAACTCATTCAACCTTTGCATTCTCTCTCTGTTTCTATTCGTTTTGAACTACTGGGGGATTGTACATGAATCCAGAAGGATATGAAAGACGTTGATAAGCATGTGAAATGCATGCAAAATAAGGAAGGTCGAACAGTCGTATGGAAAATTTAGTTTATTACTCAACACCTATTGTGAGCTCTTCTTTTTTTTGAGGTGGGGGGCTTATACTCAACAAATACTTCATCTATCGCTAGAGTCGTGCAGAAACCTTCTAAGCCACAAATAATATATTAATATAAAATGTAACATTTTGTTTCACCACTATAAGATCGGTCAATCGACGTGTGTGTGTGTGTGTGTGTGTGTGTGTGCGCGTGCGTGCGTGCGTGCGTGCGTGCGTGCGAGCGTGCGTGCGCGCGCGCGCGCGTGTGCGTGTGTGCGTGTTAGTTTTACAAATTATTGATCAATCTTAAATGTTGAAAATATCTGGAGGTACAAAGATTCCACCCAACACCAGCAATATAAATATGAAAAAACTAAAATTAACTCTTAAAAAAAATACAAGGTCAAATAAACCAAGCAATCATTATTCAATTACTTATTTATTTTCATACAAAACAAAAATTCTGAATTTTCCAAGGATAGCGTCAGAATATAATTCTTGATTCACCATATTAAACCGGTTTCTGATTTCTCAAGAAAGAAGGAATAGACCACTCGCTATGATGCTTTTATTTCTGAAAAGTGATCAAATCTCTGCATAACAACCCCAGACTAGTGTCACCAATGTGGCGTGCTTGATGTTTATTTCCGGTTTTGCAAGATCCGGTGAGGAGTTGGTGGTGTTTGCTTTGGTCGCCATTTTGGTGGCCAAGGCAAATAAGATGCAACGTTCCTCCCGCTGGCTACAAAGTAAAATGATTCTCAGAATCAACATTGGTTTGAGGAGGAGAATATTGTAATGCATCAATTAATCGCTTATTCTACTCACCCCGGCAGACTAAAAATAAGTGTCTATTCTAAATACTAGTACATTGTAGCCATCTTTAGTCTGAATATGAAATAGAGCCCTATGCCTGCTGGTTAACGCTACGACAAAGGGTATGAAAAAATATAGGCGCAAGCTCCCCAAGCTAATGCTGTGTATCTAAAATATTGGTGTGCAGTTGTCATTATAGCAGGCTAAAACTAAGAGTTTATGTAAAATAGAGGTCCTCTGAGGACATGTTAGCTAGCCTCCGTTTCTTCAATCCATTGATGGGAATCGTGCATCAGAGCAAAATGTGTCTTCGTTTCCGGGCTGTTAAAGATCTCTTGGGATGGGCGGCTAATGCCTGTGTGAGCTCATTCTGACATGTACATTGTTGAGTGCGGATAATAAATGAAAGACCTTCTGCATCATACACTGTACACTAATTGGCAATGAACTAAAAGGTAAAACAAAATAAATCCCCACCAAGCTGTCATCTTGATGTATGTGTATTTGATTTGATTTGTTTTTTTTCCCCGGCAGAAAAATCTGATGTAAAAAAATCAGTTTGTTTCACATTAATTCAGTCAATATTTTTTAAAGCTACTGCAACTTGTAACTAGTGTATGAAATATTCAGGATGCACTGAATATTCAGGAGGCACTGAATATTCAGGATGCACTGAAATGCATGAAATGCAAAGTTTTAGCCAACGCAGAAAACTGAAAATGGTGTGTGCCACCACTTACTGTACATATTCCGTCAATGACATCTTCTCAAGCAAACCTGTTACATCACAAACTCACAAGACCAGCGGGGTATTTTTCCATCAGTGCCCGGACTGGGAGGTTTGTCGTTACTTGATACGATTTGTGACCATTACACTGTTGAATGAAAATACAATTCTGTCAGTACTTTGTCCATCATTTTTTTTAAAAACTTGCCGGTCAATTAATTACTGCCTGTAAAACGAGCGTCAGTCAGTGACAAAGTGACAAACCTTACGTCAGTCTGACAGATGGCTCACCTCTGCAAATTACAATTTGAAATTCAGCTGTCCAAATAGAAAGCAAAAGTTAACATTGGTCTATGTTATGTGCATTTTTTTGTTGATTTTCAAATGGATGTTTGTTCATTTTGTAAGTTTGCCATCTAATTTTGTATATTAATTAACAGAAGTAACAAATTATGTATAAATGAAAATTATATATCTCTTAAATCTCTTAAGTGTTGACTATGGGCCCACTTAGTCAACAAATAAACTTTCCATCACCTTTCCTAGTGGAATATTATTTAAATATTTTGCCAAGCGACAAACAAAGTGCTTATTAAATCAGCGTTAACCTTACGACATCATTTGCTGCCACATAAAAGCAGCGTAGCGCATACAAGACATTTATGGACGCTTTGCTCCGTGGTCTTTAGCGTAAATAAAGAAGGTGTGTTTTATTACACGTTGACTGACGGCGTAGTGCTCTGTCTATTGACTTGATCGCTGTGAAATTGCTTTGTCAATTTTAATTTTTATGGCATTGGCTTGTTCCAGTCAGTTGGATTTGCAGTTGTAATAATCTCAAGAGTGCCTTCTTTGGAAGTTGAACACAATTTGTGAGTGTTGAGGGGGTAGAGTTAAAAATCTGTGTTGTAGATAGAGAGTTTGGGTTAAGGATTAAGAGTTTTGGTTTGAATGGTTAGGACGTTAGGGATTAGGTATAGAGGGTCCGGGATAAATGTCAGGGTTTGAGGTCCAGGTATAGGATTGGAATTAGAGGGGTTTGGGTTCAGGTAGTGTTTTATGTTAGGGTCTTGTTTAATTTCAATACCGTAATTATCGGACTATAAGCCGCGGGTTTTTTTTCATAGTTTGGGTGGGAGGGCGACTTATACTGAGGAGGGATTTATATGTGAATTTTTTTCAAAAATGTTCAAAAAAAAAAAGTGAAACCGGGATAAACGAACTGCGATGTAGCAAGGGATTACTGTAATTTGAATTTCAAGTGACGTCAGCGGCACGGCGCGGCACGGCAGTTGTTTACATAAAGGACAAAGATTCGATTACGGGATGACGAAGGGGGACCCACATACTTCCGGCATCATTAGCGGCTTTGTTTGTAAGTGACACGGAGGACGAAGAGTTTGAAGGATTTAATGATTTGGAGTGACACAGAAGGTTTGAAAAACTATTACGGCTTTTACGCATGCCCGGTCCTACTCTACGGAGCTCTCTTTCATTTCCGTGGATGGAAGTCGCGGGCCGGCGCTCGGCCGGGTGGCTGTCCGAGGACGGTGGATGGGGCTCGGACATGGCTTTTACGCACACCCGGTCCTACTCTACGGAGCTCTCTTTCACCTCCGTGGATGGAAGTCGGGGGCCGGTGCTCGGCCGGGTGGCTCTCCGGGGATGGTGGATGGGGCTCGGACATGGCTTTTACGCACGCCCGGTCCTATTCTATGGAGCTCCACGCCGCCACACGCCTGGAAGTCAACGCCGGTGCTTGGGGCCGTGTTGCGGTGAACTATTTATGTTATAGTTATTTGATATATTTTATTTCGTTTATCAACTTGTGTACAGTTTTATTGTTACAGTTCAGTAGTTGTTGGCTCATTGAACTCTTGTTTTGTTAAATAAAAAGCCATTTACCAAACCCACGTCTTTCCTTGTACTTTGTTAACGCTACAATATAGTTATATACTAGATCTGTGGAATAACGACGAGGCGTCAGGGCGCACGCGGGCGTTGTTGACAAAGGACGAGGAATTTGATCAATGGATTTAATGATTTGGAGTGACACAGATGGTTTGATAATATGAATGCTTGTATAATAGTTATTTGATATATAATTTATATATCGTTATATGGGCCTGTGGAATATTTTGAAGTTCAAGCGCCGCGCACCCATTGTTGACATAAAGGACGATCAATGGATTTAATGAATTGGAGTGACACAGATGGTTTTATAAACGTGTTATTTATGTAATAGTTATTTGAAAAATTCTGAATGTTACGTCAAGCCCGTTCTCAGCTCTTCGTTTGTGTTTATGTCACGTTAGCTTACCTATCGTTTAGCCTGTTGTTGCTCGTTCATGTCTGTTCCTGGTGTTGGATTTTGTCGAATAAATGTCCCCCAAAATGCGACTTATACTCCGGAGCGACTTATATATATTTTTTTCACGTTATTGTGCATTTTATGGCTAATGTGACCTATATTCTGGAGCGACTTTTAGTCCGAAAATTACGGTAGTTATCTTGTGTAACTATTATTGTTGGATTCATTGTATTTCCACACTCACGGCACCCCTGTTCCATTTTCGTTTCTATTTTTGCACTGGTCAAATAATTGAATTAGCTGTCACTCAGTCTCGATGCGTCATTGCTGTGACTGACAACTGGGTCGACAGTTGACAAGCGTCAGACGGCCCTTCCCATGTTGTCACCATTACTGATAAATTACTTTAGCCAGACATAACTGTGTAGCTTAGAAAATGTACCACTTTGCTGCTTTGAAATACTGATCAAATGAGGTTTCTTTTTTTAGATGAAGTCAGACAGAATCGGACATTTTCAAAGGACCCCCTCAAAATCTTAACACCAATTCAACATAAAAAGCACGTGTCGTATTGTTTTTCTTGAAACATTTTTCTGAGACTTTTCAAAGCTTTCTCATCATCATCATCATCATCATCATCATCATCATCATCGGTTTAAAGTCCACTTTCCAGACTGCCGCTGGGTTGGACTGGATTCTCAATATGGCTTTCTTCCACCGGGGGCGGTCCATGGCCATCTTGTGGTTGAGAGTCCTATACTGAGAAAATTTTTGGAGCAAAAAGTTTTACACCCGGATGCCCTTCCTGACACCAACCCAAAGGGAAATTGATTTTCTGTAGGGGTTGACTCCCTTAGCTGACTCCCTTAGCCCATTCCTCTCCCGAGGAACCCACTGGGCAGTGGTACTATTTAACCCATAGTTGGGGGCTGGTTCGTGGGCACCAGGGCGTGTCCACACACCGGTGGGCCTGCGTGCCGCACGTCTAGGGGCCAAACCTCCTCCGAATCCCTTGTAGTTTAGCCTGGGTCCGTGTTGTACCCAGTTACCATGTGTCGCCGCGTGGAGGCACTACATAGGGCTTGCTGTTAGAGAGGCTATGTCCTGGCAGGGAGAGACTTACGCATTCGGCTCTCCCGTTCGCATACTGCTAGCCAGCGGTGAGGGTTGACAGTGAGAAGTAACATGCACTGGGCACTCCACCAACACACTAGACGCATCATAACAACCCGACTTGGTCTTATGAAGTCAGACACACTTTTCAAAGCTTTCTCTAGGTAGATATTATTTTAACTTGCATTGAATAATAGTGGCCCACTACCCCCTTGGGGACAGGAGGTATGGATAACGGATGGATTGATGGTTAACATTTTAAGGACCCCAAGTTTGAGAACCACTATATTAAGGCATAAATGATCGACACCGTAATGGTAGGTTTTCCTGACTTTCATATAGGTAGTGTAATTTCACTTCCCCCTGAAGTGTGGTTTTGAATGCAAGTGTGAATGGTCTGTCTGTCCTGTGACTGAATGGTGACCAGACCCAGGGTGCAGACCCTCGTTCACCAACTGTCATCTGGGATAGGCCCCAGCTTCTCATGACCCTGAAGGAATGAGTGGGATATAAAATCAAATAGAATGTGGTGAAGCTCTGGGAGATGCTTGTACATATCTCTAAAGAGAAAGCATTTTCGTAGCCACACTCCATTCTCCATCCTTTACCGCAACCATCTCCGTACTGTGAACATTTTTAGCTCCTTGGGGCTTGCAGTGGTCAAGTCATTTGAGATATGAGCGAGACAGTAAGGAGAGAGCCGTGCTTTGGTTTACGGTCAGAGTACAGCATGGGGAGACACTATAAGACAGCAGTGCTCCATCAAGAGAAGCAAGCAAACATTTTGCCTCTTTGAGGGTTTTCCTTAAGTCTCAATGCACGGGGTTTAATTGCACAAAGTATGTTTACAAGGAACTGAAAGCACACCTCCACGGGTGGATACTCTCATGATGGCCCGGGCAAAAAGGCCTTCCACCCTGTTGTACGTGTCATGTGTGACTCCCATGACACGCACACGTTTCTCAATGAATTCACCGAAATCGTAAAACAGAATATGGGCTAGTACTTTCAGCCACCAAATGATCAGGAGTGGCACGTCAAACACCCTCGGTACGCTGAAACACCCAGCATGGTGCGGAGTGTGTATCAAGCAGGCCCGAGCACCGCGCGGATTGTCTCGTGTTGAGTACACCCTTAGTAATCGTTTAAAAAGCAATGATACAAGTTGTGTGCATGAAGGAAATAGTGCATTCCCTTATCGATTGTTTCTTCATTACACACCGCCTTTCAGAATGAGAAAGAGTAGGTAGGAGCAGGCTTAAGGCGTGTGCGCATGTGCACAACTGTCACATCTCATTGCTCATGGTGGACTCATAAAGAGCTTTACTGGTGCCATTATGCATTTTTGATGACGCGCAAAGCGACTGATGAAAAGCCATTTCACATTTAAACAAGAACAGATGCACAATTGCAGGGGTTGACATCAAAACGCATGTTGTTTCTCCGCACATAGCTGGCGCACGTTTAGCTTCATTTATTTGACTAACAAACCAGCAGCAACCACCCGTGTATCATCCCATGAGTGGTCGCGTTCAGCGAGACAATATTTGGAACGTTTGCATGATTAAATCAGCCCTTGTTGTGCAGAGGCTTCAATTATTCAACATGAAAGAAAAATAGTGACCGTATTTCCCGCACCATAAGGCGCTTCGGGTTAAAAGGTGCAGACTCAATTCCGGGGGCTTTTCTGTACTTAATCCACACATAGGACGCACCACATTATAGGGTGCATGCATGCCATGACTTATGGTAAAAAAAAAAAAAAAACATCTCAGGAACAAGGTAATCACTTCCGTTGTACTTTATTCTACTATTTAATCACGTACTGTATTGTACTCACATTGCTAATCAATATTAATATGCAAATCCATCAAAATCTTATCTTCTGTATCAAAATTAAACAGTTTGGCAAGTTCCAACTCGTCATTGTCTCGTTGTTGTCACGTTGCTCTTCTGCAATGATCCTGGCTGTCCAGAAAGCTCTAATAACGGATATTTGAAGTGTAATATTAGTAGTGGTTAATTAACCAAAATCTTACAA
This sequence comes from Syngnathus floridae, assembly GCF_059516105.1. NCBI lineage: Eukaryota > Metazoa > Chordata > Actinopteri > Syngnathiformes > Syngnathidae > Syngnathus > Syngnathus floridae. The sequence continues at coordinate 15,483,502 of NC_142413.1, read as the reverse complement.
ACATTTCTCAGACTGAGAAAAATGTCATTTTATTGAAAATGCAGCACAGGTACAGGTACAGGTACAGTACAGGTCAAAGGTGTCCATTCACCTTTGCTCAATCACATCAAATCTGTTGTGAATGGCTGAAAGGCCATGATAGTACGATCCAGGGCGGCGGCCTCTGGCAGAGATATCAATACATAGAACTTTTAATGCCATGTTAAACATTGAGTGGCTGGCCTCTTTGTTAAAGCCCCATTTTTAAAGAACACATGTGGCCTATATCATAGCTGCATGTCTGATGTTTGTAATAATCCAATCCCTGTCACAATTGTTAAATAATTTAATGAGTTATTATGAAAGGAGCCAAACAAACATTGTAGATGTTGTTTTACTGTGGTCTCTCCTTCTTCTTCCTTCCACTGCTTAAATGACGAGCTTATCAATTTCACAAGAAGAGGTAACCAGAAGGGCAGGTGGCATTCCTATTTTTTTTTCATTTTCACAAGTGATCCTCAATCCCAGCATGCCTCAACCTGCCCGGCGCTGCCATGACAGATGCTGTAGAATTGAATATAGATTTCAGCCAGCGAGGAAGGCGTTACCTGATGAATCTCAATTTGCCGCTGTCCATATTTCATAGTTATCTCAGTGGGTGTGTAGCTGGCGGGTAGGGTGGACGAATGGGCCAGGTTGTCATTCGCCTGAATGATCAGAATGATGAACACTGCATGTTCCATTTCTTTATATGTATTTACATTCATTTAATTTGTTTTATCACCGTAATTGAGGGGTGGAGGTGGGGCGTAAAAAAGAGTGTGGTGTGTCATGTTATTAGTATGCCACATGATGTGCAAGGAGCAGCAGTAGCCCAGTGCAGAAATATATTAGCTAGAGGGTGGGAGCCACAATTCGAGTGCCTTTCTCCTCGGTAGGAGTGGATGTGGTCTATTTATAGTACCATCTGAAGGTATGCATAATTTTACAACGCAGAACAGATATGTGTTTTTATAATCTAATCTTTTTGGATCAAAGTGGGAAATTGTCCTTTTGATGTTGCAATAAATGGAGTGTGCTGGTGGACCAAAGACAAAGTCTGCATGTAATTGTTGTATTGACAACCGTTACTGAGTGGAACCTTAAAATTTATGGGTTGGTGGTAAAACTACCTTTTTTCTCCAGGGTTAAAATTGGGGCGTCAATAAATGTTTATTGTAGACGATGCTTGAAGTTGCAATAGTCTTAACAAAGCAAATGTACACCACTGCACTACACTACAGGCATACTGATTTACTCATATGACACTGTATAAACAAAATGGTCATCATTTTTATATAATTTCAAAAAGATTTAGGTTGTTTTGGAATTACCTGTTAAAGCAGATTGATGACTCCACCGTCCACTTATGTACTTAAGAGTATAAGCATCTGCATTTCCCGCTTATGCGCCAACACAAAAATTTGCACATTGCTACTTTAGGTACCTCTGCACAGTCCGGATTCAATTGTGCCTTTTAAAAGATACTGGAGTTGATGCCAATTTACAGACTGCTGACCTCACATACATTGACAAAAATTCAAAATGATGTCATGTCAGTGTTTTATTTGTATTTTTTAAATTTGTCTAGTACATATGACGTTTCTAAAATGGTCTATTGGCAAAATGTTTCTATTCTTGTGACCAGCATAAGTCCTGCATAGCTTGTGGCGTTAAGGTCTAGGTAGACCAATCCAACGTTGGCCAAATGTGACCAATGACTATTCCCTGTGGTATCGGCCTGACTAGCGGCAAGTCGAGCTGACAAAAATGACACATACCGCAACAGTTCAACATCGCCCCTGACCATTAAATGCCATATGCCCATGCGTGAGATGTAATATCTGTCTGCGGTAGTCTCTAGTCCTCATGGTTGGGAAAAGCCAATCGGAAAGCTGTTTGCAGGGGTGGGATATAGATATGTAAACAATGCATTCTGTGATATTTTTCACTCATGATGAAGTCTCACTTGAAGCAAACACTCACGCGTCTCGCTGTTCTGTCCAGACAGACATTATACGCCAAATTTTCAAGGCTTTCCAATGCTTGCTATTTACCCGCATTCGTCACTTTCTGTTCTTGTCTTGTGCACTGATTCGTTCGGTAAGAGCCAATCAAAGTGATAAAATTTCCCGATGTTACGACACAATTTAACATGACCCCCGGACGCCTCCCAATGGGATCCGATTTTTCAACAGTGATCATTAATCAGACAGCGCAATGAGATGCCCAGATGTTTTCCGACGTTCGATTGGTCCGTCTAGGCCTTTAGGCATATCTCTAGATTCAATATCGTTAATTTCACAGATGAGCGGAAGCAGGCAAATGTATAAGGGAGGGTTTTCGGCATTGTGGTCACACGTGACTTCGAACATGGTCAATCAAAGGTGCTCCTACTTTCCCTTTAAATGTCATGTGGTAGTAGGCAGTTCTGGACCATGAAGTGGACACTTACAGACCGCACCACCACCCAATCGCATGTCCACTGGGATAATGCAATAAATACAATAGAATAACTCAAAAGGTTTGATACCCGCTCTTCATGTATTTAGGAATGAAGTATGTTGTTAGAAAAGCTGTCTAGTTAAAGTTAAGATCGACACTTTGCCGCCAAATTGTCAATCTCCTCTGCACACCTCAGAGAAACCCCTTTGTGCTGACCTTGTGCATTGATATGAAAAACATGATTTTGTCAGCTTCTGAGTTGTGGTGCGGATGCACTGTCTCCCAAAATAGTGCCCCAAATATTTTGTACCGGACAGGGTGATCTTTGAAGGCTACCAGGAAATTGACAACATGACACTTAAACTAAACATTACCCTAGTGTTCACTTTTAATAAAATTGCTAGACTTCCCCTGTTTGTTTTACAGACACTCATGATGGGTCTATTCATGATAGATGTCACTGCCAAATTTCAAGTTGGCCAAAATAACCACAAAGGTCGTGTCCTTTTAGGTCTAGATATTTTAGGCATTTTGTGGGTCTCCAAATTGGGGCCTTAATAATGCTACGTTTTGAGTGACACTGTCACATGTATTACACGGCGCAGTTGTTTATTCTGTAGACTGCCATACGTCAAGTCTCCTGTTAGGTTATATTAACAGCAGTTTAATCAGTCTTTCAGTCTGTTGCAAAGTTTAGCATATCCTCTCAATAGCAGCATGTGCGGCCCTTAATAGGAGGCTTAATGTGTTTATTAAATGCGGAAAAGATTAAGAGACAGGACGCTGTATGCTTCAGTGGTGACATGTGACACCTACTGGACGTGTCGGAGTTGATGAATGTGATTTATTACCACACATTAACTTCCCGATGACACATTTTAATTTTCTCCATAATTTGATCTGGCATTTGCCTGTCCCTGGGCCTAATGACTTTATTTACTGTAAAGATGTATTCATGTTGATTTATTCATAATCTTGAAAATGAGATAAAAATGTCTAATGGGGCGGTTGAAGTGGTTGTAGTGATACTTTATAGATAGTTTGCTAGTGATTAAATTGTAAATAAATGCATGATTGGACATCCTTTGGGCTTGTCTGACAAAGCTCGAGCAGAAAAAAATCGTCATTCAGAAAAAGCAACAACAAAGTTCTTTGGTCGTCTTATATTCCGTTGCACATGCCGGTGGGGGCCGAGTTTGATGAGTGATGATTCCATGGGGGTGGGGCTGATGAGGTGAGAGCTGATTCCATTGGTGCGGTGAGGGGTGATTCGGTGTGTGTGGGAGGGGGGTTGACTTGTTGGGGGCTGTTGTTTTTCCATCCACCTGCTTCCAGTCTTTCGGCCTTGGCGATCACCCTTTGGCCGGGTTCTTGGCTGTTCTCCTGCTGCTCTCCCTCTGGCACCTCTGCTGGTTTTATCTCCAAGTATACTCCCTGTAAACATTTTTCCTCCATTCTTGCACAACCAACAATCTGTATACATCCACTCCACCCTCCGTCACATATCATTCATTCATCATCCTGCCAATTTGTCATTTTGTACGGAATTACGTAAACATTTGGATTTGGCATAAACTGTTAGCCGGGACGTGAATTTGTTATTTCAAAATGCACAAAAATACATATCAGATCATGAAATTATAAAAATATATTTCCATTACCACTTAGGCCATCACATTTTAAAAGTGTCTAGTTATGTCTTCTAACTTGATTTAGTGTGTGGGTATACTTATATGCTTAAAATGTTTCTTTTATTGATTTAATGTGTGAATATAATTTTATGCTTATGTACTTTATTCAATGAGGTGTGAGCATATCTGTTTTTGTAGCTAGGTGGGACTTTTTGGAACCCATTTTCTTCACAGTTAACCCTTATACTGTATGATTGTAAATGAGCAGTTAATAAAAAAAATGTTAAACTATTATGTGCATTACTTCTAAAATGGCATTGGTAACATAAAAAAACGCTTGCAGTAGTTCAATGTTATTAAAAGTGAAGACAAATTGTGATTTTAGCAAGAAACATGAAGTTGACACATTAATTGCTTTTGCGGGCCACATTAAATTATGTGACGGACAGGATTTGGCCCCTGGTCTTGAGTTTGACACTTGTGCTTTTGAACTTCTTGTCAAAAAAGTGTCCTTCATCTTGCACAAAGGCCTCTGCACTCACACAACTCCCTTTTCTCTGTCTTATAATGACTTCCCTCATCCAGGCTGCATGATAAAACACAAGCATAAAGTGATTATGCAAAAAGGCGTGCCCGACTTGGTAATGTGGTGATAAGAGCAAGACAGCTATCTGCTTCCTCGTCCAAAGACAGAGAGGATGTGGCACGTCCGAGTCGGGACGCTCTTGTTAAAATTACTTTTGACACGGGAGGCTATTAGCACACCGTTAAGAGTTCAAGGACAATGGCGGTCCAGCTTTTTTTTCCCCCTCATTTATCTGCCGGAACCCCTCGTTAAAGCCTGGAGCCGACTCCTTACAATGACCACAGAATATTGATGGGATGCATTTGAAGGAGCCATTTAACTGAATTCATAATCCCTCCTTTTTGTCCACCCTGGATATTCATGGGCAGATGAAGGCCATTTGACAAACCAAGTTGAAAAATAACCTCTTTATGTTTCTGCACACACCGTGTTGGATTGTAGTCATTGACGTACATCAGAAAGCACTCAGTCTTAAAGGTTACATACTGTACCATTCTTTTATTATACCATTCTTTCTTTTCACAATTTAAAACCGTTCCCACGCATGTCAATAAAACCTTTCTGACATTCTTTTCTTCAAATTACACAAAAGCTGAAGTATTACAGCATGGGTAGGCAACTCCAATCCTCGAGGGCCGGTGTCCAGCATGTTTTCTATGTCTCCTTGTTGCAACATTCAAATGGTCAGATAATTAGCAAGGTCTGCAGAAGCTGGATAACAATCCTAGTCATTTGAATTCAGTGTATAGCAACAGGTAGAAAACATGCAGGACACTGGAGCTCGAGGACCGGAGTTGCCTACCCATGTATTACAGAAAACAAACTTGTCATCCTCTGGTTGAAATCGCTCAGTTTTGTAGACGAGGGAGGGGGGTGCGTTCTGTCTCACAAAAATGCAGAGTATAGTCGACAGCTTTACTCTGACTTGACAACCCGCTGACAGCTTTGCCGAACATTTAATTCAAGAATTTAAGGAATTTTCTTTTCATACCAATACATATTTGATATGGCACAAAATTCAGCACCCAAGGCTAGGCCCGGACTTGCATTGCACTTATTTGCAAGGTCATTTTGTATTGGAAAAAGAATTTGTGGATTGTTGAAGAATAAAGTGAAGAAACTTTGCACCAGTCCTCCAGTTCTACATCCTCTCAGTACTTTGTTCAAATGTTTGTGATGTGTCCTACTAACTCGGTGTTGTCTGCAAACGTCACAATATGACAGCTCAGGATTTTTGCAGAGCAGTCATAGGTCAGTAGTGTGAACGGTACGGAGCTCAGCACACAATGTCACAATTTGAGCTTGTGATAACACTGTTGCTAATGGTAATATATGCTAACACTGCAGCTGTGCTTAACTTTTTTGACATGATACTGTTTCCTTGTATACTACATCTTTTGCTTGAAAATGGTTACGATTTTAGCGCACCCTAACTGCCAAGTCATAGATGTAGAAAAGTGGTGTGGGACAGTATTAGGTAAATAATTTTCCAATTTTGGGACGTTTATAATTTATGATAATTTGTCTTGCTCCCAGAATTTTAAATATGGGTTGGTGCAAAAGACTGACTTAGTTGTTTAATGTCACACTTGTGGTTAGGCAGCCACTTCAGAGACCAAGCGATTTATACAGAAGCCTTTATAAAGTCACTTTTCTATAATATGTCCCTTTTAAATGATTGCCACCATTCAAAAGTGATCCTAATTCCATTTGGAGCATGGCATTATTATGAACGATTTGACTTAATCAGGCCTCAGCGAGAATCTGCTATATCTTGCCCCTATGAAAAACAGTAAATGACTCCCCTGCCAACTATAAGTCTGGCCTTAATTCCCGAGGATACATTTGTGCATTAGTTGCCACCCGCCATCAAGATGTGACACCCCTGTTACTACAATGCTCTGCACTCTGTCAGAAATAAATAAAAAATATCTTAATGTGCTTGGGCCACCTGGAGGCCTTAACAGATGCCACATCAGCAGTAATAGCCAGCAAACTGGGGGAACAGATTGGGGCGCTCTCTTTTGCTGCGTCACCTCAGCTTTTCAAACAGTGTTCCAAAGAAAATGGTCACCCAGTGAACTGGCGATTTAACTATCAAATTGGCGGTGTCCCAGTCCATCTTAGGAAAGGACGCATATTAAGTCCCCCACACAAAAATCAACAGAGAATTACAATAAACCCCATCCAGCATGGGTTAAATAAACATGTTCCCTTTTTTTTTCTATTTAATTTCTATTTCATCCTAGCTATTTAGCAATACTGGGAAAAAAAAATCACCTTTTGCATTTTTTGTGCACTCTAAGGTGCACTATGATGTCATAAAATTCCAGCTGATAGCAAAGTAATTTGTATCATTCAGTATGTATTAATAAGCGATGCATATTGATTGTCAATCCATGTGTCAGCGTTGAAAAGACTGGTCTTCTAAAAATGTCTGACACATTTTGGTAAAAAATAATGTCAGCACGCATAACATCTTTCAAAGCCCCCTCTTGGCCACATTTGGGAAGCATGTTTATCTCAAGTAGGCCCCCTCCATCCCCACCCCCCAAAAAGTTTGCCTTTTCTGGTTCAAAGCAGTTAAGCAGGTACTCTTGGCCATTTCAAGTTGTACTGAACTTCAAAAATAAGCTCAGATTGTGCTGCCACATTTCAACCTTATGTACTAGACAGATGGTCAACACCAAAATACAAAGACCTTGAATTTTCAGTGTGTGTGTATGTAGAGCCTGATGGAAAAGTTTGATGACTTGCCATAAAACCGATGCAATAACTGCTTCTTGCTTAGGAATATTTGCTATAAAAGTGTAATCAACAAATGTCCAACTAGTGAGTGTCCATGGAAACCTTGGATTATTATGTCTTAAAAGCATTGCCATTATTCTCTCTATCTTCTTGCAGATCAAGACTGACAATCCGCAGTGAAGGAGGTGAGAGAGAAGAGCGGGGCATGGCAGAGGGGATGATTGCTTCTCAAAGTGGTAAGCAGAAGCTAGATGCTCGCTATTGATTATATTTTTTTAAAAAAAGCCCCTTTTTGTTCACTTAAGGTGATGTAACCCCTTTTTTGCCTGATTTGTGGAGCTTTTTAAGCAAGTCAGAAAAGGACAAAAAGCGCAGACGTTAAACTGAGGTCAGACTGACACGCTTGCTTCTTCTTTATTCACTTGCCGCGTCTTGAACTTTAGCTCACCAAATACGCTTTTTCCGCCCTCCTGTTTTTTGGTACATTTGCCACAACTGCACTCGGTACAAAATGACAGATGCTGCCTTTTTGGGACCCGCAGATCGTCGCCATGAAATTGTAAAATGATGGGATTTCTTGTAAACAGGCTGACTTTTGAATAAGTTGGATAAGAATGTTACAACTGCAACATGTAGCATTACAATATTTTGCTCTATGATGCATTTGACCTTGGTTGTAGTGCCTGCAAGTGATGTATTGGCATTATTGTATGTTCCCTGAAAGTCTGGTGTCATTGGCCTAAAACTCATGCAAGGATAAATGACAACTTACATTAAGAATGGCATGAGATGAAAAACAAATGTGGCAAAGGGTGGGAGTGGCAGAATTCACATTCACAATGTGGTTCCTAACTTGGTTTTGACTTGGATTTTGACTGATTCCCGACTTGCTTTTTAGATTCTTGACTTGGTTCCTTTCCTCAGAAACAGAAAAGAGCAGGTGCTGGTCTTGCTCCACAAAACCTGGGTCGGTAGGGGCTGAAAATTCAGCTGCCAGTTTTAACTGAGCAACATGAAATTTAGTTAACATGGGCATAATAAATACATCCAGGTTTTTATTTATTTATTTATGAAGTACATGTAGACGTGTCAGATATTCCCACTTATCAGATTTTTCATACCCGACATTTTATTTAAGAACTGGTGGAACTAATGCACTAATAGACTTGTACAGCATGTTCTCTGCAAAGCAGCAGTCAAGGCACTTCTGATCGCAGCTCAGTGGTCCCACGTGAGACTTTTAATTGCAGGACGCAGTCTAGTGTGTCTGCCGACATGAGATTTGTTGTTTTCTGTTATTGTTTTTCTCTTGGCCCACACATCAGTCAAATGTGGTCTGCTTAGATCTGCTGTCTCATTTTCACGTCTTAAAAGAGAATAATGACGCTTGAGAGCAAGCCTGCTTCTTTTAATCCTTTTTCCCCTCTTCCAAAAGACTGATGGATCATGTAAATGTTACCGAGCTTGGATTTATTAATAAATACTTGATTGCTTCTTTCTGGGACAATTACAGTCTTAAATGGGACGTATTACATAAAAGTAACTTTTCAATTGTTCAGACATAGTAAGATGTATTTCAGGAGGGCCTGCCTACCGATGAAATGTGAAATCAAACAACCAAGTAAGTTGTTAATTGTGTATTTCTGAAAATGTGTTTCTTTGATCAGTGTGTGTTTCTAATGAGCAGCATATAGTATTTGATTGGAGCAAGTTTGTATTTGGCGATGTGATCCACTACATATACGGCTCTTTAAGTTTAACATGGCAGCTTGGTGATGAAGTGCTGCCTCCTAGAAGAAAAATACATTCCATGGTGTTTAGCTGTAATCCTTGGGCTATTTAGGTGAAAATCATGCCACAGAAATTTTATTACAAAAGGAATAATGTTTTGGGGTAAATTTGACCCGAGGCATATTTCTTTATATTTCCTTTATTTTTTAATAAACTCATAAAGGACCATCAGATAACAGTTGTTTTTTTTTCTTTTTTTTTTCTTTTACAATTACAAAATTCGAAAAGAATAACAGCATACAACTTGTTTGCTGTTCTTTTTTTAATACAGCAAATCAAATAAACGGAATTCAGGTCATTTCCTCTTTTCTGTTTTCAATTGCCTAAATCAAAAGGAAAAACAAGTGGCCAAAAAGTACACGGACTGGAGGCACTCTGTTTCCTGTCTTTGACTTGGGCAAAGAAAAAAAAAAGTTAATTGCTTTAAGTTATCAAAATCTAATACAAAAATTAAATATTTACAAGAATTATGATTAAAAGACAACAGCTGCAGTTAAATGGGACATTGTTGAATTGCTTTGGCAGGCAATTAGATCCTTTAAAAAGAAGCAAACTAACCTTCAATTTCAAGTGTTAAATATCACTAAAATGGCCTATTAGCAGTTTTGTTGTTGTTATGGACTACGTTCTCTTATTATTGTATACTTTACTCTATATACGGTGTGTATATTTTCAGCATGGGGTTAGAGAAAGTTGTGCGGGGGGTTTTTGGGTTGCTGTCATAAGTGATGGAGATGCGCTTGATATTTGCTGACCGAACCTCAGTGACGGTGAGTGTCGTCATCTTCTTCGCCAATCTTGTATCGTGCGATGGCACTGTCAGACCTGGTGTCCTACTTTAGCCCTGATGGACGTCAATCTCAAGTCTCTCAGCCAAACAACAGCAATCCCTCCCCAAAAAAAATCCAATTCCACTTAAAGTGGAATTGGAAAGAATCTACATGTTGGTAAAATTGTGTATTGGTCAGTCATCACATTTGTCATCATTTGTATTGCAAACTACTAATCATGATACACACAGCAGACTTGGCCATACACGACCAATGTACATGCCACGATTTATGCGTTCAATCCTGTTGCCAGTTGTTTACTATCACAGCAACCTTGCACAATGGCAATAAACTGAATGACGAGAAATACTCCAGTTAAAATGTCCATGGTTCACTCAGTCACTTTTACAACTGTAATCATATCATCAATGTGATATTTTCTTTCTCTCACAAGTTATTTTAGATAATTGCTATCATCCACAGTAGAAATGATCAGAACTAAGGTAATCTATAGAGTGCAAGAAAAGTCCAGTGAGTGCTTGGTCACACATAGGCCATGTGTGTGTCTCGAAGAATACAATAATGCACAAAGTCAACAGCACTCTTGGCCATGCACGATCAATGTATTGTATATTCTATAATTCGTACAATCTCAGTTGTTTATGATAATGGCTACCTTGCTCAATAGAAATAAACAGGACCAATAGAAATAACCCATAACCACATGGACATGGATAATTTACGTGCCCGTGCAGCACTGAGCTTTTGAGGATTTTATTGACTCGATCTGTTCCTTTCTTTGGTGAAATGCAGTAGTTATCATGAGGAACTAGCTATAGGAGCTTTCTTTTCATAGAAAGGGATACCGGCCAAAGAAGAACACATGATAAAATTGTAAAATAGCTCTTATGTTGAATAAAAAATATTTAATAAATCACCTAAAAATATCAATCTATACCAGCAACTTACAGTGGCAGGCGAACCAATTAAATGCTGTTCTTCCTGAGACTACTAAAATAGCATATAATTGTCCTACTGAGGGTCGGCACAGTGGGGCACTGGTTAGCACGGCCGCCTGACATTTAAGAGGTTGCGGGTTCCATTCCACCTCCGGCCCTCCCTGTGTGGAGTTTGCATGTTCACCCAGATTTCTCACTGAGTAAATGTGTGAGTAAATTGAGACAACATCATAAGTAGTTCAACATATATACTTTGATGTGCCCTCTTTTGTTCGGCAGTGTGCTCTGACATTTTCCCAATGTATATTATTTACCTTGGCTCCAATAATGTTGGGAGACACTGAATTATTGTACCTAATTGTACAGCCTTTATATTCAGCTTTGATGTTGTTTTTTCTTTCGGTTTGTATTCGTCGCTCACGGCCTCGCTAAGCAGCTTCTTTTTCCCCCTCTAAGACTTAATTAGGCGCCTGCTATTTTCCTGCGTGGAAAAATAACAGTCAACACAAACAAACCCAAAATGGGAAGAAAAGCCACAGGGATGAAGAGAGTGATAGGCAGTATACCCACAATTCCTTCTGCTATTGCAGCATACACAAAAACTACCTGCTGTCTGCCCCCTCCTAACGAAACGTAATTCACTTTCATGCAAATGCGGCACCTTCATGCATCGTGGGCCTTCATTCTGCCGGCGAGCGCAAACCACACGCTCGGCTAACATGGTGGCCCGGTGCTCAACCAGATGTGCATGTATGAAAAAGAAATGGCATGGCAAAGACAACCTATTTATGGAAAATATGGAAGATTAAGTGCGGCACGATGGGGCACTAATTGGTACGTCCGCATCACAGCTCAGAGGTGTACGGTTTGATTCCAGCTCTGGCCTTCCTGTGTGGAGTTTGTGTGGTCTCTTTGTACCATGACCCTTGTAAGGATAAGCACCTAAGATACTAGATGGATTGGATGGATGATGACATTTTACAATTATAGACATATTGCAAGCACTGGGGTAATTTTTGACCCCACTTATGTAGTAGCTAAGGCTTAGACATTCTGGTGTGTTTGTCCCCAAAGTAACCTGTATGCGCAAAAGCTGTTTTTTAAGACGTTACTTGCATGATAGTGTTTGCATAAATAAATGTGGTCCGGTGAGAAGGCATTTCCTGACATATCGACCCCCTAGCCTTGGTGTAGCGCCATCACTGACGGTTGGTAACAATAGAACATCCATAAATTAAGTGATGTGGATTCACCCAATGACAGAGTAATATTGTCACTTATAAACTGTCCAGACTTTATTTTGTACGACTTTGTCGCAAGCATAAAGGACACGCTATGATACCTGGCCAGGCATTCATGATAACCACCACTGTGCACGGTATAAATAAAGAGAACAAGTACAAGTCTTTTCACCGTTTATCAATGACAATTCATTACCTTGCACAATAGAAATAAACAGACCAAGCTTATTCAAGGGAATCTCACACATAAACAAGGCACAAACGCCGTACATCTACTACTGAGTAGACAATGCCTTATAGAGGGCGACCGGGAGCAATGACGCCCGCATACACCATAGAGACCACTTTTATGTTCTAATGTTCATCCAACTGCATCCGAATATTATACACCAGGCAACTTCGATGGGTGCCTAAATCCACTCTAAAAAAAAAAAAAAGAAAAAAACAATGGAAAAAATCAACTCGCAGCAAGTATCGGGAAATAAATATTTTATGCAATGGTTTCTACCACTGAAAAGTGTCAGTGACAACATCAATAGTAATAAAGGTGTCTGGCTATGCACAGATACGGTCGCTGTGAGAGACTAAGACGATTTCAAATTGCTGTGAGCACATTTTTTGATAGTGTGCTGTAACTCTGCCAGTAGGCATTTTTACTGTGGTTGCACTTTTTTGCTCACATACACTCTTGTTGGGTCTTATGGAGCATGCACCCAAACTGCTCTGTACACAAAGTGCAGTCACTTCACTTTTAAAGTCACTTTCCTTTAGCTAATAGCATGATGTGACTAAAAATATTGTAGAGCTATTACCTAGCTATTAACAGTTGTTAAATGCTTGCTTTAATCCCAGGCTATTATCTTGTGTATATTATTAAAGAATGACTTTAGATAATACACGGTCAAGGACATGTCAACGCCATGCTTGCTCAAGTACAGGTATATTTGAGTAACAAGAAATTTTAATTTATGATGATATGATAAAATAATGTTATTCATGGCAACCACCTCTAGGCACAATACAAATTAGTTAAGTCAAATCAGGTTTATTTATCAGCCCTTAATCACATACAAGTCTCAAAAGAAAGAATAATTGGCCAAAGTTGACAATTATTCTCAACATCCCCTGATCTTAACTCCCAGGAGGGCAAGGAAAAACTCACAAAACCCCAACTGGGGAAAAATGAGAAACCTTGAGAAGGGGCTACCGATGGCCGGGCCTTAACCAATTGGTTGGGTTGGATGGGTGGGTGGATGGATAGGAGCCACACCCACCTTCCCAGAAGGAATGGTTAAAAAATCCAGTCAATGAGAAGTCTACACCACATTCGGCCAAATAATGCAAGTCACTGTAATAAATACGAGCCATACCTTTACCACCTTGGATAATAGAAACGGATGGCATGGTGTCAGACTTTCAGTGCAGAGCTTGCGTTTTTTGTTTTGGCTCCGTCCTTCCTGTGTGACGTTCGCATGTTCTCACCGTGCTGGTGTGGGTTTCCTCCCACATCCCCAAAACATGCGTGGCAGGCCGATTTCCGGTAGCTGTGAGTGTGAGTGGAAATGGTTGTTTGCCTGTGTGCCCAGCAATTGGCTGGCAACCAGCTCAGGGTCCAGTATGTCCGTGACCCTTGTGAGCAGAAGCAGTCGGTTCAGAAAATAGATGGATAAGTTAGGGCTGGTCAATTAATCAAATTTTAATCATGATTACGATTTTGGCTCCAGGTGATCTCAAAATTCATATAATCGAGGTATTTGGTGTTTACGTTCTGAGACGCGCATGCGCAACTCAACTGTGATTCTCCCGCATGTGTAGAGATTGAAGATCCAGGCCATATTTATTAGGCAGTGTTCTACCTTAACGTGTTTAATGAATAAAAGTTCATGAACTCGTTCATATTTTGTAGTAAAAGTAAAATGTTCCTTTCCTTTGGCAGATAACTACTTAATTTATAATTTCCTTATTTTATTATAATTTTTATTTTAAGACCATATTTTGCAATAAAGGTCGTCTAAGGAAAAATAGCTTTTTAGGGGCTTAAAATCTCTTGACTTGAGCAGGGTGGAGTCATAATGCTGGCCTAGTGGAGTTGTAATACAAATAGAACAATGTAGTGTGGTGGGTAAAAAAACAACAGCTGAGGAGCTATACAATAACATTCAGGAAATTAGCTGAAGAGGAGCATCGCTACACCTAACAAGCAGTAAGGAAAGCTGGAGTGCTGGGCCATCATTATTCAATTGGCCGCATTCCAACAAAACACAAAAAAATACCCTCCTGGTATCTTTTTTTTGTAACTATTATTAAACTGCAATGTTTCCAGTGGCCCCGACCAATGCTGCTGACACAACCTGCGGAATTTTAACAATATCGTGAATGTCCCTAGAGGTGGCTTGCACGCTAGCTTGTCGGCCATCATATTAGAGATGCCCGCAGGCAGTTTTAGCGAGTTGTAGCTGCTAATTAAATGGAAAAGGCCACAGCCTTAAGTGAACTTTTTAATGGTCACTTGCACGCGTTTGTAACCGACAACTGTGATTTGAGAAAGAAAAGGGATTTCTGCATTATGCTGTCTTATATGCAAACACACACACACGCGCGCACACACACACGCACACACACACACACGTATACACAAGCTACATCTTTGTATTAATTTTTCAAGTCAGATTTAAGTAGAATTGCTCGTAGGCCCTGGTGAAATGTGGAGTAGACGCATTGTTGTTGTAATCTTGTTACTGTGCTAATGAGGATTCACATTCTTTAATGCATACTTGTAGTGGCAACTTTTTTTATCGTAGTGTGATGTAAATACTGGTCCAAATTGCATACGGTTCCGAATACTGGTCCAAATTACATGCGGTTCCAAGCTTACGTTTATGTGGTTTTTGGTCCAAATTGTTGGTAGTGTCAGGCCCAAATCTAATGTGGTTCCTGGTGAAAAATAATTTTATTCCTAGTCCAAATATGGTTATTGTTAGAGTGGTGCTCACTCAAACTAATTTGCAAGAACCACACGGGAGACAGTATATCCTTTGAGCACTTGCAAGTAGAGAAATTGTTCTTCACTGTACATACAGTGATGTTCGAACAAAGTCTGCCTTTGGTCTCTTGCAAGAGCATATTTATTGAGAACAAGCAGGGTGGGGGTGACAGTGGACATGTTTGGTTGTCACCTCAGCAACTGGTTAATCAGTGCGGAGGGTCCCGGCTCATTGTTTTACAAGGTTGTGAAAAACAGAAACTAGTGGAGCATTTTAGATGACTAACAAAGCAAGAATGTTTCCACGCCATTTGGAAAGTTTCAACAACTGAATGGTTAAACTTTCCAGAGTCAAGGAAAGCAGAAAGGTTTAAACAAATTTAATAATTCTAGTCTACATTCCAACATAATCATACGATCAAGATAATTTGTCAACCCTAACAGTTACTGATCTAAATTGTATGTGGATCCAGGTTTAAATCATGTGTGGTCCAGGTTTAAATATTTCCATATTTCTATCTATTTCCATTTCTATATGGACTGAGACTCTTGGTCCAATTTTGTTTGCAAAAGTAGTTCCTCAAAACCAAAGTATTCAAAAGGCACAATTCGTAAAAGCCAAAAGTGGACCCCAAGAATTTTTATATGGCCTTTTAGGTCTGCCAGGTCTAGTATAATACTTCCTAATATGCTTTGTATATATTCACATGTTGTGACAATTTATTTTTTATTTTCATAACAACGGGAACAATCTTTCATGTTGTCTCCCATTAGTGTATGAATGTGTGTGTGAATGGGTGAATGTGAGGCATTGTAAAGCGCTTTCGGCACCATGTGGTGTAGAGAAAAGCACTATATAAGTGCAGTCCATTTGTGTGCTCCTTTTTAAATTTGTAAATATTTAAGATTTATGCCAGTACAAAGTATTTACGTGGAGAATCACAAGGTGGGCAACCAGTGAAACTTTCTGTTTTCCTTTGGAAACTGTGAGTGATGGGTTTAGTGAGTGAAAAGTCTCCATCGTATGGGTTGTGAAGGTGAGGCTGACCTTTTGGATGGTCTTGCTCACGAGTCATATGGTACTAAGGAGTCGAGAGGTGACAAGGGGTCGTCTCCTGATAAAACAAGCTGGGATGTAGCCAGGCAGTTTTTAGATGGAAGGGCAGGTGACTGGAAAACAAGCCGTGTACTCCAAAGCTGGATCCTTCATGAATCCTCTGGGTTAATGATATGAATCTTTGCACTGATTCACAAGTCCAATCACATGAGTCCGCTGGCCGGCTGCTGTTCCGTAGACAAGGCACGTTAGCAGGCCCACTGGAAACAAAGTGCTCTCAAATCATTGAATCACCTCAATGATTTGCCTTGATGGCCTCATGGAAATAGTGGACTCCAATGAACTGGGAGACTGATTAGAGTTAGCGAACTCACCAGACACAAAGTGAACTCCGATGATTCAACTGAACTGATTGACTGACTTGAAATAGTCAACTGGAAATTTACATAAACTGGAAAATAACTAGAAATACCGTTGTCTCTGATGAGTCATAGCAGCCTGACCTGATCCTTGTCAACTCACCAGAAACAAAGTGGATATCATCTGAAACACTGCAGATTCACATGATCTGAATTACTGACTAAAGATGAGTCATTTGAATTGGAAAAGGTACTGGATCTGGCCAATTCACCGGTAAATTAGACTTAGATGACTCAGGTGAATCGGTTGACTGATTGGAGTTAGTTGAGTCACAGGAGACGGATTCACCTGACTAGGTTTACCAATGCATTTACATCAGGGGTCACCAACCTTTCTTAAACCGAGAGCTACTTCCTGGGTACTGATTAAGGCAGAGGGCTACCAGTTTGACACAGGCTTCTGAAATAGCCAATTTGCTCAATTTGTCTTTTGCTATGTGTTGTTATTGTCATTTCCAGTTCACATGTAGTAAGTGTGATTTTAACAAGAATAGCAAAAATACAGTTTTTGACCACAATCCGTTTCAGAAGGCGGTTCAAGAAGCGAATCGGCCGAATTCCAAATCCATTTTTCCAAATCCATAAATAGATGCAGCTCACTGACAAGTGCCGCTATTTGAGCTAATTTTAGAACAGTCCTGCGGGCGACTCATGCGGTCCTCACGGGCGACCTGGTGCCCGCGGGCAACGTGTTGGTGACCCCTGATTTACATTATAGTCAAAGTCAAAGTCTGCTTTATTGTCAATTTCTTCACATGTCAAGACATACAAAGACATCGAAATTGCGTTTCCTACTATCCCACGGTGAAGACGAGACATATTACACCCAATTGGTCCACAGACAAACAAAACATTCAAGTAAACAATACAAAAAGTAAATATGTTGTGTTCTGCTGTTTTTAACTATTTAGCAGTAAATCACATAGTGTGTTCTGGCCAGATCCCCCTCAGATTTTAGCCATGATAAATGGCTGAGTGAATGTCTCCGCTGGGATGGCGACAAATGTGGCATTTAGAGAGAAGTCGCTAAATTAGAAAAGGTGATGCATGCACACAGAGCAGCTCAAAAAAAGAAATTGGCTGTTTGTCACTTTGGATAAGGTCACAGTGTAATGCGAGGTAATTGACTGTGGTCGGGATGTTGCGCTAAAAAAAAACAAAAAAAAAAAACTGCACCACGACGACATTCCTCGCTTGTTATCTGGCTTCCAAGTAAATGGATGTCGTTATCGGGGGCATCATTGTAATTAATGTGATAATTTATTCATGCAGCTATTCAAACAGGCCTCTGAAGCAGAGTAAACATAAGTGTATACACAAGCGCTCTGTAGACGAAAGTATTGGGACAAACCAGTAGGACACTGTTGGTATACGCTGACGGACATCGGACATTAATTCTAATATACCCAACTAAAGGCAAGTCTGCTTAGCTTTTGGCTCATTCACCAAACCCCTCTTTAATCAAAAAGAAAAAGAAAAAAATTCAAGACAGATCCGATGAATCTGTCGCAAGTCAGCCAGCCAACCAATACTTGATTCAACAGAGTCTGCGTTTTTTCTTGTTAGCCTACCAATTCAGCTTGTGTACGTAATGTAGCCGTAGCCAGACAGATGATTCCAAGGATCTAGGTTAAAAAAAGACCTCCAAAGACCACATTTGAATTTCACACTTGATAGGTGGACAGCCACTCTTGGGATGTG
The DNA here is from genome assembly GCF_059516105.1 of Syngnathus floridae. NCBI lineage: Eukaryota > Metazoa > Chordata > Actinopteri > Syngnathiformes > Syngnathidae > Syngnathus > Syngnathus floridae. The sequence goes on along the minus strand of NC_142413.1, from coordinate 15,465,153 downwards.
ATTATTTGTATGGAAGCATTCCTAGTTGAGTTTGATGTGTCCTCCTGGTTAATTAAATTTGCACCGCTCGGCCCAATGCGTTGCAGATAGACTTAAATTGCTTTACTGTTTAACTGGAGGAATGCATAACGGTGGGGCTTGACTGGCATTTGTGATTGAAAACATTCCTGGAAGTGACTGTTAATCTTATTTATAGTGCGTTACCGTGAATAAGCAAATACATATGAGCGCTTACCGTCACGAGTGTTTTCACAATCATGCCGTAATGAAACGTGTCGGGAAGCAGGTGCACTCCTTTTCCCCGACTTCCTATGCAGCTGTGCTGGGCAGATTGAGAATTAGCTGCTAGCGTGCAGAAGTTATTACATGCTGAGCGTGACCCCACCAGCAAACTACAGCATGAAAGACGCTTTTCAAACAACTCGAGCAGCGACTCGGGAAGAATAAAAACAGAAAATCAAGTGGCTGCTGGCTTGTGCAGACTTTTATTGGCAACCATTGTCATGGTCGCATCTTTCTTCTCGTGTCAGCCCTGCTAATAAAGTCGCTTCCGCGGTGCCATGCTAATAAAATCAATCTGGGGGAAACAACTAAATCTAGAACAGGTTGCTAAGAAAGGTTACCCAAGATCCCTTGCACATATTGGATTAGACGCAATTCACTTCAATAATGCTGTGATACAAAAATATTTCCACCCATCACAAACTCTAATATCAATATGACACATTTTAGACCAATAATTATGCAATACAGTGCTCCCTTGTTTATCGCGGGAGATGCGCTCCAGAACCACTCGCGAAAAACTGCGAATTAGAAACAGTATATGTACATAATGTTTAGAAATTTAAACACCACTGTGTTGAAATTTTCAACACGTAGTGTTACTTGTTGGCGGCTAGAGGGGATGGGTGTATTGTAAGTTAATTAAAACCATGGTTTACCTTGCCAAGCAATGCAAAGTGTCCACCTTCAAAATTACCACACTACACTATCCCGGGGGACATCATGCATAGCGAAATCAAAGTCAGTCACGGTTACGCATGAACTCCTTTGGCATTGTCGTCCAGTCCACAATATTAAAGCTTTTTAAACCCTCCCCAATACTTTTACGCATCATAAACCTTTCCCATTCCCTTAATAACCATTCCCACACTGTTCGGTGCATGTGTTGTAGCTTTACAGTAAATAAAAAAACAAACGTGATATTGTCACGTCCCGCCTCCTTCTGCACCGGTTGGTGCTGTTCCCTGGCGCGTGGCCGGCTGCCGGCCTCTTGTCCTCAGTCATGTCCGCAGTGACACACTTGTTCAGAGGCACGCACCGCGCTATGAGCGCTCATTGCCGCTGTCCCAACTCTTTCTCCACATCGGTGCATTTTTCCTTCGTGCACGGCTGTGTCAGATCTTCGCTCTCGCCCTGCATTGCGAAAGGTGAAGCGCGAAATGGCAAGGGATCGCTGTGCCTTTATAAAAGTTTTGACAAAGTTGACAAACGAACAGATATTTTACACAGTTTTCTCCCCTTTTCACGTGTAGTAGCGTCTCTGCGATAGGTGAAGCGCAAAGTGGTGAGGGATCACTGTATTTTATCCACTCCCATTGCTATATGATACGATTCACTCCCAGAACAAAATGATGAGATACAATCCACCTCAAAAACAATGTGTCACAATACACTCCCAATTCCGATATGATTTGACTCACTCCAATAGCCATGCAATACACAAAGATTTACTTCAATTTTCAAGAAATACAATTTATTCAGTTTCCTTTCAATTCGGACACAGTAGATTACTATACAATTCACTGTATTAACAATATGATCAAATGCAGTTCACTGGAGTAACTATTTGGTATGCCACTACAGTATTTGGGATAAATATATGACTCAGGCAAATCACAATGCAAGGATGATTTATTCATCTACAATGCAAATCACTTCTCTCCAATTATAATACATAATTACATACAATTTATTCCTGTTATGAAACATTGAGTCACATCAGTAATAATGCAAAGATTACCTTTAAATATACGAAATGATTCATTTCACTTACAATGAGATGGAATATGATTCCTTCCAATAACAGTGCAATACATGTTTCATCAATAAGGATGCAAGTACTGTATTATTGACTACAGTAGCAATGCAATAGAAGGTGATGCACATGTGATCCAATGAAATTTATTCCAATTACGATAAAATAAGTTTTCACTAGAATATGTAATAGATTAAGATTCACCGCAACACTGTTTCATGTGATGTTGTTTTTATTTTATTTTGGGGGGGGTGGGGTTGGTATGTCCTTTTTTGCACTCACAACGTGTTCACCAATGTTGTTTACCAAGCCTTAAAATCTCTGACTCGCCATGAGGGAGGATGTGTGGTGTCTGCGTGGCATCTGAATTGTACTCTCCACCTCTTTCATATATATATAAAAATAAAAACACGCCCCTCCCCTTCTAAAAACATGTTTTCGACAGCTTCACAGCTTTGATTGTGCTGTCAATCTCGACAAAACGTTTTTTCTCTTGCCATCACTGCCTGAAATGAGGGAGCTTAAGCCCCCCCTCAAAAGGATGCATTGCAGTGGTTGCCCTTTTCTTTCAGCTTGTCCTGCCTTGTCTTGTTTTAATTTCATTAAAAGTTCTCAGTACCTCCGGGTGTCTTCTCTTTTCCTTATATTTTTATTGAATGCACAAAGCTTGCCAAGGCTTCTCCTGCTGGGGTGCTAAAGTTGCTCACACTGCGTTGAAGTCAAAATTGGATGAAAGTGTCGACAGCAGTGATGCTTTTAGCACTTCAAATGCATTTATGACACAGCGGGTTTACCCTTGTTTGTCTTACAAAACACACATCAGGATATAATCTATCATAAGTATATAATTCAGATCAGGAATGTCCTATTGGCTTTAGAAAGATTATTGCAGGGGTTCTCAAAATGGGGTTCCCGGCCTCCTGGGCGTCCTTGACAAAATTGAGTTCGTTATTTCTCATTTTATATTTCATTGTAAAAAGGTGTATACAGTTCATATGGGGACTGCTGTGCCAATTAAACAAGCATACTATCCCAAGTAGAGAATGCAGTTTCTGCAGAAAAAAATGCTATGATGCTATGATCGCTCAAGACACGTCGAAGGAGGAGGCAAACGTAAAATATTAACTTGGGAGTTAAATTGTGAAGCTTGGGGACTTTGATTTGAATTTAGTACGGAATATAGAAGAAGGAAATTATGTAATCCAATTCATTATTTAGTAATTTAACTGACAATATGAGACTTTGGGGATTATGATAAATGGTAACATGTTTTAGCTAAACAATTGGCATTGTGTGAATAGATCAAAACACGTGAAAAGAGGAGAAAACAGAAAATTATCTGTTCCTTTGTCAATTTTGTCAAAACATTTATAAATATACAGTGATCCCTCGCCATTCGGGACTTCGTCTGGCGAATGCGCTACTTTGCAGGTTTATAAGTGACGGAAGAACAGCGTTTAAAAACACGCTGATAGCGCGGGGCGTGCCTCTGAGCAATGTACATCACTGTGGATGTGACTGAGTTCAAGCGCAGGAGGCGGCAGCCGGCCACGCGCTAAGGAAGAAGCGCCAACTGGTGCAGAAGGAGTCGAGACACGTAAAAATATCAAGTGTTTCTTTTTTTTATTTACTGTAAAGGTACAATACATGCACAGAACAGTGTGGGAATGGTTGTGTAAAACTATTGGGGAGGATTTAAAAAGCTTTAATATTGTGTACTGGATGGCAATGCAACAGGAGATGCATGCGTAACCGTGCCTCACTTTGGTTTCACTGTGCATGATGTCCCCCGGGTTAGTGTAGTGTGGTAATTCTGAAGGTGGACACGCTGCAGTGCTTGGCAAGGAAAAAACACTCTTCTAATTGACTTGCAAAAAATCCATGCCCTCTAGCGGCCTACAAGAAACACCACATGGTGACGATTTCAATACAATGGTGTTTAAATTTCTACATGTATCGTTTCTACTTTGCGGATTTTTGTTTTTTGCTGGTGGTTATGAAACGCGTCTCCCGCGAAAAATAAGGGCTCACTTTATATAATTTATATAATAATCTTAAGGTGTCCTGAATTTTGAGAATATTTGTAAGTTTAAATGATGTGAATAGGTGTTAGTGACGGAGTAAAAAGGCTTTAAAGAGTTCTCTTTTCTTGAAATTAGGGGGTTTCAAATTATGGGGCCAATAGGAAATCAAAATATTAAATGTTACCAAACATTTGTTTGAGCTGGATCGGCTGGATGTTTTTGACAAAAAAAAAGTCATAATTCAAATTTTGCAACAATTAAAATGTATGTGGCATGTCTGAGACAGAGATAAGTCAGGCAGGCATCATGCATAAACCTATTTGCAAGTCATTTCAAACCGTTAAAAAGTTAACATGATTTAAAATCCTATGAGTTATTCCAAAGTTAGCCTTGTTCTGAAGTGTGAGTTGAAACTGGAATTAGTATGCTACCCAAAAGCAGTGGAAAGGAGAGAAGCACTTTAAAGCGAGTTCATTAACAGGGAAATGCCACGCCAAGCGACAATGGTGAGGAGGAGACGATATCGTCAGGTGCGTGGGCGAAGCGCCAGATGCCAGGCCATCCAAACGACTCCTCCTTTAATTGCGTCACGTCAAGCGATTTGACAGTGATTCATTGGGTTGCTGTGACGAGGAGTCTGTGCAGCTGGAAGGTTAACATCCCAGCTGTGCTGACTTGTTAACAACCGCACTAGGCTGTGCACAGATTTTTTAGACTCTTTTTAAACACTGACTTTTATTTTAAAATACATTTAATTGAATGACAGCATTGATGCAGCACGGTGAGGCACTGGTTAGCACATCAGCCTCATAGTTCAGAGGTGCAGGATTCAATTGCAGCACCGGTCTTGTGCAGTTGGCATGTTCCGGGTGCTCTGGCTTCTCACCCCCAAAATAACATGCATGTTAGGCCGATGGACCGTTCGTCCGTAGGTGTGATTGTGAGAGTGAATGGTCGTTAGTCTAGTCTAGTGCCCTGCGTTTGGCTGGTGACCAGTTCAAGTGTACCCTGCCTATTGGGGGACAGGTGCCTGGACACTCACCACCCCTCGTGAGGATAAGTGGTTCGGAAGATGAATGAATGATAAATATACTTTTTTATTTTATATTTATATATTTTATATTATAAATTTTCTACCCCAAAATACACCAAATTTGTCACAAATGCTTACAATTTGTTGTACAGAGAATAGATGGATGTATAAAAATAGCAGCAAAAAAAATATATATTTTTTTTAAATAACATCAATTTAATAGTGTTAATAATATTAGGAATTTTTCTAACACGAAATCAAATGTCTTGACAGTAGTTTTTAAATGAATTATTGTTAAATTAAAAAATCACGAAAATGTGTAATAAGATGCACGTTTGTTTTTAATGATTTTAATCAGTTGTACAAGATATAAAATAATTAAATGTTGAATTAAAAGGATACATAGTTACAATGCTAAAGTCCAAAAGTATATATTAAAATAAAAACAATTTATAATTCATGTATTTACTTACGATCATCCTTAGTTATTTATTCATTCATTTTTTTCCCAAATAATATTTTCAAATACACTGACATGAATTACATTTTTTTTTTAATTATCGTATCAAACAGAACCAATTATCTTTATTCTATTGTTTACACTGCCTCCGTGTTTGGGGTTCCACTGCTTCAAGAACTATTATGGTGAGCCATGCTACTTTTTATAGTGTTTGGACCTAATAAAGCTCACAAAGCTGATGCTGATGAATTGTTCAATATGCATTTAATTACATAACTCTGTGTGTGTGTGTGTGTGTGTGTGTGTGTGTGTGTGTGTGTGTGTGTGTGTGTGTGTGTGTGTGTGTGCACGCGCGTGTGTGTTTGTGTGTGTGAGTGAGTGAGTGAGTGAGTGAGTGAGTGAGTGAGTGAGTGAGTGAGTGAGTGAGTGAGTGAGTGAGTGAGTGAGTGAGTGAGTGAGTGAGTGCGTGCGTGCGTGCGTGCGTGCGTGCGTGCGTCACTGGTTTAGGAGCAAGTATGTTTATGCAGAACAACCAGAAAAAGCAGATTAGCAGGAAATGGCCTGTGTTAGAGACCAAGGTGTGCTGTAATGCACAGCGTTGAATGATTCATACACGAATAATGTATCCTACCTGCTCGCGACGTGTGCGCCAGTTAATGCAGCCGCTGACACAGCCATATTTTAGTTTATTTATCTTACTTCTACTCACATTGGTCACCGCCATTTGTTTCTAGCCGTGACAGCCAGCTCGACATTGATGTGTGGGAAAACCAGTGGGGAATTTCATCAGGCTGGCAAGGGAAGAACGATGATCTCAAACACAAACATGTCTGACTGAATTGATACAATCCTAAGTATTTGGAGCCGAGAGAAGAATAGGTTTAAACACATGAAATGGTATGCTCAAACAGTTCATTTGGGAATTGAGACCCAGTCACATCATTTCACCATACAATCTACTTGCTTTATGAAGCGTTATTCCAAAGTGTTAATACATTAAACTCTGTTTAATAATTGAATTATTCATCCCCAAAAAATCTAATTTGAAATATTAAAAATGGTCAATAAATATATTAAACAAATCCATATATTTTCATCCTAAATGATACAATAGCTACTACTCGCATTTTTAACGTTTGCGGTTTTGATGAGTTTGGGCGGACGGACAGATGGATGTTATTTGATCAGTAATTAGGTTCTACCAATACAAATAGTCTTGCAAATAGTGGAATTAGCTGTGGAGTTATCCATTAACACATCATGCTAGCTAGTCAAAGCATCGTTATCAACACTGACAAAAAAGAGGGTTGTTTCACAGAGAGAATTGGATGATTAGTCCTCTTCAATGCAAATCGTGACACCCTATGATTTACATCATTTACATTGTCATCGTCATCATCAGTTTAAAGTACGTTTTCCAGGCGCCGCTGGGTTGGACTACATCAAGTCGTACAAAGATGCAAAATGAAACCAAATGTGGCAACAACTGTGCACACATGCACGTCTATTCATGTACACATTTGGTGAAGGTTGATGGCCTTGCCATCAATTTCATCCAGATGAGGTAAACATAAATTGACTGTTATGTCTGAAAATATGTTCAACTTTGCAACCCACAGTAATGTTTGATAAGCGCCTTACCAATACTGTAGAGTAAATTATTGATTTAGAACACCTTCGAAATGAAGTGATATGCCAAATAAAAAGTCACGGACTGTGCCCGAATGTCCACCCTTCGCCTTTAACCCCTCATTCAAAATATAGTCCCACATTTGCAGTGTGTTCTATACAGTAGCCTGTTGAGTGACCATCAATGTTCAGTACTTTTTTCCCCAAGTGCATCGTGGTGGGTTATGAGTGCACTACATTTTTTCTCAGCGGAAATTACGACTCAGTTGCATGACTTAAACAATGTAGGCATTGGGACACAATGTTGTACTATAAACCATCAGTCATGGGAGAACTCTTGTCTATTCAAATTGCTTGGTCAGAACTAGTTGTGTGATGTTCTTTACCTTGGTGAATAGACAGATATTGTAATTGTATGAAACCGCAAAAATACTCTTGAAATGGCAAAAAAAATCTACACGTGGTAATCCTCCAAAAAAACAAGTCAAATTGCCAGACAATTCAGGCGATGCCACATTTATCTCGCGACTCACACACACACACACACACACACACACACACACACACACACACACACACACACACACACACACACCGGATGAATTAACTGGCTCATCAACATGAAGGTAAAATCTATTCATCATGACCGCAGTTTTGCTTCTTGTATGCTGTGCACTTGATTATATTGCGACTTTAGTGTTTAAGCATTGATTCATTTCCAAAAAATTAGGAGTTACATAACCACTAAAATGTAACAAGAATGTAAACAGTTGACTGCTTTTTCTTTTTTACATATAAAGGTTTCTTTGTGTTGGAACACATTTTGACCTCTCGCCGCATTGCTACGACCGCTCATTGTTTATCTTTGCACGTTTTAGCAGCAGTGTGAGAACTGTTGACAGGATTAACGGCCAGCGGCTTTGGATAGCAAACACTGATAATGTTTGCAGTCCGCTCCAAATGGTAGTGTAAAACCCCCAGCAAATTACCAACTGCGACATGAGGGTTGAACTGGCCATATCACTGCGAGAAGCCAACTCAAACTCAGTAAGTGACAAAGCAAATAAAAGCCCACCCACGGTTTAATCAGCCTGTTTAAATGAAGATGATTTTTGTTTGTTTGTTTGTTTGTTTGTTTGTTTGTTTGTTTGTTTGTTTGTTTGTTTGTTTGTTTGTTTGTTTGTTTGTTTGTTTAAAGCGACAGCCAATGATAAAATGCTTGCATTTGGCAGTGATTCCATTTTCGATATCATTCCCATCCAGGTTGCCATGGCACATTAGTATGCAAAGAAAGAAAGAAAGAAAGAAAGAAAGAAAGAAAGAAAGAAAGAAAGAAAGAAAGAAAGAAAGAAAGAAAGAAAGAAAGAAAGAAAGAAAGAATTCAGGAATACCTTTTCTTCTGCTCTCAACAGCCCATGTCTTAGCCCAATTTAAAGTAGGGTCACCAGTGCTATTGTTAGCATCAGCCAAGGTAAGGGAAAGTTTACAACCAAGATCAATCTGATCTTTTCACTTTATGAGCCACTAGCTTTATTTGTTTTGACAGACGGCAACAAAAACACAACTGACACCTACAGGAAATATTTTAATTTGTCTGTCGGGAAATAAAGCCACTCCGATCATATTTAAAAAAAAAAGGGGTATACAGTACCTGGGTATGTGACAAAATATTACAATGTTACTCCTGTGACTTTGAAAAACTTGCACAGTCACATGGATATTATTTCTGGAGTTTTCGTGCGATATGGAGACGATGATGACGAGAACAACTTCCTCATCTGTTAGGCCCGGAGCATCAGCGCTTGGCGGAGCATGAGGAAAGGGGGTCATGGCGACAGCTTGGCATCGGCGCAATGGGTGCACGCACACGATAAGGCTCGTTAGTGGTTTGCGCTTCATATTGCCATTTCAACATGCTGTTTATGTTTGGGTCTATGTTTGACAGAAACAAACATAAGTTGCTGTAAGTTATCATGAGTTATTACGCTAAAAAGGAGTGAATTTGGTCATTCATTGCTTTTGAGTATGAATTTTTTAAATTCAATATAATTTGATATTTGTATCTACTTATTGAGACACTGGTTGCCAGTCAATCGCCAGTTGCAGTGGTCAGTCGGCCTACCATGCATGTTTTTGGAATGTGGGAGGAAATCCAAGCATGAGGAGAAAATGCGAACTCCAAAAAGGATGGCATTGATCTTTTCTTTTCAATTCAGGTGATGGTTGGATGGATGGATGGATGGATGGATGGATGGATGGATGGATGGATGGATGGATGGATGGATGGATGGATGGATGGATGGATGGATGGATGGATGGATGGATGGATGGATGGACGGACGGACGGACGGACGGACGGACGGACGGACTTGGGTGGTTGCGTTTGGTTTTGGTGGATAGGTGAGTTGGGTGGTTAGAACGATATACAGGAGTCCCTCAATTGAGAATTTTTGATTATTTTATTTTTTTTAATTTGAAAAGAAATCTGTGATGTACTGAAGCTGCGATAAATGAACCGCGATGTAGCGAGGGATTACTGTACCTTGGATTGATGACCTATACAAGAATGACTACTTTTGCCTTTGTGGGTTGGACAGGGTTTTATTAATTACACTTTCCTTTTTTTACTTTCGTTTCTCATTTGCTACTGCTTTTTCATGACTACCAATGCCGAGGTGGGTGAGGCAGAGCTGGATTGAGTCAGAGGTGCATAATAGGAGTTGATCAAGCTGTGTTACTGTGGTTAGTCCCTATCGGAGGAGAAAATTGTCCGAGGCGGCGGTCACTCTTGGCTCATGCAAAGCTGAGTTGTGTTTTCACAGAACGCTTTTGATTGCCACTGTATGCTGTTTTGTGTGTCTCACATAAGCGCTACATGTGTTTGTCAGTTAGGGAGTGGATTATTTGGTCAGAATGAAGATATTTCTTTAGGGAAAGGTGTCATATTCAAGCCAGGATGAGTTAATTTGAATTAATTAGAAAAGCTATTAAAGCAACAGATGAACGGATCCTCACAGCCCTTGACGAATCTCTGAAATGATCATCAATCATTGATGCCGTTTTAAGACCACATTACCCCTGGTTTAAAAGGTTTGCAATTTGGTGTCGCTCCTATGTCGAGGACACAGTAAATACTTCCGATTTGAGGCGCATTAGGTTGTTTGTCCCAAATTGGCTGCTTCAAACCAGGAAGGCTGAGATTCAAATTCAGACATGTCCTTGTGGCTTTTTCTGTGCGTCCTAATGACAAACATATGCATGAAATTTCTTGTCTATTGGTGGGACTGGTTATGAGGGCTGGAATTTTTCAGCTACTGGCTGATGTTTGTTCAGGAAACACATACAATTATGCAACCATTGACTGAAATCAGATCTCCCGCATGACGTAATCATTATGAGTTTCATGAAGTCACACGTTCACGCATGTCCATCATGTCCATCTTTCAACCGTCTATTGTCCATCATGTCACATATCCATCACGTCCATCATGTGACAACTCCATCATGTCATGCGACGAGCATGTCATGTCCATCATGTCCTGCGACCATCATTTCAGATGTATCATGTCCATAATATCTTGTTTCCAACATATCCATCATGCCTTTATGACCATCAAGTCATGTCTATCATGTCACATGAGCACCATGTACTTTATGCCATTGTGTCATATGTCCGCTGAGTCACAAGTTATATTATTTATATTACACTAGATTGTCTTCCTTTTCTTGAATTTGGAATTATTGAGCGTGTTCACTTCCGTGGGTGGGCTCTATTGAACGTCGCATGTCAAAGATTGCATGGAGTTAATATTTTATCATCGTGAGCCTTTTTCATACAACACTCGGGCGGGGTCGCCTCTGCGTGCAGTCGCGCGGGGGACTCCTCAATATTTTATTGCTTTTTTCTTCTTGTGCTTTTGTTTTGATGTGCTACATGAACTGTCAAGTTTAGTCTCACTATTCTTTCATTTATGTGCAACACCGGCGTAACTTTACATTTCAGTCAGGTTTTTTATTTATTTATATTTATTTTATTTATATTTGATCTATTTCAGTTATAGAGTGGTGAATTTTAGTGCTGACATAATTTTTACAAACCAACCATGCAAATGGTCAGCCTGTTCAAGTAAGCCCTTTAAAATCTATACTGGGGGATCATGCTTTCACCTACGTGCCTTGACATAATACTAGTTGCCTTGGCTAGACATATGACCCCTACATAAATATGGCATGAAAAAAACGTATTTCGTCCTTCCTATCCTACTAACACTCTCCAACCCAATCACCCATTCTGTCGACCCCTGTGGTGCGGAGGTGGCAGGTGATTAATGGAAGCTCACTGTCAGCTAATTCTGGCCAAACTTTGAAGATAATAGCGATGATAGACTTGTATAGCATCTTGGCTCAATTGCCACTCGCTAAGCAGCAAAGATGCAATCATAATTTTTGAATATCAGCTTCCGCCAGCTGCTGTTCGATTTAGCCATAACTTTACGTCATGCTTTCGTACATTCCGGACTGCCCTGGTTATCGCCGTTTGTCTTCATCCTCTTTTGATGTCGCAACGTTGACATGTAAAATAAGGCAGGTAGAGAAAAGAAGTAAGAATTATTGTTGAAGAACAGCCCATGCAGTATATAGCAAATATTTACGGCAGATGTGACATGTTCTCAGACGGGAACAAGTGCACTTGGAGACCTTCAACAGAGGTGAGAAATTGAATTGAGGTTTGACTCTTGAAAGCAATACATTTTTAATCCAGTTCGAGAAGTACTTTTTTCCACATATTTATTTATGTCATATATTTTTAGTTGTCTTTGTACTTTATATAATATAGTTTTAGAATTAAAATTAGAATGCCTTTTATCATTTTACAACAGGTAGACAATGAAATTAGCATTTCACTTTTGGGCTTCTTTCCCATTTCTTTGAATAAGTTTTATTTTTATTCATTGGATAATTTTGGACACTTAGGTCAAGCCTTTAACTGAAGAAGTAATGATGGTTGTACATACTCTTTTGACGACATCATTTTAACATGATGTAGCGATGCCATGCGGGGCCACAGCATTAATAACTGTTGACTTTATGGCCGATAAGCGACGGATTGATTGCAGGCATCAGGCCTCGAACTCTATCTGCTGTGGTTAAAGGCCAAACGACAGGAAGAAACAGAGCCCAGTGTTTGCATGTGTTTATCGGCGGTGACGTCCCATCGCGACAGGCATCAATCACCTCATCTCCCCTCCGCTTTTTGTCATCCTATCGGAATGCCGAACGACCTCCCGGGATGAGAACACGCAGGATGGAGATGAGGAGGAAGTGACAAGTTGCCCTAAATTGCAATCGATTGGCTTCTTTGAGGCTCTTTTCTCTGTGAGGTAAAGAGTCCACCAGGAGTCGTGGCCCAGTTCCAAATGAGGGAGCTGTCACACGCTTGCGATTCACATTGCATCCTTCCTCTGCTTCCTCATCGTCTTTATCCTCATGAGCCAACATATCTGCACACTTGTGAATCTTGACTGCACACTGCTGCGACACTCTGTTTTAAGAAGACTAGTCATCAGCAAAAAGGCCTAATAGTGATTCAACGTCAAATCTATTAGGATCTATGACTGAAATACATCAAAAGAAATGTTGACATTTTTTAGAGCACTTTGACCATGAAACTACTACTTGTTGTGCGTTCTGTGCTTCCATGAGTCCAATTATTGTTTTTGCTTTTGCCTGTGCGAACACATGACACATATATCAAACGACTTTAAAATGTTTCCTCAGGCGTGTAAAAGTCGATTGACTCAGCTTTAGTAATTCTGCGTTTCATGGCGGCGGCCTCAGAGGCAGCCAGAACGGCACAAACATCTGGCGTCATACAGTATGAGGCCAACTTTTTATTCTTTCATTACCTCCTCGCCCCTCCTTTGTCCCTCACTGTCTCTCTCGGTCTCTCTTTTACTTTGCCGCATCAATAACATTTGAAGAATCACAAATATTTCATGGGCACATTGCTGTTGCTGCTGCTGCTGCTGCTGGATGAAGTCCATCAACTTGAATGGATTCCATCAACTTGCCGCATGATTTGCATTTCTTAAGGCGGGCGGGCGGCATGCATTATGCAGCAGCGGCAATGCATTCTGCATAAATCCACTTGGCAGAGTCCGTATTTCACAATCTAACCTTTCGCAGGTTTGCTTACTCGCATGACTAGTAGGCGGACAATTACGGCGAGACCTGTTTCGTAGAGCGCCGCCATGTGTGTGATAAAAGGCTTTGATTTTCAGACTTGCATACGGTTTGAGTGCAAAGCCGACTGCACTTCCTCCCTGCTGGCTTTTTCATTAGGGACACAATTGAAAGCACGAGATGTGAAACAACTACCCTTAAAAGGTCTCCTTTGGCCTGTTAGGGTTGCTAGCACCATTTTACATAATAGTAATGAAATTAATGACGAGAAATGATCCACCGTCAAAGTTTGCGGCACATGTGCACATCCAATGTATAGAAGCAGGAAAATCTCATACTGCCCTTTAATTTTGTTTCGTTACCAATTTTTATGAAATCTCCACATCATCAAATTATCAAAATGTGTATCAACCCTACAAAAAAAAAACAATGTAGTTATTCAGTTGTGAATATGATATACAATTGCTTATTTTATATTAAATTATAATATATTATATATTATATTATAAAATATATTTTATATTATTAAATGAAATAAAGTCTAACTATTAGGGGACGACTTAAATTCATAAGCTTTGCTTTGCCTTTTCATTTTTGACCTGTACCTTTTTTTAATCATTTTTTTTGTTTTTAAATCTCCTTTTTTGTATTGGTTGAAATACATTGTCTTCCTGTCCTTTCATTCTGCATATAAAGATATGTTTTAAGTCAGTCAAGCGTACAAACACGCACACACATGCACGCGAGCCCATTTACAGTTTTTATTGATTGCTTTGACGGTGCCGTCACCTCCAAATCCACATTTTCAAATCAGTTACAGTCAAAACAGTTAACGCAGAGGGCTAAACACATGCCACAGTGGTCAAATTGACACATCTTGTTTGCAAAAGGTTCTACCGGAGCAAAAACAATTAAAATATGGAACAAAAGCAAATTTTGACTTCAAACAACTCAACTTTGACACAAATGTACGTCCAATCAATTATGACACCACGGGCAACAAAATACAGCACTTGTGTGTATCAGTGCACCATTGCTTGTCATTGCCCCCTATGACTTTACGTGGCTTACATGCCAGTGCCGTTTATAGTCAAATTTGCCTTCGTGCAAAGAATGCATTCAGAATCAGATACGTGTGCTTTGATGCAAATTTTATTGATTACTTTAATTTCCGGACTATAAGCCGCTACTTTTTGCACAAGTTTTGAACCCTGCAGCTTGTCGTCCGGGGAGGCTTATCTATGGATTTTTCGTGGTTTTTGTGATGACTTGATCACTTATACACTCGTAAAAAGGCTGTGGACCGCTGTTGTGCGGCACCGCTTTGCTGAATGGAGGAATATGTGACACGGTCACTGGGAAGAAGAGTGATGTGTTGATCGCATGTCCATCCACCAGGAAAATAGTGCCGTATAATTGACACAAAGAAGAGACAGAACGAGATCAAGATGGACGTTACTGAAGAAAAGAAACTTTTATACACAAACCCTCATTATGGGGGACAATATAAATGCATATGATGCCGCTTTTAAGTTAAAGGCAGTCGATTTGGTTCTTAACGAAGGAACTCAAGCTGCTCATGCACTGTAGAGGTTTCCTCCGGTCACTCGAGAGCACTGGGCTATTGTTGATGACATCTTGTTGCGTCACCCTTTTCTTTCATTGTTTCCCGGTCACGTCTACTCTGGAGCTATACGTGTAGCCCGCTAGTTTAATGTAACTTAGCACTTTGTGCATAAATAAAATTAGCATGAACAGAACCTCATCAAGGAAAATGCTGGAAGAAATGCATAAAAGCAACAACGAAAGAGAGACTGAGAAAGTGTGTGGCGAAGTATATCTGACGCTATTCCAATCCGGCACTGAGGAGGAAGACTTCAATGGTTTCAGTGCACAGGAGGAAGATGGAGACGGCTCTCAGTGACTTTTACTGGTATGTTTTTTTAACCAGCCCTTTTAGTGCTGTGCTGCCGTGTTACCACCACGTCTCAGTGACTATTATCGGTATGTTTTTTTTTTTTTTATCCAACCCTATTAGTGCTGTGTTACTTCTGTGTTGCTACGGTATTACTGCCGCGTCACAGGCAGAGTTTGGGAAGAAATGTTAAGCTATGTTATTAAAACTTTAAAAAGGTCTGCTTTGTACCATCTTTCTTTGTAAATAACTCGCGTGCACATGCGGCTCTTAGTACGGTGCGGCTTATTTATGAAAAAAACTAAATTTTCCCCTAATTTTTGCTCGTGAGGCTTATAATCAGGTGAGTCTTATAGTCCAGAAATAAAGGTACATTATTTTTTTCCAGACTGTGGCTGACAAATGAAATATTCGCACAGACAAAATGGAAATACTACATACATACATGGAAATTAGAATAAAATCCATTACTGTGTGAGCAATTAGGAAAAACAGTCTTTTACAGCAAAGAACAAAAATATATACTAAAAGAGTATAAACGATAGCCACAAGTGGTACTCTTCGCGTCACTTCTTTCTTGAAGAATGGGCCACGTGGCCTCATCCACATCGCATTCAATATTCTCCCGTGCAACGCATCAAGAGAAAAATCGTCGAGCATGCTTGAACTATCCTTGACATGCCTCTGCATCTACGTATATCTTAGGCAGCAGCAGTCATTGCATTTGTTCATAGGGGTGGTGATCATATACTTTGCATCGCCATGCACTAAAGAATTCCTCTATGGGATTTAAAAATGGAGAGTATGAAGGAACGAGTTGTACCATCATCCGAGGAAGCACCACAAACCACTCACTCACAACACAAGAGTGGTGGAACGCCATATTGTCCCAGATAATAATGAATAGTGGCATGCCAGGCCTTACCAAGCATCTCTCCTGAGGCGGGATTAGGATGTCATGAAGGGCATTCAGGAATGCTATGAGATATTCTGTGTTGTATGGGCCAATGGTAGGGATATGGCACAGGACGCCATCATTGGAGATGGCAGCACACATTATGTTGGCGCCCCTCTGCCCTGGAACAGTAATAGTGGCCCTTTACCCAATGAGGTTCCTTCCACGTCTCCTTACTTTACAAAGATTGAGTTTCAGTGTAAATGAAGACTTGTACCCCCTCAGCTTCAAGCGCCATTATTCGCTAAAGCTTAAAAAGGCAAGATTACAATTACGTCAACATTCATTTACAGTAAATAACTATACTATGAGTATAAGAGATATTTCTCTGTCTCTTCTTCTGAGCCCTTTCAACTATACCTCCATCTCAGACACAAACTCCTCTTCCTCTGACCCCTCTACCTGTTACTCTCATTTTACCTCTCATCTGCCTTGGACCTCCTCGAGCCATGCTTGCAAAGAACAACACAGGTCTGAAGACTGATTACAAATGAAAAGTTTTTGAAGTTTCAGACAGATCGCGGATGCATACTGATCAGGGAGTTTCCAAGAGCTCGGAGTTTATAGTTTCTGTTCTGTAGCCACAGCTAAAGCAATGGAGTTTCGACTTCTTGAATGACATCTGTTAACTATTTTGCAAAAGGGTGGGAAAACGGTGTCAATCCAAAGAGAATGGGTTAACACATTTGCATGATGTGTCTTCTGCTCTGCTGAGATGGTGATTATGAAGACTGAGTTTCTTCAAACAGGTCAAAGCAATCAATAAAAACTGTAATATGATTTAATAGTTTTGATCCTTAATCTGCAATAGCTACATGAGCGTAATTGGCAGGTGGGTATGACATATGACAAATGAAAGCAGGAAGGCTTTAAATGGCAAATTATAGGTTCTGACACGAATCACTGAACTCATTCTTGCAACCTCTAACTTTGCTTGTGATAAGTACGTATGATTCGAAACGTCAACACGCTTGAGTTAACCACTTAAGACAGTCGGGTTTGTGTGTCGGGCTGCTATTTTGAAATGTTTACATTTATGCAAAAGAAAAGTCAATTCATAAATGTTCTTTTGCTTTCATTTATCAACCAGACTTCTTCCATTATTTGTAGGGCTTGTAGAATTTTAGACCCAAAATGTTATGAATTGAGAAAAAAATCATGGATAATTTATATTCTTACGTCTACCACATTAAAACAACACAATATTACTCCAATATATGCAAATCCACTGTTTGTTTGTTTGTTTGTTTGTTTGTTTGTTTGTTTGTTTGTTTTCACCAATATTGAATTACTTTTAGCCTTATAGCAATGTGATTAGCCACCAAATATGATGTTCTCAAGGCTCTTACATTTGTTGACAAATCTGCTCAGAAGGCGTCATTGACTCATTGTAGAGCCGCTTGCCTCAAATTGGGCTTCGTGCGTGGTAATCACCTGTCGCTGTGATTCAATTTTTATGTGGGTTGTCTGCTATTGTCTGTGAAATGCACCCTTTTTTCCCTTTTGCAAAGGCTCTTGTGTTGAATGCTCACTGGGCCTTTCTAAGTACGTCTGTTTGTTTGACTCATTTCGCTTGCTTGTGGAGTTGATATTAGCCTCACACGACCAAAACAATTTATCTGTGTCCAAATGTCCACGCTTATCCCTTATTTTCAATTAAATAAAATGAATGAAATATTATAACATGAATATATAATATAAAATATATAAACATAATGTATAGCAACTGTATCACTGAATAAATAAAAATAAATCGATATATAAATACAAAAAAAATACTAGAACCTAAATAAGATACAATATAATGGACAGATCATGCATGAATGGATTAGTTAAGAATATAAAATAAATAAATGAATAAATAAATTATACCCAATCAAACATCAATAAAGCATATCTGTAAATAACTTTATAAAAAAATCCATTGCATTTTTGGAAAATGTGATTACGTTTTACTCTGGGCTGATTCTCCTCAAGGGGACATCATCCCATAGCTGTGCTTTATGCAAGAGTTTTAAAGTCCCGGTTTGTTGATTGCATTACGAGTTGCATATTCTTGTATCACAGCAGTAGCTTTGGTCCTAACAGTACCAACAGCGAGCTGGCCTTCATAAAATTTAACTGTACTGTATATGAATCAACCTAATGCAAAGTACAATATTTCCCTCAGCTATTCATCAGGAGTTCCCAATATTCATATGCGGTTAAATTTATGCATAGAAACGCCGAACGATGTGCCTGATGAAGGACTTGAGCGATATAACTGAGATGGTGCAAAATGAAGATGATACTGTGGCTGATTTATCATTCAGATTTCAGTGGATTAAAGAGACGGGGTGGGGGGGAAGAAGTTAACTTTAGTTTTAATTATGCATTCAGACATTATTATTCAATCCGTAATGTCACGTCACTTCCCAGGGGAGACTCATTCAAATTTAATAACGAGACAGGGGAAATCGTTTTTATACAACTTAATCATATGACACTGAGACTTTGCTAGCACTTGAACAAGCACGTCATGGACCGTGGATTTATTTTTAATTTGTGTGTGTGCGTGTGTGTGTGTGCGCGCGTGCGTGTGTGTGTGCGTGTGCATGTGTGTTACGTATATTACGTGTATATTGTATCAGCTTTTACTTTTTCTTTTTAATCTCTGGATTTTGTCTGGTCTTTTCATTTCTATTGTGCAAAGGGAAAGTAAAATATTCTACGACCTGTAAATTGCATTCACACGTGTGACCAAGCATGCCTTTTGATGAGTTTTTTTTTTAAACGCGTTTTTTTAACACATTTAGTTCTGAAGTGCAAGAACATGTTTGTAATCAGTAACTTGCATGAAATTAGTTGTGAGTGCATGTTGTAGACATATTTGAACATGGACCATTTGTAGGCATTTAATTCTATTGTGCAATGTGTTTTTATTAACAATGGGTAAGAGGAGCAAAGGTAACTTTAATTAAGCATATTTTTTGTGGGCACGCAGTAGTTATTTGTGCTACTGTGTATTAATTCTAGCTGTTACATTTATTTATATTGTGCAAGGTGGCAGTGGTCATGACTAGTAGCAAGACAATTGTCATCAATTACTGCAGTGAGCACCTTGCATAAAAGAATGTCTCCTAGGGTTTGTTTGTTTTTTTACTTTGGACTACTTTTAGTTGTTAATTTCATTTATTTCTATACTGTAATTTTGCAATTATTATGCATACTTTTTAGTTTTATATTTGTCATCTGTTTGACAATACTAAATCTGAAGTTACCTAATAGTTACTCAGTACTATTGAAAAGTTTTCTTTCTCAAGTTATTATATTTGGAGGACTGTTTTCTTTAACTTTTTAATGGAGCCATCATTCTTTTAAAGCAAAGATCCAAACTCAGTCCTCAAGGGCCACTGTCGTAGTTGTTTTCCATGTATGTCAACTGCAACACACCTAATTCAAATTATGAGGATCATCATCATCAAGGTTCTTGAGAGCTTCCTGATGAGCTGATCAAGTCAGTCGGGACAGTGGCCCTTGAGGACCAGAGCTGCGCATGCATGTTCTAAAGTATCAATTCATTTAATTGAGCCCAATTTTTGGCTACTCCACCTAACTCTGATAGTCGTTCTGTTTATTTCTATCACAGTTGTATGGCGCATTTAGACACAGTGGTATTCATCAGTGTCGTGTTGAATGGCAAAAGCTTTCTTGTCTCGTGTAGTTCCCAAACAAACATGTTGCACGTGACTCTCGGTTTAATTGCGAGCAATTAAAGTGCAAATCCTTGTTTGTCATCTTGTCGGCTGGAGCAGAGATGAGAGTGTGACGCTGCGTCTCTCTCGCTCGCCACACTAGGCAGAGATTTTGATGATGAAGAAAAGTCCCTCAAGTCCAAATGGTAAGCAACCAAGTGTGGAGCACATCCTTGTTCAGGCTGAACGAGTGCAATGCTTCAGAGAGCAAACTCATACAACCTCTTTAATTTCAGAGGTTTTTTTTTAAAGTTGTTGCTATTCCTTAGAGGCCCAGTAAAGTGAATCCAAAGATTTGTTTCTGAATACTGTGCATTATACTGTACATTACATTGACGATAATTGCTGAAAGCGTGCAAGAATGTTTTGGTTCATGACCAGCTGAATAGTGCTTTACAGTCAATGCACAATAAAGTTAATGAGTTGGCATTTGCCTCTTTTGAACAGTCTTTTGTACTGTATTGCATAACATAAATTCTGTTCAGTCTTTGCTGCTAATGAATGATCTACTTTTCCCCGATAACGCTTCAAAAGGTCACCCAGATAAAGCATGAGCAATTATTATTTTCATGGCTTGAGTCGATGACTAACTCGCACATCACACCAGGAGCAAACCAATAAGTTGCTTGTAGATATATGAATGTATTGTGCGTGCATAATTCGCACTCTTTATAAGTGCGTGCCCGCACAGCTTGTTATTATCTAACAAGAACAAAGAAGCAGAATTAGCAAAAGTGTTCACACGTACCACCTAATCCTCACTGCCGTTCTTTGTAATTGCACCAATATAGTTTGAGGTTATGGCCAAAACCCTTAACTATATGTGCTCAATAAATAAATAATGGCCTCTACTTTGAGTTAATGTCTAATTGTTTCCCCCTAATGTGATTAACAGCAAAGCCATAAAGTGCAACATGCTATTCGGCCAGATCATGGCCAGTATACCCTACCCTTCTAAAGTATTGGAACAGTTTGGTTTTTAGTTCTCAAACTTACAGTGCCGTGAAAAAGTTTGTGAACCCTTAGGATTTTACAATATATTTGCACTTTTTTTAAAGAAATGACGGTGACAAGTTTACAAAAGTGTTACAGGATATTGACACAAGGCTAGTTAGCATTGACACAAATCTGCAAAACCCTGTTTTAACAGGAAGCATAAGAAAATAGCAAAAAAATCAAAACACAGGTGTGAATAAGTTTGTGAACCTTTCCACCTATAGAAGTTAAAACTGACTGTGTGACATGTCTTTCAATACTAGATGACTTCAGGTAATTTCATGTGACTTGACAGACCTTAAAGCCACACTTGTTGTATACTCACCTGAATGTACTTGTCATTTAGTAGAGCTATACCTGCGTGGACACAAACATTACAAATCTAGCAATGGGAAGATCTAAAGAGCTGTCTCCAGACCACAGAGGAGCAATAATTGCAGCTCACAAATCTGGAAAAGGTTACAAAACCATAGCCAAAGATCTGCAGCTACATGTTTCAACTGTAAGACAAGTGATTTACAAGTACCAAGAACATGGAGTAACTACTTCACTTCGAAGATCTGGTCGTCCAAGGAAGATAACAGGCAGAGCAGAAAGAAAGATGGTGAGAGAAGTCACTGATAACCCCAGACTTACCTCTAGAGACCTTCAGAAATCTCTCTCAAGCAAAGGAATTGAAGTTCATGACAGCACCATCAGAAAAAGACTGGCTCAGAATAACCTTCATGGAAGGGTAGCAAGGAAGAAGCCATTACTATCAAAAAAGAATATTGCAGCTCGGTTAAAATTTGCTCAAGAGCACATAGGAAAGCCTCAAGAATTTTGGAACAACATTTTATGGACTGATGAATCTAAAATAGAACTTTTTGGCCAAAATCAAAACAGATTTGTTTGGAGACGACCAAGCACAGCTTATCAACAAAAGCACCTCATCCCAACTGTAAAACATGGAGGAGGACGAGTACTCGTATGGGGCTGCTTTGCAGCAGCAGGACCAGGGCAACTTACCATCATAGAAGGAATCATGAATTCCGAGGTTTACCAAAATATTCTGGAAGAAAACGTTAAACCGTCTGTAAAGAAGCTCAAGTTAAGAAGAAACTGGATGCTGCAACAGGACAATGATCCAAAGCATGCAAGTAAATCAACATCGGAATGGCTCAAAAAGAAAAAATTCAATGTTCTGGAGTGGCCCAGTCAAAGTCCAGACTTAAATCCGATAGAAATGTTGTGGTCGGACCTGAAAAAAGCAGTGCACCAAAGAAAACCATCAAACCTTGGACAACTGAAGCAGTTCTGCAGGGAGGAGTGGCCCAAAATCTCCCCAGCTCGATGTGAGAGACTCGTCAGTACTTACAAGAAAAGATTGCAAGAAGTCATTGCTGCTAAAGGAGGTGCAACAAGCTATTAACTCTGACTGTTGGCAAGGGTTCACAAACTTATTCACAACTGCGTTTTCATTATTTTGTTATTCTTGTGTGTTTATAGTTAAAATATAGTCCTATTAATTTGTATTCAGCCATAATGGCAATGTGTCACCATTCTGTAACACTATTGTGAACTTGTCTCCGTTATTTCTTTAAAAAAATGCAAATATATTGTAAAATCCTAAGGGTTCACAAACTTTTTCACGGCACTGTAGTAAGCTACCACCCAACAAATAATTAACTCTACAAGTACCACCAAATTAACCAACATTAAGATGTGTTAGCATATTAATCCAAAAGTATAGTCATTCTTACTGAAAGCCCCGACAACATTATGCAAAATTTCAAAATTAATACTGCACTTAAGTATCGGAAAATTCGTAAAAGGTGTACCTATAATAATTCAATTAAAATGTATTGCACATAAAAGTTAAGTGCAATTAATTTCTAGTCTAAACATGTACTGTCTGACATTAAAAAAAGTTTGTCACTATAATATTATGCACAGTTTGATCTTCTAATGCCCAGATATGACTACACAACTTTTTGAGTCACAAATTACCAAACATGGCGCCATAAACCTCTTCAAGGAAATAATTACCTAAAATAATAAAAGAGTTCATTTGTAGCAGGGTGGAAGGTTGTGAATTGGTTGATAAGTCAGTTCCTAGAGTTAGAGCCTATTCGTTTGGCCAGCGCAAGTCTAGAAAAAGCGTAATCTAACTCTGCACGAGAAGAGTTTTCTTCTGGTATCTTCAGAGATGCACTAGTAGAAATGCATCTTTGTGACATGTGGGAGTACTTGATTCTTAGTCAATCGGAGCGTCGTGTTTGTTTCAGCTGATTTAAGGTTAAGTGCACTTTCAGTCATCAAATTGTCAGATGCACCACATGCTTGTAACAGAAAATGCCCTTGGTCTGTCGGAACACACTGCATGGCTTTGCGCAAAGCATTTCAGTTTTTGAAGTGTTTTTGTCTACAGAAAAAGAAATGATCTGACCTTCCTATTCCAATGCTTTTCGAGGGGAGTGTAGTTTTTTACCAATACGATAAAGAGGAAGTGCTAATCAGACAGCAGAACGAGGTGAAAGGCGTGTTAATGAACACGTTAATATGCGGTTCCCCAGCCCCTTTTCTCCACGGTGACTCCCGTGACTTCTGTGTTATTGCTAATTAGCAGCGCTCGTGCGGCATTAGTTGGTTAAGGAGCCATTATTGCCCAGCCCCTCGATGGCAGATGTCGGGAGGAAGAACCGGTAAGTCGTAAAGAAAGAACAGGGGGTTACTGATTAGTTTCCTCTGCTGACTCGTTAAGCAGGGTGATGTTGTTTAATGACATTCTCTGCTTTGAGGACCGCATTTAAATGTCTCTATTTACTATTACAAGTATTCAAAAAAATAATAATAATAGTAAAATGGGCAAGAGGACATAGTAGCTGTCTTGTTAGATTAGCTTTCGTGCAACAAGGTAGTATATAGGACTGACATTAGGATCACATAATTTTTCTTTTGTCCAATACAGGAGGAGCATCTGTAAATATGAGTACTGTGAGACGGGATTATGATTGTTCCAGTATACTGTCGAGCTACAATACCTTTTTAGATCGTTTTGTTTGGTGCTGTGCTTTTTGAATGCAAAGTAGCTATATGCCTTGGCCTAATAAAGGTTGGAAAACCCTGGAGTACATTAATTTAGTATTTTACCCTTCAAAATTTCCAGTTGATCATTTGCTATTGTTGTGCGTCCGAGCGAGCACTCTGTTGATTTTGAATGAAATCTTCTCCCAGATGCTCCGGGGTGGAAATCAGTCTACACGTTTCGGCCGCAGCTCTACTAGATTCAGACAGATTTTTCGTCTGTCGAGTGTGAATCTCCCGTTGGCATCTCCAAGCGAGCTAATGGAATTTTCCACTAGGGGCCCTTCCTCACACCAATACGCTCAAGCGCAAGCCGATAAAGCCGATGGAGAAGGAAAAAAACTTGTCAAGTGTGAGAGCACAGCCGAGGGTGGAAGGGTGGGGAATGCAGACGTGCCCCGTAGATATTCTCTAAACCGTCTTTAAAGACTGAAGACAATCTGTGTTCCTGAAATTCACTTGATGCTCTTCTAGTGTGCATGATGCCCAAGTGTAGCTGCCCTCATACTCCCAATACTCAAACACTCAGCATGTTATGCGAAATGGATTGGTGGAAGATACGTGAAGAATAGTGTGTTTTCAAGCATGGTCTCCGAGAACATTTTTTGGGAGTGAGATCTTTTAAATTAATATGGATGACCAGAATGCCAATTTAATGGCAAATGGAAGACTCCTCTTTTCTTTTCGAACATCGTCTGTTGAGATATTATTGTTTGCCTCCTCGTGATAGACATAGATTTCATGTTGCTTTGTAAAATTGGCTTTGATGGCTATATTTGCTATGAAATATCCATAATGCCCCCTTAATAGTTGTTTAAACCACAATGGGAAATTTACTATCTCTTGACTTAATTTTGGAAATGATTGTACTATGACAGAAATGGATCAAACGGAGACTTCAAACCAAAATAGATGACATCCTGAGTCTTTTCGACCATGTACTCGTGAGACTGTGTTGTGTTTTTTACTCATAATAGACATACTAACAAACTTGTTCAAACTTGCTTTTGATACCGACTTTTCAAATCACTTTGTAGCATGAATGGCCACACGGGTACTATCATGGTAAATGGAAGGTTTCCTGTATCTTTCCTAGTATGATCCCTTGAGACTTTTTGGTGGGTCTATTCATGATCGTCATGCCTAGGAGATTTCACGTTGCTAAATTGAACTACATTTGGAGGCTCAATTTGAGACTGAATATTCCAATTGCCCGTCTTATAGCTGTTTAAACCACAATAGACTTACTGTGTCTTTTCAGGCATAGCCTCTTGAAACTTATTTTCTTGGGCCTCCTCATGATAAACATACCAACCAAATTTTCTGCTAAGAAGTGACACAGGCTTCGGGGGCTGAATTTTTAAATTAAGACGAAAATATCATTTTCACTGTGTCAATTAGACACCAGTGCGTCACGGTTGATTGAAGTCATGTCACTATTGCAGCGTGTGCAAAATTAATTAATTTGTTTTGCTTCTGTTTTTCCCTTTTGCACTTCCCTTGATACAGGTAAGTGTCGCTATCTCTATTATTCCACTTTTATCATTCTCATGAAAGGCTTGTTACTTTAAAAGTAGAAAATAAACACTTTGCGCACTCTTGTAAGCAGCCTTGAATGGGTTAGTGGCACAGCATGCATTCACACAGACGCACACAAACACACGTGCACTAACAAACCTTCTCTCTCTCTCTCTCTCTCTCACACACACACACACACACACACACACACACACACACACACACACACAACCCCCCCCCCACACACACACACACCCCACACACACACACACACACACTCACACACACACACAGTCAATATCAACGGCACTCCGCTTAAACCTTAATGAAAGAACTCCATCCTTGGTGCTTGTTCGCCTGCTTGCTGCAGAGAGAACATTGAAGTCCTCTGTTGCCATGGCGACCGTTGTATTGGTTTAAAAGTCCGAACATGATTTTCTTTTTTTCTTTTTTTTTTGCCTCAAACATCGCCTAAAAATGTCTCATGTTTTTATGCGCTTTGTCTTGAGACTTTAGACACTCACACACACAGGTCAAATATTCATGTTCCCCTCATACAAACGTGCAGAAGACTTAAATGCCTCTGGTAATTTATTTGTAGTGAGTGAGTTCATTTATTTTGTGTAAAGTGGCGTTTTTGTCCTGAATAATTGTTGTTTGGAGCAATGGCATTAATCTTATGACGCGTATAATCTGATGTGCCTGACTGTGATGTGAACCTTTATGAACAGTGGACAGTCTTCTGTTGCCATGGCAATGATCAGTTAGGTTTAGTTGTCTGGCCCCATTTTCGCCATGTCTGACGCTTCTTGTACGCACTTTGCCTTTAGACTCAGGACACGTACACACCCACACAAACCAATTAATGTAGTGTGCAAGTACAGAGTTGCAGGAACAAGACTGACTCGCTAACCCTACCACGAACGCTGTCTTGTAGTTTCAGGCTCGGCGAGGTGCTCAGCATTCGGAACGTGCTTGATCTTCCGTGTTCCCGAAGGTTAGTTGGAGGTGTAAAGGTGCGTGTAAAGGGGTGCGCTTGCATTGTTACATAAGCCCAGGTTGAAACTGATGCCGCTGTCTCTACTGGAGCTGTATTTTATTGATAAAAGTCTTGTTCCACATGGAAAACACAGTGATGGTGATAGACTACTGTTTACTTGGACAGAGTACAAAAGTGAACTAGGTGCATTGAAATGTTTGCATCAATGGAAATGTTTAATTATCTTTTGTGAAGTGGCTGCTGTCATGAATAACTGGCAGGAGGAATGATCACAATGCAGACTTTTTTCGGGGGGGAAGCGGACTGTGGACAATTTTACTAGTTGTTCTGGTAATATCTATTATGCAAGGTGGCAGTTAAGCATAACAAAGAATGAGTGACTTAAAATAATTGTATGAGGTGTCCACATGCCTGACCACACGTAAGATGGACTTTTTTTCTTTTTTTTTTTTTTCAGTTATCATGAATAACTTGCAAGAAATGAGTAACTTACAGTAATTTTATGAGGTGTACACATGCCTGGCCATGCATATGATGGCCTTTTTTTTTCTGACTGTTAATTTCCGTTGTGCATGATGGACGTTAATTTGAATCCGTTGACAGTTGAACATGTTACAATAATCGAGTGACAGGTATGTATGCCAGACCATTCTGTCCTGTAGGGTTTGGGGCCTTTGAATTATTTCTACTAGTTATTGTGTTTATTTATGTACTCCACCATTTTAATCAAATATTATTTCTCATCTGACTTTTTTTACTTTTACTTTAATTTTGGGACGGATAAACTGACTGGTTACAGAAATGCTTTCAAAATACTAAAGCCAGATGGATGGATGGATGATTACTTTCATGAATAATGTCGGACTGAAGGTGACAGACAGTTTTCTCAGATCAATGACGAAGGACAGATGGGCAATATTTGGTAAATTACTCGTTATCATGAATAAGTGACAGGGAAGGATTTGCCCTATGACACATACATAAGTGTGGCAGTAACCTTTTTTGCACTGCAGGTTAGTTATGTTCATGTGGTAAGCATGATTAAATGTCAAAAGACAATTGCATAACAGTAATAGTATAACACCTGATAGAGAATGCTGTGGATTTTTGGGGAATTATTTCTACTAGTTGACCTGTTAATTTCTTTTGAAAATGCCGTAGGTTCAAATGATACCCTTACAACGAAACTTCTAATGAATTGCGTAAAGGGTCTACATACCAGACCAAATGTAATGTGAACGTTTTTGGAGTGGGAATCATTTCTCGTGGTTGTTCTGTGGATTTCTGTTGGGCAAATTGGTGGCTAATATGTCAGTCACGTAATAGTAATTGTATAACATGTTTATTTGCCTTACTGAGTGTCCTGATGAACATTTTAGGATAAGTGACTGTTGAAGGGCCAAAGCGAGTGTGCACTGGATATTAGCTGTTCAATTTATTTTGACTGTTCAAAGTGGCAGTTATCACGAGTAACTCGCAAGGAATGATTGTGTGAGGGTAATTTTATGACACTTGTACAGTCTATACAAATGGCTGCCATGCTGGAGTGAACTTGAAAATGAATCAAACCATTCCTTCTTGTCTGATGTTACCGGACATTCGGTGTGAAGAGGGCCTGAGCAGGGCCCTAATCGTCTTAGATTTGGCTTTGGGAATGTTGTATTTTACAAGTGCCCATGTGGATTTTCCACAGAAGCCACAGCTTCTACCTGAGCCAGGAAACTCCCAGAAGGACTTATTTGCTTTACTCGATTTTTCTTTGCCGTCTGTGGTGAGATCTGACCCGCAGGCCAGACCCCAACTCGGGCCTTCACTTATACTTGACAGTCAACCTCAAATCCTTTCCATTGTCAGAGGCTTTAGTGTGAGCGTTATATTGGGTTCCTCAGGGAAAAGTCACTTCCCACTTTGCGAGGTGTGCATCACTCTGGATACTTCTGTGGCAGTAGGTAGGTGGTCCCGAGTGAACCCCCACACCCCACTTGAAAGCGACTCCTCATGCATCACAAATGTGACGTAACGTCTCCCAGGGGCGTCCAAAGGGAGTTCACCTTTGAGGTTGGAGGAAGTGCACAGATTTTGTCGATATACGATGTCCTCCACTCCACTGGTCAGATGTTTACACCGGGATGATTTTTTTAAATTAATGATTTAATGATCATAGTATTATTTGTCCATTCCGATCCTCTTTTGTTTTTATTTCTAAAATGACTCAAGAAAGTCTTCCTTGTCACCGCCGTGAAAAAAATAATGATGGATATAAAAAAATAGTATTTTGAATGTAATATAAAAGGAAAGCATACATTTTTCATTTTTAAGGCAACACATAGTATTTGGATTGTGAAATAAAGCAAAATGTATCAATATTTCAAGGTCTAATAGACTAATCATATTGTAAAATCAGAGCAACCTATTACTAAATTTGGAGTGTAAAAACAAAAATGTAGCATGTTCAAGGCAAAATGAATGCGTTTGATCATATAATACCAAGTGAATCCAATCCGATGCAATGATTGATGTCTGGCGGAATTCCTGTTGCTTTTGTTGTTATTTTATAGGGAACAAACAGTACCAGACATGAAAGGCATACATGATATCATTTTACATGAGTAATTGTAATTGTATTGTTTACACAAATGACAACAAACACAAGTTGGCAGTGTCATAGTTCTTATTTACCATTGTTGTTATATTCTCTAATTAGACATTGTGGACGCACATCTTTTTCTTTCCATTGATGTGTCACGTAGGAATTAATTATGCATGATGTTGCGCATCATTGTATGACAGAATTTAGTGTCTTTATGCATGAAGAAGCTCTTGTCTTGTGGGAATTTGTGCTTTTTTTAGACTAGCACATCTTGTCCTAATTACATAAAGATTTACATGAAAAGATTCTCATCCATTTTTATTTTTTTAGACACTCTGGATATGTTGTAAGCATATAGGTCAAATTTGTAGGAGCATATTATTTTAAACATGTTTTAAATATTCCTTAAATTGGCCTAAAATGGCCTATTAAAATCTATTGAGATTTCAATTGCTACTATGCAATTTCAAGTCTTGATGATTATATTTGTCTACCAGTTGGTGACACTCAAATGCCTGAAATTTGTCGGCTCTAGTACGCCCACAACCCTCGTAGGATAAGCGGTTTGGAAGATGAATAAATGAATAAACAAATGAACACACACGTAGATATACCGTAATTTCTGGACTATAAGATGCTACTTTGTGCACAAGCTTTGAACCCTGCAATTTATAGTCCAGTGCATTCTATCTATGGATTTTTTATGATTTTCAAGATATTTTACGAGGATTTGGTTTGGTAATACAGGGTAACGGAAATGAGGACATTTAACGCACCTGCGGCTTGTATTCCGGTGCGTTTTATATATGAACAAAAAATAATTTTCCCCTAAACTGGTGCAGTTTACAAGCCAGAAATTTCTGTGCGTGTGTGTATATACCACGACAATAACACTGACACGTCCGTTGAAATATATATATTTATATATGTATATATAGATCTGTATTTATTGACGACCTCAGAGCTATGTTGCTTTCGTGCTTTCGTGTGAGTGTGAGGTGCTCATTTATTTCATATTTAATAATTTGGGATCAAGTTGCCTGCAGCGCACACCTCATTTGAGAGTGTCACATCCCATCTTGCCTTTGTTGATCCTTTGGCTTCCTTTTGGGGCTTTTGTCTGAGAGAGCGAAAGTCACAAGTAGTTTAGGTACTGAACGCCGGCGCATAGGAGGAAACTGAAATGTTGATATAAGGAGTAGCCTGGGAGAAGATAGAGGAGCTATAACACACCACTGAAATTGCCCCGCTGTGAGAAAGAGAGACGGATCTTCTCCGACACAAGGCGGGAGGAGGTTAGTAGCTCGGCAACCAATTCAGTAAGCTCGCTGGAGTCCTTTTAGTCTTAATCTTGATTCAATGTTAACAGCGGCCTCGTGAATCGCTACACTTTGGAATGAGTGAAATACGTATAGACAGTACATATAAACAATCCACATAATCTTTTATTTTCAAGGCAAAGTCAAATATTTTACGTATAAGGTAGCATTTTAAAGGCAAAATGTGAGCAAAATCTAGCACATTCAAGCGAAAAGAGGTTTATAGTGTTAAGTGCTTGTGCTGATTTGACAAAATATATAATTTTAAAGAAAAATAAAGACTTTTGAGTGTAAAACACAAATCTATTGTAGCATTGTAATTTCAAAGCCAATTCTAGCATTTTGGGCTCTATTTTTTAGTCAAGCGCAAAGCTGTGCTCACGGTGGAGTTTTCCTTCTTTAGGTATTTTGTCGATGTACACACGTAGGAATATGCATTGGAGCTAGTATGGAAGTAAACACAGCTGACTTTCCCGATCAATGGAAGCAGCTCCCATCTTTCCTTTTAAATTCAGCGCAGGTTAGGCATGTAGTCTACATGGCGGAAGCATTACAGATACATCAGTGTGCATTTAAAAGAAACTGCTAGAAGATCTCACTTAAAAGGAACTGCAAGAATATTTCCATTTTCGGGTGACATAAAGTCGACTGATGTGAAGTCGGCACTTGGCGACCGCCTTCCACTCCTGATGGCGTGTCCATGTGTGACAACCCCCCGCCCAGCACCTCTCCACTCCTAGTTGTACCAAGGGTTGCTTTTAAAACTATATTAAATAATACAAAATAAATTTCCGTAATTTCCAGACTATAAGTCGCTACTTTTTGCTCAAGTTTTGAACCCTGCGGCTTGTCGTCCGGTGCGGCGTATCTATGGGTTTTTCATGAATTTTTGGGATGACTTGATCACATACACTTGTAGAAAGGCGCTAAAGGCATTTGATTAAAAAAATAAAATGAAAAAATACCCTAGATTCACCAGAATGCCAAGAAAGGCACAGCCTGGCTTGCCAAATACGCAAGACTTTCCCCAGAATGATGTGCAGTAAAGATGTGCCAGTTTTTACAATGTGCCTCTCTGTGAAAATAGTCTTTTGTGTATTGAATACAAGCAAGATCCAGCATTTGGAAGGCAAAATGTCACTTTTTGAGAATTCCTCAGATGCCAATCAGAAGTCTCATTGACCATGCTTTTAGTCTTCATCTCAATCTTGCTTCAATGTCTACAACCTTTACGGTCTCCTCCGCAGAGCAAGCTGAGGCGTGTAGGGATTTAATTAGGTTCACAAATAAATGGCCATCTTGCCGCTTATCTCTTTGTGAGGGATGACCGTGGGGGGATGGCAAGAATTCGAGCCGGGGGTCCCCCTTTGAGACCAGACATGCATGCTGTTACACGAGTGGCTTGGAGCTGCTCATGTAAAAAACATATTGTTCAAGCTAGGTAAAATATTGTATTTTGGGTGAGCAATACAATGGAATGTAAGAGTATCAAGGCAATATATAGCATTTTGAGTTGAAATACATTGCAAGCAAAATAAAGCATTTTCAATGCAAGCGAATGCATGTCAAATACATAGTACATAGTGTTCAAATTCAAGTTCGTTAAATGTAATTAACATGGCGATATGAAGCATTGTAAGGAAAAACATTTTAAACAGTAGCCAAATTTATCGTGTTCAGGGAGAGAGCTAACATTTTGCATGTAAAATATTTGCAAAACTATCACTGATCAAGGATAAATATGTATTTTTGTCATTGTGCAGGAGAAATTGTGTGTTCTATGACAACGCTTGTAATGATATTCATTATCAGGCAGCGATCATGTTAATAATCACTCACAATATATACACACACATATATGCAATACGTCCATAAATCTGACCCCTGCAGTAGACTGTAAAGAATGAGACAATTTGTGTGGCATGATTAATTCATTACAGCATCTTTGGGTGTGTGCGGTTTGGCGGTCAGACATAATTTAGACGTCCGGAGATACATGGAGATGATGCTCAGTAAGATCCAGTATAATTTCCTTTTTTTCACAGAGAGTAAATTACGGTATATGTAGTATGTCTGTTTCATGTGTTGCTTCATTTCTGTTGCTTAAAATGCTATTAATTATCTGACCCGTTAATATTGTTTTGCATAGTATGTTGCCAGTGAGCTACGAAATGTTGAAGGCAAAGTAATGTTGATGTTTACAATCCACAGCATGTAGTCTTTGTTTTACATTTAGTTTGACAGCAAACTTAAACTAGGAGTGGCAAAAAACAGAGGGTGGCTTCCTTATTTTTTTTCAATAATTACTCATTATTTTTCAAAGTACTTGTGAAAGGAGTTGAGTAAAATCAAACATGTTCATGGCCAGAATGAGCACTTAAAGTGTAAAATGCAAACAACTAACATAATCTTTTTGACACTTAATTGACGAAAAATGCATTTTGGGTGAAGCAAGCCTATACCATTCCAAGGACAAATCTGGCATTTTTAGTATAACATGCCAAAAAAGAACATCATAACCATCAAGGTGCTCACGACCAGCTTGCACTCGCTTCTGCGTATAAATAAGACGTGAAGTTTGGTACACGGAGACGTGGGAGGCGTGACTCAGTGTTGACGGCCTCGTCGATAAAACTCCGAAAGCGCATTTGTCCTCTCAGGTGGACGGCAGAGTGAAGAATGAGGCGCTAAAATGTCACACGAACGAGGTGTTTAGTGTGTGGCTGCTGATCATATCTTGCAAAATCTACAGTGTGAGCGATGAATAATGATAGTGGCTACAAGCAGCGGGGAGGATTGAAGGATCTGTGTCTCCGTACTCGGTAATGCCCGTGTATGGCTCACTACATGGATCAAACTATCTCTATTTTATCTTTAAAATGCTGCATTTAGCTTTACCGTTCTGACAAAAGCTTCATGAACAGCAGAGTCGTCTTACATGACGCAAGAAAGAGAAATTATTGTGACGCAACACGACTGTAAACAAACTTGACAAAACAAAATAAACATGTTTCCAGTTCAATACAGGTTGCTAATCATGGCGGTGTGTATATATTTGACATATAGGAGCTATAAAAGAGCATGACACCCTGAGCCGGGTTATTGAATTGGGACTCTGGCGCAGCTTCCCGTGTCTTTTTCCACCTTGTCGTAAACGCACACACGCGAAGAAAAAGCATCAAGCTATTTGCCACACAGTGTAAACAGCATTGTCAACAAATCTCAGTATGTCTTCACTCATCAAATGGCTTTCGAGATGCACTTTTCCCAGGAAGTAGCACACCCCCACCCATCCAATTTGAGCTGTGGGTGCACTCATCAGCATAAAATTGGAATTATTAATGGAAAACACAAAGCTGACACGCCGCCGCAGACACAGCCCTGACTGGGACTGACATGGCGTGACCAAACGAAGACGCAGCGCTGACCAGAAAATGCTCCATACTTTTGCTTGTATTTGTTTTCATATGCTGAAATATGCCTTGGAAATGCTATTCTTCGGAAAGCAACGTTTTACATGTATTATAAAACACCATTTCTCCCTCAAAATGCAATATTTTTGCTTTAACGTTACACCACTTAATCATTTCGCCTCAAAAATACTGTTATGTTAGAATGAATGATTGGAAAAATGATTTTCCACTTGTGTTTCACAACAAAATACTAAATTTGGCATGTTACATGTCTCAAATGCTATTTTTTTCCTTGAAAGTGCAATATTTTAATTTATAAATCTAATTCACATAATCAAATACAATGCTGGAGGAGCTTAACAGGGCTACACGAATTTCTGATGGGGCTATAGCGCCCCTTAGCTCCACCCGTGGTGTGCAAACTGGTGACATACAGAGCAATGTAAGCAGCATCAGCATGCTCATGACTTCCTCAGTGGCTCACATGAGCCGTAGATGTGCATGCACATGCATTCCCGCCATCATTGCTTACACGATGTGAGACCTTTATTGGCTCCCAGGAATGGTCACCATCCCTCACAGCAATCTATTCTTACTTAATTTTTAGTGTGTGGGGGGTGGTGCACCAAGAATGGCCTTAATTTGCCTCTGCACGCAATTAATCAAGACCCTTTGTGAACTGACACCCTTAATGGACGTACTCAACTCGGGTGTGTGATTGTCTACGCTCGGGTCAGACAAGTGTATCCTTCAAGAAACGCACACAAAAGCGCTCCCATCGAACAGAGTGGCAAATGATTACATTCATCTGTGTTTGTGCCCACACCCATCTTTCAGCCGCCCAGACCGGCATCAGAAATATCAGCCTTTGATTAAATATGAATCCAAAAGTCCGATTGGCGGTTGAAACGCGGGTGGGAAAAACAATTTCATTCAGCCTTTGTCGAGGAGCGGCGACTATATGCTTTTAAGCTCCTCGTAAGACACTCGAAGTCTGCATTCACCGCGGCAGAGATGAAGGATGTCGCATTTTGAAACCTGAGATAAAAAAAAAAAAAAAACTCCACCAAGCGGTCTGAGAATGGAAATGTTGGCCAAAACTAAATTGTGTCACTTCCTCAAGATGCTTGATTCTTCCTAGATAATGCTAGGTGTGCTTGTATTTTACTCAAATTCATTTAACTTGCCTTGAAAATAGATGATCACACTGATTTTGGTGAAAATGATAGCTTTTGCCCTGAATGAAAATGCTAGACTTGTAATCTATTGAAAATGATTTAGCAAACCTTGGAAATACCTCATTTTCCTTTTTTTTATTTTCAATGTGCTAGATTTAATCTTGTAAATGCTTTATTTGGCTTGCCCTTCACTTAAATTGCTATACATTGCTGAGTTACGAGTGACCTTTTCGGGTGTTGGACTTTTTCTAACATATGAGGGCTCATGCAGACATTCTTTTTTTTTTCTTTTTTTTTTTCCATGTACAAATCTTTGGATAAATCTTGGGTATATTTTGGCAGTGAACACAACTCACCACTTCAAAACAATATAGCAGATCGTGTGACAAGGTTTCCTGTCAAACTAAACAGCAAAGAGAATTACACACATATTTAAAGCAAACACAACTTAGTCTTAAATCAGTTTAACTTAATCCTAAAAATGTAAAACGCCAGAGACAGACTCAGGAATAGCATCAGTGTTGTGGTGTTGAAAGGGTTTGCACAATGGACATTTAAACACATACAGAGAAGCAACGCATGGACAAATCCTATTACGATACTCAATGGAGGCATACAGGCTTTATCCTCTGCAAAGAAAGTGTAACAGACCCATTGAAAACTCCTTTCATCCAGTATGGAGATGGTGAATGATGACAAAGGAAATCCATTGGTATTTATATTGTACACTTAAAAGGCTTGCTTTGTCCATGGAAATACTTGATTGTTCTTGTATTCTAAACTTGCATTTTAAGTCGCTTTAGTATGCCTTGAAAATGCGCGTGAATTTTTTATTTCACAATACAGTTGGCCTTCAAAATTTGCTTATTTTATTCTAAATGCAATTTAAGAGGTGCGTGTGTGTGTGCGTGTGTGCGTGTGTGTGTGTGCGCGCGTGCGTGCGTGCGTGCGTGCGTGCGTGCGTGTGTGGCGAGCGAAGTGTAATTCAGTTGCATTTTTTAGTTTGGTGGGTTTTTTACACATACTGCTGTTTGGGTTTTCATGGGAATAATGCATGGGAAATATTGAGAGTGACTGAAATGCAAACACAGTTGCTTGGGGTCTTAAAGTCGATTTTGTTATGATTGGATTCATTTTTCTCGCCAATGTTTTCTTGACGTTGACAGCCCCTGAATTATGGTTTCATGGGGTGTTTTCTTTGAGGTTTTGTAAAGCGACCGAAAAAGCTGCATTTTCACCTAGCAGCCCAGCATGAAGACAGCGAAAAATACACTTTGGCTTGATAAAAAGTGGTAATTCTGTCAACCAGTCGACAACATAATTTATTTCCAATTTTTTTATCATTATTTTGCAGATAATTATAGATAAAATTATTAATTAACAAAGCTGTGCATGGGTTAAAGTGTATCTGTCCATTTTTTTGTTTTCATCTTTTGTCACATTTTTGTCTTTGCATGTTTCCCCCAATTTAGGTTGTTTTCATATCTCTCGTACAGTGTTGCTCCCAAAACTTAAAAATGACTAAAAATGACGAGTTTTATTGCAAGTCCGCTCATGTTCTTGTATCCTATCATTCCTTATGAGTCCTAAAACGACTTCTTATTGTGTTGTATTCCCATTGTTGCCTTCGTCGTGTTTGCTACAACATGCGGTTAGTTTGCTAAGCAATATTGACGATGCAACACCAGAAGCCGCTATTTATATTGAACAGACATCAGCGGGCACTAATTATGTCTCATCTCCAGGGTATTTCAACGGACGTGTCATTGTTATTGTCGTGGCGGCTGTTTATATATATATCTATCTATCTATCTATATCTATATATAGATAAATATATAGATATAGATATATATGTAGATATAGATATATATTTATATAGCGGGGGCCTCCTCCTGGCTGTGCGTAGCCAATCAGAGATTAGCCTCGGAATTCTCGTGCTTGACCCGTAGGGGAAGCTTCGCTTCGTGTCTTTGCAATTCTGGGCCATCGCTGGAAGGCTGTTGATGTTTACGATGCGACTCACGCACATGCTGTTTGAGTCAGTTTGCAATATAAACATACATCTTATTTGGATTCATGTGGAGAGTAGTTTTAGTATATTGAAACC
This sequence comes from Syngnathus floridae, assembly GCF_059516105.1. NCBI lineage: Eukaryota > Metazoa > Chordata > Actinopteri > Syngnathiformes > Syngnathidae > Syngnathus > Syngnathus floridae. The sequence goes on along the minus strand of NC_142413.1, from coordinate 15,427,994 downwards.
ATTTTTTGGCTGGATCTGTATGTACAGTATATAATAACTTTTGATACAGAAAACAAAATACATATTTGATGAGTCATGATCTATTCATGTTTATAGAGCATCGGCATCTTTTGAGACCTCGCCTCAATCTTGCCGATGTGAGTGATGAAAAAGCCCCAAGGTAATGCTGATGTGATTGGCCGAATACTGAACTTTGAACCCTCCTTGAAACTGAACTCAGGAAGCCCTCCAAACAAAATAACGGACAAATATGAAACACTCTCCACTACTGGGAATTTGTGGGTTGTTGGGGTCGGGTTGGGGGTGATTTTGAAACAAATTTGAATGATTTGTGCTTCTAAATAGGATTCATTTTTGACATATTCCCTAGTAACAATTCCAAATAGGATTCATTTTTGGCGTATTCCCTAGTAACAATTTTGCAAATTGTAAACCTTGGAGTTTGACACAAAATGGCTTCTTCAAATTGAAATGGCCAACATTTTTATGAACTCCAAAATCCGTACTCACTGATAAACTCTGACGAGGAAATTATTCTAAAGTTACGTTTAGATTAGAAGCAGGTATGAAAAACAAATGATACATTTTGTAGCTTTTTTTCCTATTGCCATCTAATTTCACCATCAATTTGAAGATTTGCCTTGAAAAATTGGATGTGAGTGCCCATTTGTCGGTTTTATGTTTACCAAAATGTCCCCATCCAATTATGCAACAATATGAACATGAAATGATTTCTGCAGAAAATTTAGATACACTTAATAGGGTCAAATTAGCCTGGTATAAAGATAGATTCATGTTGTAGTGAGGGACAGATCTGTGATCACACGTCGTTTGCAGACGTCAGCAAAGTTTTTTCAAATGTGGATGTCTGCGAGCGGGAGCATCCACATATCAAACACCAAATGATTCCGCTGTGAAATTGATATTTTCTGCTTTCTGCCAAGATTTTTGGCCATCCATCAGCCATCCCACTTATGCCCGCAGTTGTCCGATTTGATTCCCAGGGCCGAATGGATGTGGCTGATTGGCTTTTATATTCCCATGCCTTTTCCTCACGCGGCGGGGAAGATAAATAGCGGCGATATGTTTGTGCCAGTACAAGCGTTTCGCCAGCGCTGTGGCACATTTGTCAAGTGCGTCTGACAGTACTGCTGTGGTGCAGCACAAGGAGGAAGAGGAGAAGGAGGATCAGGACCAAGAAGAAGAGATAGTGCAGCATGTTTAAATGGAGATGAATAGTCAAGAACTGCAGCATCCTATAACATTGGATCATATAGAACTGTGTGTGTGCGCGCGTGCGTGCGTGCGTGTGCATGTGTGTGTGTGCACCCGCGCGCGTCTTTGAACGAGAGATAGATAAATCATGTGAGCTTTTCTGTGTAAGCATGCATTCACTGTCAGTGAGTGTGTGATAGAGAGGGAGACAGTGGGATAGTGTGCATGACTCTGTGTGAAAAGCACATTTGTGTGTGTGTAAGTTCATGTTTGTGATGCAGAGTAATTATGTGGTATGAGAGAGATACAGTACGAGTGCATTGTCCTTGTGTCCAGTACGAGTAAGTGTGTGTGGCTGTACGTGTGTTTGGTGTTTGTTCGTGTAAGGACAGACATGTGTACTGTAATTGTTACCATATACAGCAGCACACACTTCATTGTAAAATATATTTACATGTCACACTATTCTTAACAAAAATAAATAAATTAAAACAAGGGTTTGTCACTGGAAAAAAAAAGCTCGGATGTTAACTGCTTTTCTTTATATATATACTGTATTAAAATTATATATATATATATATGTGTGTAATTTTAATACAGTATATTATTTAATCTTGACTTTTATACAGTGATGCCTTGAGATATGAGTTAAATGTGTTCATTGACCGAGCTTATAACTCCCAACACTGATACCATCTTTCCCCATTGAAAGAATTGGGAACGCCAGAAAAACTTTGAGTAATAACAATTAAATATAAATGAACAAATTAAACAGTTTATGTATCATAACTAAATGCAAGCAGTCCATTTGTGCTGCTCCTTCAGATGTGCTCACCTGAGCCACCGGGAGGCTGCATAATATAGCCCTGCAAACACAACACAAACAGAGAATAGTATTTCTTTTCCTAATGCTACTGTAGGTGACGCAGTAAGATGCTATAAAAATACCTCATAAATTGACTCACTCATATCTCAAGGCACCACTTATTTTGTGTGACTTCCTATACTTTTATTGTATGTGGCTCTCAGTGGGAGAACTTGGAACATTATTGATTGAATAAATTATTTCAATCAAGTTGCTTTCCAGTGGATAAGTGTGCATAATTGCATATGATCATTCTCTAACTGTGCGCGGTGTCGTTTCCTTCTTCATTTTACACAAATCTTGTAACACTTGTGAAGAAATGATGAAGCGTTCCCTCTGGGTAGCTGAAATATCCATTTACATCCTCATTTTCTGCCATTTAGCTGCAAACATTCATTGACTTAAACACAAATTATCTCTCATCATGAGTCCATCCCATTTGAAAGCCCACAATCTTTTCATTGACGTATAAATATATACTGTAATAATTTGACCTTAACGTCACATCATTGGAATCGTGCGGTTGCTACTCTGGCTTGAGACAGGAAGGAATAGTGGGTCTGTTGTTGTTGTCATGGCAACCCGAGCTTCACCTAGATTTGTTTTGTAACCCTCCTGTTATGCAGCCGGGTCAAAATGACCTATTAAAAAGTTCTCTCACATTGGCGCATATATCTTGGGCCAAATGTTTACATCTGATTTACGATGGATAAAAGGTTGTGTTGATAAAGTGTTCACTATCTGCCAAACTACTGTGTGGTGTGAGTTGCGCTAAGTTCACTGCCACACAGCGCTTAAAAAAATCTGAATGCATCGCTAAAATCGATTGATCTCCAGGCCCTACCTCACGGTGATTTACACGACAGCAGCAAGACAGATGCAGGTTCCGCTCGGCTGACTTTGATGGCGACCTGTCAAGGCCTTCTGCCAAGTGTCTTTCCCCCTTTCACTTGAGCCTGCCAGCCTCGCCTCTTTAAAACGTTACGTTTGAGCGGAGAAGACAGCCGAGCGCGAAAAGGACACGAGTCGGTCGCTAACAACATTTGCTCACCCGCCGACGCACAAACACAACATGAAAGACCGTTATTGGCCAAGGAGCCGTGTTTGGTTACGAGAATTGAATTGCGGTGGTACAAAATGGACCTTTGATGCGGGTAAACCTCGTGAATCTTTCTGCAAGAAAAAAAACGAGACGGATTAATAAAATAATCAACAAACGCTAGAGTCAATGTCAGTTATTATTCACAAGGCAAAAAAGTAATTTATTTTAATAAATAGGTCTGTATTTACCAAAAAGTATAGCTGCAAGACTATAAAAACAAAGACAAAAAAAGGTTTTAAAATCATATTGAGAAAACCGCTTTTCAAATTTTTAATGAAAATATTACGATGCTTAATTTGTTTCTATTTTCTTGCATTTGCTGCTTCTATCACTTTAGTAGACATTTGGTGGGTCTCAACATCCCTGAAAACGTATTTTATGCAAACCTGTGTATTTTGAGAAAACTGGCAAAACTCATTCATTCACCTCGGATCTCAACGCTAATTCGTTCTAGAAGGAGCGTTGAGAATTAAAACCGTTGAGTTATGAAGCAATTTTGCCCATTAGAAATAACTGAAAACGCAATAATCCATTCTCAGCCAGCAAGGTTTTACTCTAATGTTGCCTTTCTTGTGGAATAAGAAAATGCAAATAGTTGAATATGCAATATAAATTAAAAAGGAAACACATCATTAAAAAGTACATTTAAGATCTACCTTGACATTGACGAGGTGCTGAATCTTTGAACACGGAGGTGGAGAGGAGGTGCCAGGGGGAGTCATTGTTTAGAAGGGGAATCCCCTTCCATAAAAAAATCTGGTGGTTGCATTTTGTCAGTGTTTTCCTTTCTTTTTTTCTTCCACTCGGACCTGGCCGGTAACCCCTCGTAACCCCCTTAAAAACACGAGCAGTTTTTATCGCCTCTCAATTCCTCATAATTGAACTTATGGTCGATCTCGGCACTTTGAATCCCGATGCCAAGTCATCACACAAATGATGTTGATGTTTGATCGCCTTTTTTAGCTCTGTTGTTGTTCTCACCACTTTTCTCTTCTGCTTTTCACCTGCGTCTTTCTTTGTTCATTCTCTTGTAGTGCAGCAACAATAATGGCAATCAACACCGACTAGCGGCAGGTAGAACAAACTACGCATACTTTTGTTTACAATAGCCACATGAGTCGGGTTGGTTTCCGAAGCTTTCTCCGAGAACCAGGACAAAGATTTCCAGACATTTTGCATTGAAAACTTGTTGAGTACAGAGGCGGTTGACTTCCATGGTTCCACTGTAGGTAGGACTTGCCTGCCTGTCTATGGATGAAAGAAAATGTCTCAAGGATCTATGCCCAAAATCAGAAAGAGAATTGTACATTTTCATTCAAAGCAGGCGTTTTGGGCGAATTCCAGAGCATGTCAAACTCCTACGAGTGAATTTGCCCAAAGATCTTCAATTAGAAACAGATAGCCTAGACAGATGATAGTGAATTGCATAACCTTTTTTTGTAAAGATATGCTTTATGAGTAGGGCATAAGTCAAAGGTTTTATCATTTCTAGGATTTGCCATGAAAGATAAAGTGGAAGGGCCCCATACGTCTCTGCTTGCAGCTTTTATTTGTGGAAAAGTAGCAGCCTTCAAAAACGTATTATCAAGCGCAATAAAATGCAAAATATTAAAAGATGAATTTTTAACATGTACATTTGTTCCCCAAGTGTCATGCAGGAAAACATGGGCATTAAATGTTATAAAGGGGTTCAAGTCTCAAGACTGAGGGCGTCACTGGTCTGTGCACGTTCCCACCCGCACTGTGCCTTGATTAAGCGCTCCCGTGGGTCATGTGCAGCGGCAAGACAATGTGTTTACGCCAACAATTTTCAACCATATGCGCATTGTTGCCTCTGTGCTCCTGATTGAGCCCAGTAGGCCCATCTCAATCTCGCTTCATAAATCTCCAGGGGTTAATTAGCCCAAGCGGCTAACCGGCTAGCGCCTCAGCAGACAAACACGCTCATTGAATCTTCACCGGCTGAGCAGGACCATGCAGGGAAGGGGTTTTAGCTCAGATATGCTGGAAAACTGAAAAACACTTTGGGCCGGAGGGTGTTTTTGGGGGCATGGTCATTCCAAGATGTAATACTCAGGAGGCAGGCATTTCAGGTCTGACAGAAAAGAAATGGCGAAAGATTCAAACAGTGGGAATATTTTACTTTCCGCTTTCGACATGAAGTCTCTCTGATTATGGTAAGCTCTACTACCTTTGTAAATATTGTATTACCTCTGCCAAAGAAGTAATGTCTTCATCTCTGTTTTCAACATTATGTAGATATTTTGTTTGCTTTGTTACATTTTCTTTCACATGCACCTGACAGAAAATGTCAGAAAAATCTCCAAATGTTTATGGTGCTTATCCAGCCTTTTTGGTCATGATATTTGACTTTTTTCTGTCTACTTATGATACACACATCCACCAAATTGAAGTCATACTAGATATTATAGTTATACTAGAAGTTATACTAGATCAGATGTTTAATTGAGGTTTTTTTTTTTTTTATATATTTCCTGAACAAGATTGGGCATGACAAATGGAGCCCCGACTGAGAGAGAGTGTCTTCTAAGAAAATGATGTGATCAATGACAAACAAAGCCTCAGGGTGTGCGGATGATGTCACTGGTTGATTCAATGTAACAAAAATTCCATAAAATAATGCATTTTTTTGGCACTTGTATTCTTGCACTCGTATGCGCTGTTGTGAGAAGTAAATTTCCCCGCTGTGGGATAAATAATGTTCAACCAATCAATCAATCAATCAATCAATCAATCAATCAATCAATTTTTGTGACAGACATGCCTACCAAATTTCATGTGATTAACAAAAGCCAGTTTGGGGGATGAATTTCCAAAAAACGATTCTCGCTTCTAAGCCAAATTTTAGGCTCCCTAAACAAATGTAATCCTTGGTGGAATGAAAATACCTGCAAAACGTGGTAAACATAAGAAATTCCTAGAAATGTTTAGTGAGGGACCATCCTGCACACCGATCGCTGAGGTTTCACCTTAAGTGCTGAGACTCAAGGAAAAGAGAGATGCTTGATTCATGGCGTTTGTACGGCAAGCCTTCATTAGGGCCAGAGCAAAAGAGAGTGAGAGAACGCGAGAGAGAGATAGAGATGGGAGAGGCCTTGGCGAGCATTCTCCTCCTCCACCCAGAGGCTCTGTAATTGCTTTTTGGATACACCTTGGGAATGTGATGAGTCAAGTCGAGACATTTTTGTTTGAGGGACCAAATGCACCAACGTGTCTCTACAGCAAGTATGAATTATCGCAGCGTCACGCCAGAGGCACCGAAAATGAAGGCCGCGGGGTGTAAGTGCGCTCTAATGCACATCGCATCAGGACGGCTCACTTTTATGCATTCTCTTGCTTACATAGGCAGTAATAGAAGGAAATAATGGTGGAGCTTGTACTTAATTTATTTTGCTTTTTTTAAGGCTCCAAACAAAATGCAAGCAGCAAACACCTCGAAAGATTGTACAATTACTTCTTTACTTTACAATTACTTTGTAGTACACAATGCATTCCACAATCATGAATCCTCTTTGCAAACTCCCTGTTCATCAGCCACATCTTTTTGAAAGGTTTTTGTGGATCACCAAATTATATGTTGCTAAGTGAGATACATATATGGAAAAAGACCAGTTCCAGAAAAATCTAAAGAAAATATATGACTGTCTCCAATATACTGAAACACAATATGTCTATATAGCTATACCAAATGTACTCTTTTAAAACATGTGACTCTATGATCTGCATAGTTATATTTTCTAGCTTACTCTCGCTCTTGTCACGTTTGTCCTTCACGCTCTCTAAATAAAGCCACCTAAAATTCTCAAGCAGGTTACCTAACTACTAAAAATACTTCTACTCCAGAAGACAAAGGCAGCTCCCCATTCATCTTATTAAAAAAAATAAACAAGTCTTCACAAGGTGATCGTAGACATCATGTGACCTAGAATACTGTACATGCATCATATTGTGATACACAGCATCACATTCAATGCCCACTTGGGAAAACACAGTGAAATACTACTACTAGTACTGCTACTACTACTACTACTACTACTATTACTACTATTACTACTTTTACTACTATTACTACTGCTACTACCACTACGACTACTACTACTACTACTGCTACTACTACTACAATTACAATTACAATTACGATAACTACAACTACTACCCACTGGACTACAATAACTGCTACTGATACTATCCATACTTTACTATCTCAGTCACTATCTCTGCCATCTAAATACAAATATCTCAATTATTATCACTGCTACTACTACTACTACTACTACTACTACTACTACTACTACTACTACTACTACTACTACTACTTTGTGACATCTGAAGTGACAATACAAATTTAATAAAGTACGAAGCAACAATACAATTTATAAAAATGTCAAATGAATGGAAACAAGAAAGAGTACTTGTTGATTTAGATAGCTGTTGTGATGTCGTGTATATTTACATGTGCAGCACAAAGCAATTAGTTCCTTGTAAATCCTCCTTTCTTGGGGATACATGATGATGAGTGATCATTTTAATTAGCTTTTAAAAGGTTTTAACCCTGATGCTGCCCATTCAGTCATTAATGCTCCAGCCTGAAACCTATTCACACCATCTGCACCGTAATTGGGTACCGGAGGACCCTCTGTCCCCGAGTCGTTGTGCCTCCTGCCAGATCTCATTTCAAAGAAGCTTCTTCCTATCACGACCCAGTGATCTCAGCAGCAAACCTCAGAGCAGGACTGGTGTTGTGCTGTTGTTTTGACTGCACCCACCACGCGACGCCTTAATGAGAACCCTTGGAAAAAGAAAAGGGGTCCTTATGAAAGACAAATTAAAGCGGCATGCGGCCATGATTGGGCTCTGGCCTCGCAGCACCATTGCGCTGTCACTGGTGATGAATTTTACGATGAAATTGGAAGTCATGATAACTCTTTTTTTCTACCCACATGTGGACTCCTGTGGCTGTTTGTCTATTGATTTTATGCATGTCATGGCATCTGTTGAGCCTCCCTGTGAAGCAAGTAGACAAAATGTACATGTTGGCTCATATAGTACATCTCATTCAAGTGTGCACACACTGTGGTATTTGCAGTGTACATAAATAATATATTAAAGCACAGGCAATTCAGAAAAGTTCTTTGCAATATGCTCTATGTTGACTAATCCGAACACGATATTCTGATTAATATTACATGTGTAAATAAGAAGCCATCCAAAGACGCTGACATTTTATGCGGCACCATACTCTGCTGTCGACTGAAACTGACGTCAAAATGCCCATTTGATCAAAGTATGAACGTCACAACTCACTAGTTTTCTTGGTTTAGGCCCGTGACGTGCACGTGGGACATTTTCTGGGCTTTACATTTTATTCAAGCCATTCCTTATGGCATGGTTTAACTTCATTTGCAAAAAAAATGTGTACAGCTCACAAAAAAAATTCAATGATGCTTGACCAAGTGGATAAAACTCAAAATATTGAAAATTTGATATTAGAGGAACAAGAATTTTAATTTCATATTTATTTATGAAACTTGTACTCACCCTGTCATGTCAGCATCAGTGAACTTTGGATGGCCCAACACAGTCATGTCGAGGCCATAGGCTGTTACCAATTGCTTTACATAGATACCTACAAATATACAGTTCTGCTGTTTCCATACAAAATAAAGCTTTGCGTTTGACAGCCGTCAGTGCAAGTGATTAAGATAAATTCCATGGCTTTTAATTACTTAAAAGCATCTCAGAAAAGAATGAGCTTCACTAAGCTGTCGACAGCCAAGTCAATAAGTCAAACAGACAGTTAGTTGTCATTGCCGGGGTGTTTATACGTATATATAATGATTGGCCCAAATTGGCGAGATGCCACCAGAGCAGCTGTGTTAATGACTACTCGGCGGCATTAGCAGCAGGGCAGTGGCTTATCTTAGTGAACACACATGGCAAGAACTCCACAAGGCTTCAAATCTTCACCGCCTGTATGCCCCTAATACGTCCAACAATCTACACCTACCGAGACCTATATATCATATACCTACCTAGCTACCTAGTATACTTACCAACAACCTATCCTAACTATTTACCCACCTCCCTATACCAACAATCTAGCTTACCCACACCAACCTACCTATCTACACCTCTGACTTACACCTATGCCTACCTATTTCGTCTACTTGTTGTTGTTATTTTATTCAAACGTTTTTCCATAGTCAACATAGTGACATGCGCGAGTTTGGGCGACACCCACGCACATTCTGTCCATTTGACTGAATCCAGCCGGCATCTATCGCATGTGACAAGCGAGTCATTACAAGTCAACAAGCCCAATTCAAGTTGCACAGCAAGACAAAAAAGATACACAGAGACCACCCGGCAAGCTCTTCATGAATTATTCACTACTATCACACTTGGATAATTAATCACACAACTAAATTTAGATGAAGGCCATGTTTTGTCACCTGAGCCCGGACTCCCTCTCACTGTTAATATATGGAAGTGACACCGGCACCGAGGAGGAATAAAGTGTCTCAGGCATTTGTTGCTTTCTCCATGCCCCTCGCTTGTCATCGTGATGAATAACACGATTGGCTATTTTGGTTCCTTCTGTTTTAATACCCTATAAATGGGCTCTTGTAATTCATCCGGCAAGGCCTGAAAAGGATGCTCAATTACATTTTAATCAATATTACTTCACTACCTGGCGAGTTTACCACGGCACTCGCCAGGGTATACAGCCTACCCTACCTACATACGTATATCAATGGGTATGTGACTTACTGTACTAAGCATCAGCCTAAACCCATATATATATATATATATATAGTCCTACCTATTCCTACCAACAACCTACGCCTACCAAAAACTACCAACATCTTACCCTACCAACTTAGAATATGCTAACATATCCCTTGTCCTACAAACAACAAAACCCTACAAATAACAAAATCCTGCCTTCCCTACTGCCCACAACCTACACTATCACCTATATCTGCATCTTTTACCAAAATATACATATTGCACGTACCTACCAATAATTAACAAGTTACTCGGCCTTCATCAACTTCCATAGATCTACCGTATTTTCCGGACTATAAGGCGCACCGGACTATAAGGCGCACCTTCAATTATATAAGGCGCACCTTCAATTATATAAGGCGCCCCGGACTATAAGGCGCACCATTAATGCATCATGTCAGATTTTTAATCCAAATCAAATCATTCTCCATTTTATCTTTTTTATTTCAACTTCAGACACAACACAACAAAATAATGATCCATTGTCTTTTTGATTCATGATTCATAGTCTTCAGCAGGCCACTTATGATTGATTTCATGACACAATGCTTCGGGCCAGTCTAAATTTAGGAATTTGGTCCATATATAAGGCGTACTGTCGGCTTTTGAGAAAATTTTATGTTTTCAAGTGCGCCTTATAGTCTGAAAAATACGGTACATACACCCCATTTTAGGGTCTTTTAATTTTTTTATTTCACAAAATTCTGCAGAGGCCAAACGTGAACACTTAGTCCAGTTCAAGTAATTTGTATTCATGATTGAAGGAAAGGACACAGGTGATGAACAATTTGCGCTTATTTTCTCAAACTGAACTGGAGTGTTCGGAGCCCTAAACACAATATCAGTGGCAACATAGGGGATGAGAATCAGCCTGACAATCATGCTGGCAATCATTTGCCACCTGCGTATGTGTTTTATCCCACCACTGCTTTGAAACAACTGTGAATTACATGACCTGATCGATATCCAATAAGGCTTTGTGATCCTCGTGCTGCTCATAATCCAATGGGGGCTGCCATATTGAGAGGCTGATAAGGGGGTGCTATAAAAACTGTCAAATCCATGTGTCAACATCTGCTTTGATTTGTCTTTTCTGTGTCACATTTGCCTCGCTTTTCCACTTTTATCTTTCACAGCTGCAAATTCACGTTACTCTGATTATTACAGTTACAGGCTTTTCATAGACAGTAACTCTTCCTAATTAAATTAACATGGCTGTTTTATTGCTTTCACATTGAGGATGAATGTCAAGGTCACCCTGTTTGAAATTATTCAAATAGAAGCGCTTTTCTGCCTTTCGCACAATATCAGATGGGATAGGCTCCACCACTCCCCGCGACCGTCCCTCGAACAGGATAAGTGGTGTTGAAAAAGGATAGATGGATAGTTGGAATGTTGTGTGAGCAACTTTACATTGCAAAACATTATTGTTTTCATCATTGTTTATTGCTAAATAAGGCTTTCAGTGTGATGCACGTAAATAAGACATACTACATTTCCCCAGACGACCCGCTAAATTGTTTATCACACTAATGCCTCAAGATTATATTGGGCGAAACCAAAGCATTCAGATAAACAAAGATGATGGAGAGAAAAACACACAAACGCACACATAAACGCACGCTAGCTGCTACTGAGGCTGATAAAGTTGGTGTTGGGCTTTGTTGTTTTTGGCTACAAGCCATGGAGCTGAAAGGAATTTATTGGCTTTGAGAAGCAGGTTGAGAGGTCACGTGTATTGATTCAAGGAGGAGGGAGAGAGAGGTAGGATGAGAGAGAGCGAGTGGCACAAACGGATCACAAGCACAAAAAAGCATTAATGAGATGTATGAAAGCAAGAAGGAGATGGAGGTGCTTGCCGGTGCTTAGGCCACATCTTCTGCCAAGTGGATACTGGTGGGACCTCGTACAGATAGGCCAGTAGGTTGCGTTAGAACTGCATGCCTCCCATTTCAACTACTGTTAGGACTAATATTTGAAAGCATAGTTGGAATTTATTTGTCTGGTTCTGGGAGAAAATAGTTGGGACTTTTGGGAACAATGGAAATAGAAATTAAAGCATTTTCATAAAATGTAATTTGAACCACTCTGTATTTGCGATTTAGCATTTATGAATTCACCCGTTCGCTGATGGTTTTGAGGACCCTATCCTCTTATTTTCTTTCTCAGTGTTCAAGCAAAAGCTATTGGTAGAGTTGAGGGATCAAGAGCCACTGCAAATAGCAATCATTTGCCAATGGAACAGTTTAAACAGCTTGATTCTTTTTATTATTAAATGCCTAAATTACTATAATAATAATAATAATAATTATAATATGAACCGTTAATTATACTTGAAAAGGTTATTGTATGAAGTAACAATTAGACATGCACCAGAAAGAGACAGGACACCAAGAACACAACCTGAGCCAGCAATACTTGTTGCGCAACAAGGGAAAGTGGAGCTCTCAGCGCTCCAAGATCTTTCGAAGTACCACTTCTCCTGTACTGCCTTTTATTGCATTCGACCTCGTAGGAGAAGGTTCCAAGTCTCACAATACCCTAATGTTCATGTGTGCATGTCCTGATTGTGGGGGGGAGGGGGGATGGATGGATGAATGGATGGATGGATGGATGGATGGATGGATGGATGGATGGATGGATGGATGGATGGATGGATGGATGGATGGATGGATGGATGGATGGATGGATGGATGGATGGATGGATGGATGTACCTCTTTGTGGGTTTTTTGGAACCTATCCAGATGTATGTATTCACTGATAAGCAGTTTTGTGATCATGAAAAACCCTAGGCAGGATAACTTTTCCTTCCTCTTGGTATGACTTCACAATTACATTTTACCAGAACTGTCATGCCTGAACTATGGTTGAAAAAAAATAAATCAAAAGTGATTAAAAAAAAATCACACGCGCACAAAACACACACATACACACACAGAACGCCCAGGGCAATGAAACAACAAAAAACACGGGTGCGGCACGAACATAAAACTCTGATATCAAGATACACAAAAATGTTGTCTTTTGAGACCATTGTCTAAATTGTCCGTAGGTGTGAATGTGAGTATGAATGTGTGCCCTGTGAATAGCTGTCATCCAGTTCCCATGTTCTGCCCAATGACATCTGGGATAGGCTCCAGCATGCGCACGAACTTAGTGAGGATAAGTGCCATAGAAAATGAATGGATGGAGTCATCAGGTCATCAATAGAACTGAATTATATTCAGTAATATTCATTTATATTCATCCTCCAGATAATAGCTTGGTAGCTAACAAATAGACGGACAGAAAACCACCAAAAGAATGTGAATTGTTTTCACTTTTAATTCAGCCTCTGTGGAACCGCAAAACAAAATGGTGGGCGTTTGCCTAGTAATACAATATGTTACAATATGTTAAATAGTTTGTGTTCAAACTTCCAAAAGTGTTTGAAAATGTTCAAAATGTATTTTGTGTTATATTTCATCAAGAGCATTCTAATTATCAGTATGCTTGTTTTGTTTTGTTTTTATCAAAAATAATATAGAGCAATTTGAAGTTGCTTTGTCAGCTGTTATTCCACTTCTTTTAACAAGTGGTTTACACTTTTTTTAGTGGTAAGGTTTTACTACCGGTACTTTTTGCAGTATCAAAGTTAGTATTTTGGTATCGTGACAATACTACTACAAAGACTGTGGAATTTTGCTCCAGTCGTTAAGCATTAGTCTATCTGACCCCATTATACAACCAGAATCTCCTAATGAGCCCCGTTATTATTATTCTAATCATATGATGTGTTTATGCATTGGAATGGTGTTACCCTGCAAGCTTTTGGTGGTCAGGGTACAGATGGTCACTCATGTTTAAACATTAAAAAAAAAAAAAAAAAAAGTCTGGCTGCTGTGATTAATGAGCATATATGTTCTACTTAGCAAGTTGGTAGTTGTACCTGTGTGGAAGGACAAAAATTCTCACATTAATGAATTGCAATCCTTATTGAAGGCAAAGTCGGCACTGAATCTGAACAGCGGAGTCTCACGTAATGAGCCTGTGGAAGGAACTTTGACTTTGTAGATGAAGAAACGCGAAAAATATAAAAAGGGAAAAGGATGCTGGCAGCAGGAACTCAAGGGCTTGATAGGGTTCTCATTTGGTCTCGAAGCTTTGTCAGAGCACACTGGGTGGTTCTCCTGGCCTTCATGCAAGGAACAGAGCTGTCTCATTGCTTCAGCTAGTAGCTCCCGACAGCCGGCTTGTCAAGGACCACGGCTAGGCTGCCACTTTTGTGGTGGTAGGATAGCAGAGAACTCAAAAACTCAAGCTAATATGAGTTCACCCCGCAAGTAGTTGGAGCAGGGCTCAGTGCTTGTGGGAGCACCAACAAAATGGGCAAAGACACACGATCAGGGTGCAATCTGGTCTCCAATTGCCTGTCACATACACACACGCACACACAAGCACACACAGCTGACTACATAATCTGAAAGGGGAGGTATTGAATTTTACCTGCCAATATCATGCACGGTCCCCAGCCAGTGTATTTCTGTTTCTGCAATTTCAAGAGCGGCGTACTCAGACGTACTGCGTTCCAATCACTCTCATTTTGATGCAAATGAGGGATGGTGCGAGGTTTGGCTGGCAAAAGACTTATATCCCACAATGGCGCTCATAGGCGCAAACTACGCCCAATTCTATCTGTGCAAACTCTAGCAAAATAATGTTGCAGAACAAAGAAAACTCCAGCCATGTGCAGAGCAAAGGCATTATTTTTTCAAGCAGACAATGTTCCTAGTGATCATTTGAAGCATGGCATTGTAAAATGGTGTGATTCTTTGAGGCAAGGCAATTATTTTCTAAAATGGATCATGCGCTTTGCAATGAAATGAGTTACGATGTTAGAAAATAATCTTAATTTTAGAAAAGGCATTTCTTTTCTTTCGGTGCGGCATGGCTCAGTGGTCGCGTGTTGGTCTCCCAATCTCCCAACTCATAGGTTGCAGGGGTTGATCCCTAGCCATTGTGACCCTGTTGAAGGGTCCTTGAGCAATACACTGAACCCCCAGTTGCTTAGTAGGTGAATGACTAAGCAGTGTGAAGCTCTTTGAATCCCGCTATACAAGCGACAGCTCATTTACCATTCTTTTCTGTGGCTGAGTCACCTCAGAACATGCATGGAGATTAGTTGGGCATGGTGTTATTTTATTTTTTTTTTTTGGAGGGGGCAGACAACTTTTTTTTCTTAAGATTATGATGACTGGCATCAACTGAGGCATGATATTATTATAAGTGGTGGTGATTAGGTTGACTTAGGCACGCCATTCTTTTATGGAAACAGGCAAAACACGCGTGGTCCTTAATCTACATATACAAGGCTTTGCATGAATGTTTATTTAATTATAAATCTACGTGATAATATAAGGCACGCCAGTTATAAGTGGAACGTGACTGTGAATTGAGTCATGGAACCTATTTTTGTTCTGGGCGCAAGTCTCGCGGATGGCATGGTGCAAATGCGGAAGGGCTGGGGCCAGACAGAGTCTTGGCTATTTCTTATACTGACGCAATTGGGTGTAGGTAGACGGAGGATGTCTGCGCCATGTGGGCATTAACATAAACGACTCCAATTGTGTCCAATCAATCAAGCAGCTTCTTCCTATCTCTTTGGCACACCTGACTTGCATAGAAAGTCGAGACACAGCGGAAAGTGCAAGAAACACCAATGTCTGCAAGGCGAAGACTGATTTGCTCATCCAGGAGGTCGAAGTGCACAAAATAGCCTACACGTTTACGGAACTACAATGGACTTCGACCCAGCTTGTACCAGTAAAATATGTACAAATACAATGATAAATTGAAAATATTTGGAGGTATTGTAAACAATATTCAGATGATAATGATTACTAATCATTCAATGAATTGGATTTCTATACATTCAGAGACTGTCCTATGCTGGTATCATATTTCTGAATGAAATTTGATACGTTACATCACATACATCCAGAACGACTATCGAGGCAAATCATGGTCAGCTAGAAATCCCAAACACTCTAAAATGGACCTGGCCTGCCACATAAATTACGATCCACCCTACGAGCCAAATTGTCAGGTACGTCGGGAAAGGGACACCAGAATGCACAAATTGGCGCAATGATGAATAAATTAATTGGCGCCTGTTTTGGGGCTGATAGTGTTAGCAAAGTACATGCTTATTAAAAGGAAGGGCATCTTTTTAGAGTACCAAATGATTCACAAATACATCCGTATCAATGCAGCTTCCATCTTGACCACTTGCCGCCTGTGTCCAATTTAGCGCTCCTTCTCCAGAGAGCTGTGTGGCACGCCTAAGTGGGCCAATAAAAAGCAATATCATAATCTCAATGTAAATATAATGGCGCATTTACATTTATATTGTATGAGCGCAAAACAGGTCACATTCATTTAAAACGACGCCACTAATACGGTACAGACTGCTCTGTAGCCAAGCTCTAATTTGGCCATTTGGGCCTGTTTTCTCGCAAATTTCATTATCATATTTTGTTTCCTACTCGCCCCAACCCAAGTTAGTAAACCCTTGCCTGTAACCTAATCTCTCTCTCCTTTTTTTTAACAAACAATGAAACACTGGATTAGCTTGCAGATCACGAGTCCGTTATGAGTCTTGCTACAAACCAAAGGCTATCGGATGCACACAAAAGAGCAGGCAGCTCAATCTAGCGTGTTCATCACTAATTAACACAGATTAATTGAGCCTCATATTTTACCAAGCAAAAGGCCATTTGTGTACCGGGGGGGGGGGCTTTAGAGCCCCCTGAAGCTGCTGATCCAAGCGCTTACTAAACAGCCAATCTTGTTGCTGCAAGCATGTTACTCACTGCGTTCAGTGGATTTCACCCACACAATCACCCACAAAAACTACAAATGCAAGTTTGCAGCAACCACTTTGTTTCCAGTATACAAGGAAATTAAATGCACCAACCTTTTTGACACGATAATGTATGCAAAATATCCAAAATGAAGAAATATTTTATTTTTAGAGAAATATAAGTAGAAGAAATATCAGGGATACAAGGATAACAATATCTCACAGTATTACGGCATATCTAATGTATTAAGGCCACCGTATGGTGTAATACTAATATTCTCTATTAAAAAAATAAAAATAATAATTTCGATACATAGTATGGAAAAGCCACTAATGTTAACCTGTGAAAACAGTAAGGCTATAACAAACACTCGGCCTGTAACGGCTGAAGCCATAGGGCAGCCATTTTATGTTGCCACTGTTACTGGAAAATTCAATTTTTTTTCTCACTAGAAACAGTTATCAGTGTGTGTTTTATGCCTAGATCCCTGTATGAAGTAATGAAAGCCTCTCAAAGAACAACTTCACTGACTATGTTTACATGCCATCAATATTCGGGTCAAGGTCAAAATCCCGGTAACATAGCTTTATCATGAGGATTTTATTATACAGACACATATTTTTTTATTGAAATAAATTCAATTTATAAAAAGTCACACAAACAGCCCCTTGATAGTACTTTCTAAGATTTAAAATTCGGGCAATTTAAAAATATAACATGCATATGAAATGTAAACAAGGACTCAGCCTATAGTGAAACAAACCTTTTTCAAATATATGTATATGTTGTACATGAGAGAGAGAGAGAGAGAGAGAGAGAGAGAGAGAGAGAGAGAGAGAGAGAGAGAGAGAGAGAGAGAGAGAGAGAGAGAGAGAGAGAGAGAGAGAGAGAGAGAGAGATCTAGCATCTTAACAATCTTATCATCCACGACTGAGTCCACAGGGCACGTTTACCCCCTATGGGGAGGTAAACCTCAGCTCACTAAACTCCTCACAAGTCAGCTGGCCCATCTAATTGGAGCTGCTTGAGTGGAGCAATCATGGGTCAGTTTGCACACCATCGCCCTTCCTACTGCCAGGCATACAAACACACACAAACACACATTCAGAGGCCAACCAGCACCCATGTTGGACTAAAAACTATTTACCAGCTAATTAGTCTCCCCCCTCACTGACTCCACTATGAAGTCATTAGGAAAATGAGAAATTCAATCAGTCAGTGGTTGATTGCAGTCTACGCTGCATTTGACACATGGTGCCCCCAAGATGAAATAGTAGAGTCCAGTCCATCCACAGTATTCCTTCTGTCCTCTATGAAGTAACTTGTGAACTAACAGAAACAGAAAAATACAGCAACTCTTTTTTTCCCCATCATTTGTTTGGCACATGGTGAAAGTGTTGCACTGCCCCAGGATTAGAAATGGTAGAAACTTGAAACCTTTACAATGACATCCTCCATGCATCCATCAATATTTTCAAACAAACGTACCAAGTAGCAAACAGAAAAAGAAGCAGTCAACATTTATTCCACCCTGATCATTTCTGTTCATGTTAGACTTGCGCCTGGAATGAAAATAGGGCGGGCCCTCAATGTCAAATCTGCCCACCCAACACTGCTATGAATGTAAATAGGTCACTCAAGTGGACAGCTATTCAAAAGCTCTTTTCATCTTAATGCACAGGTATTGATGTCAGTGTTGTGCTGTCACTAAAGAAAACTCATTTTTAAAATCTGTCTCAAAGAGAGAAAAAGGGCCAGAAAGCTCTCCTAAGCGATGTTAGCGGTTGACTCTGTGACTGCCACTTTTATGTTGCCTCGCTTCACAAAAAAAGACAGCAGTTGTAAACATTTCCTTGGGTCTTCTTTCTGCTGGCAGTTAAGCTCACATATCCCCCAACACCACCCTCCGCCCCCAGACAGCCGCAAGGATTTCTCCCGCTTGGCCCCCATGTAGTTTGAGGATTTAGATAACAACTTGGCCTCTGTGCAATCAACCAATATAAAGCCACTTGTGAAATTGGCCCACGTCTATCTCCTCGGGAAAGTTTTTTTCTCCCCTTCCGACTGTGTTTGATGTGCTCCCGCGGCACTGATCGTGGCACATAATGCGATTCCTCCTTCACACAGTTTTTAAAAAAAAAAAATGTCTCCCGCACTTTTATGGCGGGCTGGGAAGAGACGCTGGCGTTTTCTCTACCGGGCAATTATCGACAACCTCTTTTTAAGGGGGAGAAAGAGGGGAATCAAAGCCTCGCATTTGGATGTTTTGACTCGAAAGATGAGAGTTTCCAGAGGAAGAGCATGAAAGGCGGAGGGAAGTAAACTCTACCGTTGGCCAGATAAGGCATATGAGCTACAAGGCTGAGTGAGGAGAGAGAGGTATAGTGAATCAAACATGATGTGTGATATTGCGGCGAAAAATTGTGTCATTCTTTGTGTGCCGCTCTTAAGACATCATCATTGCAAAGTACTGCTACGAATTGACAAATTGTCACTACTGGAATGAAAAATAGTTTGTTGCACACACACACACACTATATATATATATATATATATAATAAAATGCAATTGATCTTAATGAAAATTCTAAAATGATCAAGGCAATGGCAAAGAAAATTACATTATCTAGTCCAAGAGTCAGAACCATAATCCTCAAAGAAGGCATTCCGAAACAGAAAAAAAAAAAATCTTGGGAGCCACATTACCATTTTGACATTTCAAGTGAAATGAAAACCAACAAAAAACATAGTGAGTTGCATTTATTGAATCAGTCAACTGCTCAAGAGAACATGAAATTTGATTTCGTCATATCCCAAAACATTTTGAACTCTGACACGAGATGGACAGCAACAACAGATGGGTGAAACAGTCACATGCCACACTCTAGGTAGTTGATCCCCGATCCAATATTAAGCTCTGTAAAATCTTGCTTTTTATGTAGACTTGTTCCTTCATTTTTATGCGTGTGATTGTTGGGCATTATTCTGGATATGTGTGAATTTTATCTCATCAGGTGGGTGGTATGATGATAAATGATGTAGACAGGCATACACGTCCACCACTGAAATGTGTCATCCTGGCCACCACACTGAAAACTTTCTGGCTACGCCCATGTGTTAGTAACACGTTACAGCCATTGGCAGTCGCTGAGTGTTCGTGATTGTTATGGGTCAGATGCATTCAGCACTGTCAGCAAAAATCAGCTGTCACCGGACTATCTGGCACTTAACTGAATCAAAATGATCTTTCACCTTCATGGGGCACTCTGGGGTGCGTAAAAGAAAAAGTGTCTAAGTCCATGGGAAAATGGAGGATGGGCACAGGACCAGATTTGACAGGGAATGCTGACTTTTTAGGGTTGAGTAAATGGCAGATACATAGATAGTAAGACAGGAGTCTATTCTGATTCACGCTCACGGGAAACTATGGCCTATAATAAATGAAGAAAGCCTTGCTTCACTGACACGAATGAGACAAAGAAGAAGAATGGGCGATTGATGCATTAATTTCCCGGTGTAACGACAATATAACGGGCAGTGGCGAGGCGCACTTGTTAAATCCTAATTTCATTTTAATGAGGCTTACATCTGGTAATGATGCCGCCCGGAAGGGAGAGATGTTATTAACTCGCAGGTTAGTCGGCCCGCGTGCAATTAGCCCACCTTCTTCGAAAAAGAGCGTCGGCTGGCTATCAAACAGGATGCTAATGAGCGGGAAGAGCAACGTGAGCCATCTCGTCGCTACAGGAAACCTAAATTAGTCCAGCGATGTCCTCAAACACTTGTTTGGAAAGAACGGAAAATGCTCAACATATGCAGTCAGCCTTGAGTATTCACAGGGCTAAGGGACCAAGCACTGACGCAAATAGCAAAACTCTTTTTTTTTTTTTTTTACGTGATTAATATATACAATTGTTCCAGCATGCCCGCAACCCCGTGGGGACAAGCGGTATAGAAAATGGATGGGCGGATCGATTGTTCAAAACGTCTGGAGTTACCTAGACCTTTCATGTTTTCCATAAAAACACGCTATTGTGTAGTGTTTTTTATTTTAGGAACAAATGGTGCTCTGAGTTGTTTAACATATCGAAATGTAAACACCATGAAGTAAAAGCTGAACTTTTGAACTTTTGTCTCATGTTCATCTCTTGATCTGATACTCAAATGTCTTCAGTATACAACATAAACTAAGGAATTGACCCTGCCGATCCAAATCTTGCCGGGGACTTAGGGACCAAGGTCGAGCACTAAGTAAAACCTTGCAAGTGGTCTATTACTTGTAAAGTTATATTTGTCTAGTCACTAGACAAATAATTCACGAGTAGGACCAGTGTGTGTTTGTGGTACTTTCATTTCTTTTCTAGAATGTTCTTCTAGTTTAGTTGTTGCTTATTTCACTTTGATCATGACTGGTGTTCAATGAATATCGCTGTGGCTGCCATTCCAAAGTGAGCGCTTTTGTCTTAGTCGTGGAAAACTATTTGTTGCAACTTTTATAATAATGGCTGGTTTTAGAGTGTGGAAGTTTACCTAATAAGGTGCCCAGTGAGGAAGAGAGTGCATATAAATTTGCTCTATGCTACATAAAGTTAAAGTTCAGTTAAAGTCCCAATGATCGTCACACACACATCTGGGTGTGGTGAAATTTGTCCTCTGCATTCAACCCATCCCCGTGCGATTTTGATCCATCCCCTGGGGGAGAGGGGAGCAGTGAGCAGCAGCGGTGCCGCGCTCGGGAATCATTTGGTGATCTAACCCCCCAATTCCAACCCTTAATGCTGAGTGCCAAGCAGGGAGGCAATGGGTCCCATTTTTATAGTCTTTGGTATGACCCGGCCGCGGTTTGAACCCACAACCGCAAGACACCGCACAACAGTGGTCCACAGCCTTTTTACGAGTGTATAAAAGTAATCAAGTCATCACAAAAATCACCCAAAAAATCTTATATAAGCCGCACCTGACTATAAGCCGCAGGGTTCAAAATTTTGGAAAAAAGTCACGGCTTATAGTCCGGAAATTACGGTAAGTAAGTAGTAGGTTTAGTTCTGTTCACATTTATTGTTGTTGATTGGCAGTAAACAAAAACACACAAATACATACAATCACACACACACACATATGTGTTTATAGGGAGGGAGGGAGGGAGGGAGGGAGGTAGGTAGGTAGGTAGGTAGGTAGGTAGGTAGGTAGGTAGGTAGGTAGGTAGGTAGGTAGGTAGGTAGGTAGGTAGATAGATAGATAGATAGATAGATAGATAGATAGATAGATAGATAGATAGATAGATAGATAGATAGATAGATAGATAGATAGATAGATAGATAGATTGATTGATTGATTGATTGATTGATTGATTGATTGATTGATTGATTGATTGATTGATTGATTGATTGATTGATTGATTGATTGATTGATTGATTGATAGATAGATAGATAGATAGATAGATAGATAGATAGATAGATAGATAGATAGATAGATAGATAGATAGATAGATAGATAGATAGATAGATAGATAGATAGATAGATAGATAGATAGACACACACAGACACACACAACAAACACACAGACACATCTACTAATTTCCAGATGGCGAGTATATTATGAAACTAATGCTTACAGTAATATAAAGGAGTCCGCTTTATATTACTGTAAGCATTAGTTTCATAATATACTCGTGCCGTCTCTCAAGAGTGATCATTACCTTCATTAAGCACAAGCATTACAATTTGACCACTTAGAATTACGAGAGAACAAAGACTATAATCACAAACCAATATCTGTGAAGTTGTTTGAAGAGATTATGCGAAGAAATCATTTGTCTCAGTTTTGTAGAGCGCTAAATCATGTGCCTCAGCTGCCCATATCCTTGTCTCTGAATACAAGTGGTACAGTCCAGTCTGTCAAAGAATTGCATCAGCTTTTATATGAAGCAAGAAGTAGCGTCTAAAATTTTACCCCGCTCCAAAAAAAAACTGTTTCACTTAGCAAAATGGGAGATATATGTTGACACTTAAAAAGTCTCAAGAATCCATGCTCTCAAAAAAACAAGGGGTCTGCCGTTTTGTCTTTTTTTAGTTTATTTCAAACATTTTCAAAGAGTTAGACATGTATTGCTGTTAATAAATTGAAAAATTGTACTTCTTTTTGGAGTAATGTGTAACTTGTAAGCGTGTCAGGCTGAATTCCAACTGTCCTTGTCTTTTTCTTTGCTTTCGGAAGTCAAGGTTAGGCTTTCAAATGAGTATCAAGGCTGCATTCTTCAAGTACTCATAAATGCTTTAAACAGGGTTAGGGTTTCAAGACAGGGTTACAATTTGAAATTAGGATTCCAATCCATGATTAGGGTTTGAAAGTAGATTTTTAACATGGGTACGGTTTCAGATATGGGTTTTGAGATTTAATACCAAGGTTTTTCACATTTAGATTCCAAAGATTTTGCGGTTCATTTCTGAATTGGGGTTTCAAATGAGGGTTTGAAGAATAGCCAAGGCAACGGTTTCAAAGTAGGGTATGAAGCCTGCATTGGGGTTTTAAACTCATGTTCGCTTTCTGCTCATATCATCAGCCACAAAGCATTTTACGATCAGTTTTGTTTCAGAGCTCATCAAGTTGCTTTGCTTTATTAAGTGAGAAGTTTTCCATCTTAGACGTCGGAAATAAATGTGGTGGAAAAAGCGTCTGAAGTTTTAAAGAGCCTCTCGCGCATTTGGCTGCGCTTTTACAAGTCAGCAGTGATGGCGAGCTGGCCATATGGAGCTCTGCTAACTACGGCAATAAAAACTATGTGGTAAGCAGCTCAGACACATTGCAGATTTAATACAAATAATCTCACATGAATGGAAAATACTGAATTTTAATGTTCAGCAACTTCTGCAGGCAAGCAAAGGATTTCAAGATGTGGGTTGGGATTTCAAGCAAAGACCAGGGCTTCTTGTCAGATATGGTTTTAAAAGGGGGTTTGAAACCCTTTACAAGCCTGAGTCAGGAATTAAAATTTCTGATAGTGTTTTTTTAAGTAATTTTTCAACATTTTTGACAATAGTGTTGTATGTGCCCTCACTAGTCTAGAAACAGCATTCTGATTAATATTAGTATTTTTGGAATATGAGTTAACCAGCAAAATTCACTCAATGGGGGCCATTCTGCCACTTGCTTTTGGAATCAGTTGCCAAGTCTCCAACAACCAATCATGGCTCAGGATCAGAAAACTGGTGAGAAAACTGGTTTTGACCTGAGAGGCGACAACTGTTTCAAGCTTGCGTCGGGGTTTCAAAGTTTGTTTTAAACCCAGTCCTGGTATTCACAAATAGGACTTCGGGATAGTGTTATGTCTTCAAGACAATGGTCGGATGTCAAAGTCGAGTTTCTAGCCAGTGTTAGGGTTTCATTAATGATACAGGGGCAAAAGGTTTAAGACCAGGTTTATGTTTTCAAATTAGTGTCAGTGTTTCAAACAAAGATTTAAAGCCAATGTTTGGATTTAAACTTAGGTTTCAAACTTCGGTTGGGGTTTTAGATTGGGGTTTTGGTTTCAAAGCAGGGCTCCAATCCAGGCCGGGGTTCAAAATCAAGGCTTCAAAATTGGGTTAGTGTTTCAAATTAGTGTTAGTGTTTCAGGCAAAGTTTGCAATTGAGTGATAAGATGTGAAAGTATGGTTTTAAGATAGGGTAAGGTTTTAAGTCAATGTTTCCAATTAGCGTTGAAAGTTTTGGTAAGGACTTGGTGTTGAGGCTTCAATCCAAGGTCAGGATTTTACATCAAGGTCTGGGTTTTAATTAGGGTTTCAAGCCAGTGCTCGGGTTTCTTCTTGTTAGTGAATATTTGAAATGTATTATCAAAACACTTTAGTTGTAAATGACAGCTTATTGTTGTGTTGTTTGTGTGTAATTCCATGTTGTGTTCTTCTTTTATGAGCATGGTTGTCCGGCATAGCAGCAGCACCCCTTGGGAAGGAAAAATGGGAATAATTCTCCACTCACTGTTTCATATCAGAACTGCCCGTGACACGGCAAATTAAGTAGGGATGCATTCCGCCGCCATCTTTGCAACCTGTCAGCAGCTCTGCTCCATTTGCGGCGAGCAAGTGTCCGAGTAAATGTGAAGATTTTTTTAATGATGTTTTTTAATGCCAAGAAGAAGAATGTTAAATGTGTGAGCCAAGTACTTTACATCTTGTTTATTTTCACTTGACGCAGATTGGAGTGGGTCAAGCACTTATTACCAAATGGCCCTTTAATCCGTTTGGCTATGCAAGAGTGTTTAGCAACCTGAGTGGAAAATTACCATGCAAAAATGCAAAATGTTTATTTTGCTGTTGCTAAACTCTTAGTCAACTTGAATGTGTGAGGGGTTGAATAGTATGAGGCTTCACAGATTTGTTTTTGTCGCTATCATGTCTGTTGACAAATAAGAGCCAATGCTTCAAGATTAGGTAGAGTTTGCAAGTCAAGTTTCAAGTCAGGATAAAGGTTCAAAATAGACATTGAAGACAGTCAGCGTTTCAAGTTTGTGTTAATGTTTTAAGATAGGTTTGGTGTTCAAATTATGGTTTTCAGTCAGGCCGAGGGTTTCAAGTTTGGGCTCTCAGATTGCAGTTTTTCTGCAGTGTTACAGTTGCCAATTAGTAGGGTTAGGCTTTCAAGCAAGGTATTGTTTTCAAATTTTAGTTTGAAGTCACGGTTAGGATTTCAAATAAGGCTTCGAGGACAGAGTTAAGCTTTCAAAGTTGAGTTTCAACTCAGTATTTGGGCTTCAAGTAATATTTAGGGTTTTATCTGAAGGCTTGGGTCTTAAGCCCTGGTTCCGGTTTTAAATAGGCATTTCCATCCAATTAGGGGTTCAAGAAAGGTTTGGCTTTCAAATTGGGAGGTCAAGACTATTAGGGTTTCAAATAAGACTCTTAAGACAGGAGTGAGGTGTGATATGTGACAAGGTTTTAAATTAAGGTTTCAAACCAGGACTAGGTTTCATTTCAGGTTTAGTATTACATGTATAGTTTTTCAAAGCCAAGCATAAATCAAAGAAAAAGCAAAAATGGTAAAATAGTTTCATGTGACTGACATTTTTCACTTAGATCGTAGCTATTCTTTCCTTTTCACTTGTGTACTTTTTTAAAATATGTTTTACTGATTTGTCACTTTTGTGTTTATCTTTTTTTTTATCTTTGACTGTCATCCTAAAATTGTATTTTGAAATTTGGAGGTAGGTTCATCTAAAAGCGCTGTTTTTTGTGTTTTTAAGCTTTTATGAACCCATCAAGAGACAATCTGTGTGTGCAAACATCACACATTGTTCTTCACTGCTCACATTCATTTGACACCACCACCACCGCACTGAATTATTAACGTAGAGACTAATTATAGACCCTTGCCACTGTGGCAACTGAGCCTGCAGAGCAAAACAAAAAAAAAAGGGGAAAAAAACAGTTGGAGCATTATTGGACACTGTTGTTGTGCCCAGTTTGACACCTCAACTGCCACATTGATTTTCCTTCTTTTTGCCTATAATCAAGCATTTGATTAAGCACCAGTCCATTTTCTACAAAGACAAATAAACTCTCCACTAAATAATTCTCATGTAAACCTAATAAAGGATAAAATGGGATTTTTTATCTGGTTTTCTTTCTTTGATTATGCAGTATCTGTCTGAGACTATTGAAAACAACAATCAGCCAGTACCACCTGCAGAGAGTTTGAATTGTTGATATTTTGACTCAAAACGCATTAAACATTTAGCGCTCATCAGAGTCAGAGAGATCTTGCTAAATCTGGCCAAAAGGTAGTCTTTTTTTCATAACTAAACATTATCTTCCATGAAAATTGAGTCTTTCTCAGTGTGTTTTTGCCAATAAGTCATTCCTCCAGTTGGCGATTATGCATAAACGCTCGCCTCATAACGCTTAAGTTCACCAGCTGTTTCTCGCCTGAGGGCTGTAAATGTAACTTAACATCTTGAGTTCGTTTAAAAAAAACAAAAAAAAACTTTTCCTTCCAAAACCTGGCAGCGTGAGCATCTCTTTTTTTGTTATTATACAGAATTAACACTGCAACATTCATGGTGACTGTCCACATATTCTGCCATGAAATTTTTAATCCCGGTTAGCATGCCTAGCAATTCCATTCCTTGTAATAAATCAAACATTTTCTCATGGTACAGCAATATTCCAAAATTAATGAAACAGTGAGATAAGTGAAAATAGTCTTTATGGGATTTGTAGCCTTTTTTATTTAAACTAATTAAAACCACACTAAGAAATTGGATTTGTTAGGCCCAAGCACATTTTCATGATGCTTTTGCAGGCATAGCATTTTCTTGTTAAATGCACATATAATGTAAATGTCGTTAAAATAATAGAAATTAAGATGTCATTCTTTTATTTTGTATTACTCCAATAATCTATATTGCACTGCATTCAGACCATACACTCTCCCATATTTTTTTACGGTTTAAACCAATGCATTTAATATCTCAATATATTGTTTGTAAAGTATATCTGATTTGGTCCTTTGAGGCACTTACTGTGTTTCTGTTATCTTGGTCTTGTTTTTCAGAGCCATGACAGAATGGTGGACTGCTTGAGCAAAGTCATGCTGCACACGGTCATCTCATGCTGGCAGCCGGTCCTGGGACTGGCCCTGCTGGCCGTCTTTGTGGGCTCCTCCCTGGGCTGCCCCTCCCGCTGCGAGTGCTCAGCGCAGACTAAGGCTGTGGTGTGCCATCGCAAGCGTATGCCCACCATCCCCGATGGCATTCCAGGTGAGACCAGGATCCTTGACCTGAGTAAGAACAAGCTGACCATGATCAACCCGGACGATTTTGCCGCCTTCCCAAGTCTGGAGGAGCTCGACCTGAGCGGGAATATAATCAGCTACGTAGAACCGGGTGCCTTCAATGCTCTATTCGTCATGCACTCGCTCAGCCTGAAGAGCAATCGGATCAAGCTTATCCCTTTGGGTGTCTTCTCGGGCCTGGCTAACCTTACCCGGCTGGACGTGAGTGACAATAAGATTGTCATACTCCTGGACTACATGTTCCAGGACTTGCACAATCTCAAGTTTTTGGAGGTGGGCGACAATGACCTGGTTTACATCTCGCACCGTGCATTCAGTGGACTTTTGAGTTTGGAGACACTGGCCCTGGAGCGGTGCAACCTCACCGTGGTGCCCTCCGAGGCTCTCTCGCACCTACACAACCTGGTCAGCCTGCACCTGCGATACCTCAGCATCAGCACTTTGCATCCATATTCCTTCAAAAAGCTGTTCCGGCTGCGCCACTTGGAGATTGACAACTGGCCGTCGCTGGACCACGTCCCGGCAAACACCCTGCATGGCCTCAACCTCACCACCCTGTCTGTCACCAACACCAACCTTTCGTCCTTTCCCTACCAGGCCTTAAAGCACCTACCCTACCTGACGCACCTCAACCTGTCCTACAACCGCATCCGGCACATCGAAGGGGGAATGTTGATGGACCTGGTTCGCCTTAGGGAGTTTCACCTGGTGGGCGCTCAGCTCACCGCCATCGAACCATACGCCTTCCTAGGCCTGCGGGGACTGAAGGTACTCAACGTTTCGCACAACCGGCTGGACACACTGGAGAAGGGCGTGTTCCAATCCCCGGAAGCTTTGGAGGTCCTCCTTATTGACAACAACCCGCTAGTGTGCGACTGCCGCCTCATGTGGATCTTACAGAAAAGGCACACCATATTGTTCGGAGATTCCCAGCCGGAATGTAACACGCCCGAGGGGATCCGAGGCAGACCTTTTCAGGAGTTTAAGGAAAGCTTGCTGTCTTATTATGTGACCTGCACCAAGCCAAAAATTCGTGAGAACAAGACGCAAACGGTGACAGTGGATGAGGGCCAGCACGTTTTGCTACACTGCAGTGCTGAGGGGACGCCAAGACCCACTGTGTCCTGGGTTTCCCCACGGCGGCGCATCCTGACAGCCAGGAGCCACGGCAGGGTAACGGTGCACAACAACGGAACCCTGGAGATCAAGTCGGCTGAAATTCAAGATGGCGGCGTCTACCTCTGCAACGCCTCCAACACGGCTGGGAACGACACACTGGTGACATCACTGGCTGTTAAGAGTCTGGGCTCACTGTACGCCAACAGGACCCAGCATTACACCGACCCCAGCAACACCACTACCAACGGGACCGCCAGTGTCACCCTGGGCTTGGATCTCAAAACCATTTTGGTATCGACGGCCATGGGCTGCTTCACCTTCCTGGGGATGGTCTTGTTTTGCTTCCTGCTCCTGTTCGTCTGGAGCAGGGGCAAAGGAAAACATAAAAACAATATCGACGTGGAATACGTGCCTCGATCCAAGTCCAACGGCACCAACGTGGACTCGGCCGACATCCAGGCCGGTCCTCATCGTTTCAACATGAAAATGATGTGACGTCTTTTTATAGGAAAAAATTCTGGATCAAGTGTGGAAAATATCCCAAAGTACATTCTATTTTTTTGCAAATAGAACCACAGCGTGCGGACGAGTGGTCTTAAAGGACTTTGGGGTTAAGGAACAATGAGCGGAACCTTGAACATGAAGCTAGTAGGACGTCGGAATTGCTTCAGCTCAGAGGAGGACTGAACAGATTCCTGGGAATTAAGTGTCATTTATCTGCTTTTTGAGATTTATATGCCCCCTAAACAAAAAAAAAAAGAGAGCGAATGCTCTTTGACTTCTCGGGGTTGGATCTTCTGGACTCAGCTGAACCGTGTACAGTACCAATTTGTATCTTATGCTAAAAAAAACCTTTGTTGAGTCTTGCGCCACATGCTTCATCACCCATCCGATCAACCAATGACGGTGACCATCGCTTCTTCCGTTCGATATTTTTGCCCGTGTGTACCTAATGCTTTGTTTATTATGTACACTTACTGTATGTACATACTCATTCAAAAGAAATATTCACAGCAATATTCATGGGATGCATTAGCCAAAATTGATATAACCCTATACAGTATGTTCAGCAAAAAAAAAAAAAAAAAAAAAAAAAACAACAACAAAAAGAGACTTGCGACTTAAAGTTTCCATAGGTTCAGGAAGGGCTTCTATGGGTGATGATGTCCCTGCTCCCCCACGATTGACTCAGAAATAAGAAATATGAATAAATACATATTTATCAAATAAAGTATTTTATTTATAAAGAATGTTGGTCAAAAATCAACCCTCAACTGCTTTCGGGTGTCCAATATAATATTTGGACGGTCCCTTGGATGAACATGAACCACCGTTTTGTCCGACTTCAGTGTCTTTCTATTCATTTAAAGTGTACCTTTTTGGCCCATGTGTCAACTTTTTGGCCAGTGTGTCAACTTTTTGCTACAGTGATATTCGCATTGTTTCTTTATTCTTTCCCCAGTAGAAAAAAATTGACTTTGTTGTAGTAGTTCCTCATTTTGTTGTTGAATCATTTAGATGATGACTATTAAAAAAATAAAAAATGTGTATGTGGAATAAATGCAGTTGTATTTGTACATGTGACTGAAGTCAGTTTTATTAATGACACAAAACAGCTGTCGTATAATTGTGTAGTCGCAAATGGTTTGAATTAAAATTGAAATAAATGTTACTGTGGCGGGCGCCTTGAGATACGAGTTTAATTTATACCTCAAATGATCATTTCCAACTGAAGTGATTCGAATGCAAATAATCCAATTCCAAACCCCAATACACACCCAACTGTGTTCCTTTTCTTTCTTTCATTTTTCTTTCAACACACTCAACAATATTGTACTGTATAAAATGTACAGTCATACCGTTTTCTCTTGACTTAACTTGTAGTCTCAGAAGATGCAAGCACTGTACCTAATGTTATGCTCATACCTGTTATTCATCTTCTGTGGTCTCCACTGGCAGTTGGCACGCCATTTTAATGGCGCATTACTGCTAATAACATATTGTGCTGCCACCGCAAGGAAACCAATGTGAATTGATAGCTTACGTGAAATTTGCTGCTGTTTTCCATTGGTGGGTGTCTGAAGCTCATGCGTGTCTCGAATTATTGCTTGTATTCCAAAAAAGTCATTACGTGGCTATTCATGCCTCAAGAAGACGCTAATGTCTCAAGGTTCCACCATTTGATGAGATTGATTTGTAATAAATGTATTTAATTCCTTGAAAAATATATTCTTAAAATTAATTTATATCATCTCTTGATAATTATAATTAACTTTTTTTTCTAATTTAATTGATTTGAAAAAAATGTAAACCGATTGGCTAAAAATGTTTTTTTTTTTACTGGTACCCTTGCAGGAGCAACACCACTTAATTGTGGAAAACCTTCCATCACAAAATTAAACACCCTGGTTCATTGACATTGGTATTTTGATTAATTTGCGTTACACAACAAGAGGGTGAAAATAATGCCTTTGTGGCCGATGCAGTTTACATCTACAAACAACATAATGCACAAATTTATGATCAACCAAAACATGGCATTATTTCATTTTCACATCCATCAAATGAAGTGCAGGATGTAATTTCCATTTTATTGCAAGTTCATGATCACAGTGAAAGACAGAAATACGTTTTTCTGTGATTCTATAAGGCGCTGCTGTGTGTGTAGACAGTATATTTGTGATTGTACTCAAGTGTATGACGCTTCATTCTCTAGCAGATCCGAACTTCATCCTTTAATCTAAGTGATGTAGAGCAGATGAAGTGCTGCATTTGGAGTATAGTGACATCAACCAAAACAAACAACTCATCAAATCATTAAAACTTCAAGACGATGTGGTATACGTCATTCACAGTATTGTGGATCTTCCTCATAATTACCATGACTTCACTTTCCCGCCATAAGGGCTTGAAACCCTAATTTGAAACCCTAATGCTGATTAGTGATAATAATTTTGAACCCTAACTAATCCAGATTTCAAACCTTAACTCTAGTTTAAAACGATAGTCCAGGCTTTAAAATCTGAACTTTGATTTCAAACCCAAATTTGAAACACGAACCTTGTGTAGAAACCATAAATAGAAACTGTAACCCTTTCTTGAAATCCAAATTTGAATCCCTACCTCAGAATTTAAACCTTAATTTGAAACCCTAGCTATAATTTGAAACCTAATATGAAAACCCAAGCCTGATTTGAGACTCATGCATCTACATAGAAAGCGTTTCGAACAAGCTGTGAATGAGTGTTATCCTTAGTCTGAATGCTGGGAATCCAAACGTATTGTTCTCGCTATTGTTTATACATGTTTAATGGCAAGCATGAATAATAAACTGGCTTTAATGTAGCAGAATAATTGCTGACAGGTTAATTACTTGTTTGAATGTTGATGATCTGAAGAAGCTCTGCAAATGAACCTCCTCAAGGAAATTTTTACCAGATTATTAAATCTTGGTGCAAAGTGGCCAACATCAAAGTCAAAGTCAAAGTCAAAGTCAGCTTTATTGTCAATTTCTCCACATGCCAAAGATTTCAACATATTGAAATTATTTGAAAAAAAATTAATCAGAGACATATTTTCTACTGTTAAACATTGTGAGTGGTACCAAAATGTTTCATGAATGACATATTTGTGAAATCTTCACATCCAACCTTAACTCTTGATTAAAACTCCCAAAGCCCTAAACCTGTCTTGAAAGCCGAGCCTTTATTTGCAACTCTAACTTGAATCCTGAACCCTTTCCTGAAATATTAATGCAGCCTTAAAACCCTACTTTGAAATATTAACCCTGGGATGAAACCCTCATTTGAATCCCTAGCCTTGAAATCTAAATGTGAAAACTAACATGGTCTGCAACCCTGCCATAACAATGACTTGACCCGGTCATTGTTGTAAATGAGAATTAATTCTCAACTGACCTTCTTAGTTATACAAAGTTTAAAAAAAATTAAAACTTTGATTAAAAACTTAACTCTTGCTTGAAACCCTCATTTGAACTCACTAATTTGCTCGAAACATGTCTTAAGACAGCTATTTTAAGTCTGGTTTAAAACCCATATTTAAATCCCTAACCCGGGGTTGGAAACTTAATTTGAAACCCTTGATTTCACTTGAACAACTAACACAGACTTCAAACCTTCTCTCGAAACCCAAACGCTGGCTTGAAATATTCATATGAAACCCTAATTCTGACTAGCCCCCCTTAAGTCAAAGCCTAAGCTCGGCTTGAAACTTTAACACAATTTTAAAAGGTTGAGGTTAGCATAACCTTAACTTGAAAACTTGAAATGGTTTATTTCAACCCTAAACCAGGTTTGAAAACCTCATTTAAAACCCTAATATAGACTTGTAACCCTTCATTTGGGATCTTCATATTGAGAAAAGTATGGCTTTGATGCCATTCATGTGGCATCCCTGTTTCCCCGAACTTTGGTGAAGTGAGTAAAGATGCTTCATCTGTACTAAAGTCTTACTTTGCAACCATCTAGGTACTGAGGAATCACCTGAAAGTGAGTGGAGGACCTTAATTTCAACAAGACTATTGCTTTGCTGCTATCTTGTGGCATCATGGTTTTGACCTTTGAACTATGTTGAAGTGCTTTGTGGAGCTCAATTTAGAAAAACATAGTGCTCAACCCCCATCATGTTGAAGTGAGTTGAGAAGATTAAGTTGACTAAAAGTATTTTTTTTACTCAAGGACCAGAGTTGGATCAGTAATTTCCACTTTTACCTGAGTCTCTTACACAAGTATCTGTATCTGTTAAGTACAGAGTGTGACTAATTTTGCCACCTCAACATGCCACCATATTGAGGTCTTGCAGTATTTTGCCACCTGCGCTACCCAGAGTGATTTAGCCCCAAGGGTTTATACCTCTCTCTGCTTGCTGATAAATGAAAGACACAGAAGACAAAGTCATGCCCACAATGTCCTTTGTTCCATGTCAACAGACCACCATTTACTGTGGTGAGGACCCAAGGAAAACTGGACTCAAGTTATCAAATGCCACCCGTCTTCATTTGGCCATGCGACAGCGCTTTGCTTCACGCCTCGTCCGACTCTTGTTTTCCTGTATTTTCGAGGTCTCCGCTGATGCAAAAAAAGTGATCACATTTGTTACACACCGTGACGTGTCTCAAGCTCTCTCTTTATTACTCACCTGAAGGTCGGCTTGTTTGGGTGTCGTGGGTGAGTTTGAAAAGCAAAACAGATTGTCAAAACATCAAGTAGAGCTGCTTGAGTCTGCTAATATTGCTGCACATAATTAATTGAATGGGCAGTAGGGCCACAGTGAATAAAGACTTACAGTAATAGTCTTAAGAAGTCATACATTTACAAGTCAGTCATAATATGATGTTAAATTCCGTCTTGTAAGATCCATCCATCTTTTTTTTCCATACCGCTGCTCCTCACAGGCATGCTGGAGCCTACCCCAGCAGTCATTGGGCAGGAGGCACCCTAAACTGGTTACCAGCCAATCACAGTCTTGTAAAATTGTATTTATTATTCTGAAGCAATGCAATGGTATTCTTTACTAAACCAATTTGATACTTTTTATTCTTGAAAAAAAAATCAATTTTACTTTGAAAGTCCTACGATGTACCTCATAAAGTACAATTGTATTCTTGTAATCTTAGAGGAATACACTTGGATGTGCAGGCAGTGGGATCGATTCCCACTCAGTGACAGCCTGCATGTGGGTGTGACTGGTTGTTTGTCTCTATATGTGCCTTGCAACTGGCTGGCAACCAGTTCAGGGTGCAATCTGCCTTTCGCTTGATGGCTCCAGCAACCCTGAACAGGATGAGCGGTGTTGAAAATGGATGGATAGATTTTGTCTTGAATGAACATTTCTGTATACAGTGGAACCCCGGAAGTCGACCGCCTCGGTACTCGAAATATTCGGTTTTCGATACAAAATATTGGGAAATCTTTGCCTCTGATCTTAAACATAGCTTTGGACTCCGACGTGAGTTGCTGTTGTTGTTTAGCAGGTTTGAAGATCCAGGGTTCTCCTGTATTTTATTTATGAACAACATGAAAACAAAATTATAAAGCTCAAAGGGCAACGCTCAGAAAACTTGTTGTCATAAAATTGGAACTCCATGAAACAATTTGGCTTTATTCTAAAAAATGTTATACCCCTTTTCTTAAAAAATGTGACATTAGACTCAGCTAAGTCAGTTTTGAACACCACCACATTAATTAACAGGTTATATCAATAATACTTCTCTGACTGTGTCAATCAAAAATTAAATTGATGTAAGGGTCAGTATTTTGTTGTTGATATCAACACAACTATAGCGAAAGCAATTTTAAATGTTCCGTAAAAATGTGTGTAAAAATGTAAACTGTTGGTTTGAGTGTCGTCCTGCAGAGGTGAACAGTTTATATGTTCATTAAAAAAATATCCAGCATGCCAAAAATAATGAGTTCCTCTGGGAAAACAAACGCTGCTCCACATTTCCCACATCACCCACCAACTGGATCATTCTAAACCTTGAGACCTGTGTGAACATAATAGTGATAGAAAAGGGTTTAAAAACAAAAGAAAAACATGTTTGTCTCCACTTAGTATCAACGGACTTTAAACATCTCTGTGGATCTCTTGTGGTTTATAATTGTAGACAAAAAAAAAATTCCATTATCTTTGTTGACATACATCATTCCACTGCGGTGTTCTTTTAAGTTTCTTTTAAGTTGCCAGAACAACATAGAATTTGGTAGGTATGTCGAGCAGGAGCAAACCAAGAAAAAGTATCATACTATAAAAAGAAAGTCTAACATTTTATTGGGAAGTGGACATTTTCAAAGCAATAGGACCACTTTAGCAAATTGAAAATATACAGCCCTTAAGCCTGTTTCCCTTAGCATCATTAAATTTGGTTTGGCATTAACAGACTCACACATAGTCTTCAATAACCATTCCTGAAACCCTTATTATATTATTTTATTGCATTATATTAGGACCAAGCCTTTCACCCAGCAGGCCTGCAGTTAGGCGGGTTTATATGTACCGTATTGTCCGGACTATAAATTGACTCAGGAGCGACTCGTGTGAAATTATTAACACATTGTATAATTTCTCATGTTATTTTCACACTAAACCACAACAGGGCGCTCTATGCCTGTGGAATAATTGGAACTGCAACTGACGATGAGTCTGACGTAGGCAAAGTAGAAGAGGAAGCGCCGCATCTTCTACTTCCGGGGTTAGCGGAGTTATTTATAAGCAACACAAAGGATGGAGATTTCGTTGGATTTAATGATTTGGAGTGACACGGATGGTTCGATAAACTTGTAAGCATGTCATTTATGCTATAATTATTTGAATAACTCTTTATATGTTGCGTCAGGCACGTTTTTAAGTCCTTGTTTATGTAATGTTAGCATACCGTACCGTTCGTCCAATCTGACCTTTGATTACATTTTTTTGTGCGCGTTACGCATTGCGCTTTGAGTCATACATGTCACATCAGATTCGTTTGTAGTAGAAGTCACATTTGTTTTGTAATGTGAACGCATACATACAAATATTAGATTCAACACAAAATCCAATTTAAGCATCACCCTCTGCAGTGTGAACATACCCTAAGTCATCTTAACTCAGCAACTTTTTCAAATTTCCCATATCGGACAAATGGGTAAATTTGATAATTGACTTAACATAAAATACGGCAACTATTCGTGAAAATTCATACTCCATAGCCAGTTTGATGGCAACATTAACTTTGGTAGTCAAATCTATCACGAAAAGACCAACCAAAAAATCTCAAGAAACCATGCCTCAAAAAAAAAAGGCAAAATCATTTTAGGTCAAAGCTGCCATTTTAGGGTTCATTTCACAATTTCCCAGAAAAACTCATCCTAAAGTTTTTTTTTTTTCCTGATTGCTACAAAATGGTTTCACATCATCGCAGCTTTGTGAGCATTTTCTTTTTGTTTCTCCACCCTGCATGTCAACACCCTGGAACACTTCTACCAGTTTCCCACAAAGCCTTTCCCCCCAGCAGCCATTTGCCTTTCCAAGCTGTCTTGTTTGTCGTTTGTTTTACTGTCGCGGCTCGTCGTCTCTGGATGACTTTGCTGCCACTCCACTAAGTGCCAAAGCCTTGGAGTGTAATGGCGGCGCAGCGTTGGCGGGTGTCCTCCATTGTAGAGTGAGATATGTGTAGCTTCATTCATTTGCCGACTCCATTCAATGCGCTGCCAAGTGAAGCCAAGTAGGCCTGCCCTGTATGAATTTTTGTCAAGGTTGGATGGTGTTTCATTACAGGGGTTCTTTTATGAAACCCCCACATCCCACCTCCTCGCCTCTTACAATTGACTGAAGTGGTGTGACCCTGCTTTCTTGATAGGGTAAAAACATCTGCCAGGGCGAATTTAGCCGTCAAGTGATCCATGACTTTATTTGCACATATGACAAACAAAAGAGACTTTTTCAACAGATTGTCTCGCAACGCGTGCGTGCGTGTGTGTGGAGGGGGGGTCCACAATGCCCACACTACCGACCACCCTCCCCAATTCAACATACATGTATTAAGCTGCATATTGATGATCGGCTAATCAATAGATTAGATTAATACTCTTCTTGAAGATCATAAGCATCTTGTTGGGATAGAGGGGGCCGAAGCATTGAGGTCCAGAATATGCGGTAAATGCTCTGCGCTTCCACGCCGGGGCCATGGGTTCAATCCCCAAGTAGGGTTTCCACAATGCCAGCCACGCTAAGGTGAGAAAGAGAAATATTTGCCTTTTCTGGTACAGTAAAGTCCTCAGTTATTTCTGCTGTGTTCATTTCTATTGTACATGGCAGCTGTGCTGTAAAATATCCACAAAAGCACTATCTCCCATCTTACTTCTGGATGCACACAAAGGTTCACTTCCTGCTCAAAATACAAATGTTTATCACGACATCGCTTTGAAGCGCTCATCCGACAGCTGTCACTTCCCTCTATGACGGGGAACGTACGCTCGTGATTGGCGCTTGTGTGTTGTCATTGTTGGGTTTGATCAGTACGCTGACAGCTCCCTCCTCATGTGACAAACAACAACAACAACGATAAAGAAGCATTCGGAGAGCGTGTGCTCATTTGAGGCCATGAAGTGTCTGGCATGACACTGTGTTCTTAAGAATCTGGGATTTCAAGTGAACTTTTCTTCCTTAAACCAACAATTTGCACAAAAGAAACAAACAGAAAGAATGAAGAGAAATTGTACAGTCTGACATTAGAGAGCCCAACCTTTCTTATAATACCCCACATTTTGTAATTAAATAGTGTGAATCAATCAACCATTATCTGAACCGCTTATCCTCACGAGGGTCGTGGGCGTGCTGGATGATGAGATGATGAATGGGCTTTCACTTGTTTAGTACTATTCTACCTTAAGTACTCAAAGCGCTTCAGCATTGCCCCGTCATTCACCTACTAATGATCAGGGGCAACTGGGAGTTCAGTATCTTGCTCAAGGACACATCGTCACCGATCGAACCGCCAACCCACAACTCTATCACTGGGCCATACCACCCACTATAGATGAATAACCTCTCCTCCACGGTATGCAAGAGAAATAATAGATATAATCCACAAAGTCAACAAAAAGTCTGCATTCTCGGGCTTATGACTAAAATGTGATATATGCAGTTGGTACCTTTGTTGTAGTTGTTTGTAACCGCCACCTCGCACAGTAGAAAGTAAATGCTTAGAAATAACCCAGACTCCAAAAAATAGAGTCAGACTCATAAGCGCAAGCATTATCCCTGTCTTATTTTATATGATGGCTTTTCTCACCATGTCTTCATGATGACCACTTTGCACATTTAAAGTAAACAGAATGCCTTGGGAAAAATGCATAAAAACTGTATACTTCTGATAATAAATCCAGCATGGTGCAAATGTGCTTCTCCTGATTCAACCCTAAAACTGATGACATGATTTAAATGTCATAGTCTATTTAGTATTGTATTATTAGTATTTACTTTGGTGTGCTGCACGTTACCAATTCCCATAGTGCCGAACAATGATGCTGACTATGCTTTCGATACCCTGGTTTTACTTCTTGTTGCTTACAGTATCTCCTTTGTGTGTGCGTTAGCATCCACTGCTTGTCTCTGCATCCCGCCATGCTCCACAGCACAACAGGCCTCACTGTGTTCGCCAAAAGCTGGAGAGACAACAACGTAATTTTGGCGCAGCTCAACAGTCAGGCGACACGCCAGGACAGCTGCACTGCTTTG
Organism: Syngnathus floridae; assembly: GCF_059516105.1. Classification (NCBI taxonomy): domain Eukaryota; kingdom Metazoa; phylum Chordata; class Actinopteri; order Syngnathiformes; family Syngnathidae; genus Syngnathus; species Syngnathus floridae. The sequence continues at coordinate 15,389,015 of NC_142413.1, read as the reverse complement.
GAGGTGCACTAAGGTGCCTGTATGGTGATATTATCTCAATTGCTGGGAAATTGTTACAATATCGGATTGTGATTTTTTCCCACATATACAGTACAAATATGACAAAACGTATGGGTTTTAGGGATATAAGAAACATCGATTTGAATCGAGAATTTTTTTTAAAAGCTTACTCGGACGAGTCAAACGTTTCGCAGGGGTGGGGAGTCGAACCCTAAATCTAAGGTTCTTGTCCGTTCAAAAGAACGATTTTCTTCAGTGAACGAGAGTGAACGAATCACTTCCTAAAGTGATTGGTTCTTTTTTCGCTTCATATGACTTCAACCAGTAGGTGTCGGTAAGGCGCATTGAACCTCGCCGTAAAACAAAACGAAGAAGAAAATGACGTAACTTCCCGTTCACGAACGAGTCGTGAAATGTATTTCCCGTTCACCAACTGAACGGATCTGTGAGTGAACGAGTCAGTTGGTGAGTGATTTGCAGTTCCAGTTCATCGCGAGAACGGATCTGTGAGGGAACGAATCCTGACTTAACAACTTAACTTACGTCATTTTCTTCTTCGTTTTGGTTGACGGCGAGGTGGCACCAGCTTCAATGCGCATTACCGACACTTACTGGTTGAAGTCATATGAACAGAAAAAAGAACGAATCACTGTAGGAAGTGATTCGTTCACTGAAAGAATTCCTTCTTTTGAACGAATCTTTCATTCACGAGCCAACACCACCGCACGGACACGGTATACGCCATTTTGGACTGTTGCGTCGTCTCTCTCTTGCAACGCCCCTTCCAGTGTGCAAACCAACCACAGAAATAAAGGTATGGTTTGTTTTCTCTCTTTTTTAATACTGTACTGTTTCATTTTATTACTGTTCTGACTTGCACCGAAATTCGGCTTACATCGCCGCATAGGAATGATCGACGTCGTAAACCGGGAACGCACTGTATATTGAAATGTGTATCGAATCTTCTTTTCTTCTGTGGAAATGCCACATTACTCACAAGTTCATATGCATGTAAAATGACAACACAACAGTCATTTCATTGTACCCCCTTGAACTAAGCCGTACCATATTGTATTGAATTATAATGTTACTGAATTGAAACAAATCGATCGTAACACAAAATCGAACCACCCTTGGATTGCAACCCATGAGATATGCATCAGATTGTCTTTTATTGGAGAAACGCACACCCCAGCTGTTTCACCAGCTTTTTCTTCCCCTATATCGATCATCACCCAATACCAATATTATGATACCAGATTTTTTTTTTTTTAAATCTTATCATCAGTTTTCATTCCTAAATGTTGATGCTCGTGTTATTGCTGTGTGGATATACTACTGTTAGAAAGGTTCTTATGTTAATGCTGGACATAAATACCGTATTTGCCGGTGTATAAGTCGTCTCGGTGTATAAGTCGACCCCCTAAAATTCGACGGAAATTTACGATTTTATGATATATCCTTTGTATAAGTCGAGCTCAATTTTTGCATTATATTAAACTTCAAAATTCAATCAGGAATATGCGAAATTTATTGACGAAATGTGTTCAAATTCGCGAGTTTGTAGCGAGCGATCTATACGCCATTTTAAATATTATTTACTTCATGACCCTGTGATATTACGCGCCGAGAGAAACTAACAACAATGAACACTCTTAGAAACTAGTTTATTTTTAGTTAAGAAACAACAAATTATAATTATAAAATGATTGCCGGTACATAGAGTTCAAAATTCGTCTTCATCGTCGCTATTTCCGAAAAGCGTTTGGCGAATATTTTCTAAGTGCCAACGGCTCTTGTGCCATAAAGAGTCCGCCTCGGCTGGTTCCCCATGTCGGCCAGAACAAGTGAAAATTCGGCCTCTTCCCCTGGAAGTCTGGCCAAGTTTGGCGAATATTTTCTAAGTGCCAACGACTCAACCGCCGTAAAGTGTCCGCCTCGGCTGGTTCCCCATGTCGGCCACCACAAGTGAAAATTCGGCCTCTTTCCCTGGAAGTCTGGGCAAGTTTGGCAAATATTTTCAAAGTGCGAACGACTCAACCGCCGTAAAGTGTCTGCCTCGGCTGGTTCCCCGTGTCGGCCACCACAAGTGAAAATTCGGCCTCTTCCCCTGGAAGTCCGGCCAAGTTTGGCGAATATTTTCTATGGGCCAACGACTCAACCGCCGTAAAGTGTCCGCCTCGGCTGGTTCCCCATGTCGGCCACCACAAGTGAAAATTCTGCCTCTTCCCCTGGAAGTCTGGCCAAGTTTGGCAAATATTTTCAAAGTGCGAACGACTCAACCGCCGTAAAGTGTCTGCCTCGGCTGGTTCCCCGTGTCGGCCACCACAAGTAAAAATTCGGCCTCTTCCCCTGGAAGTCCGGCCAAGTTTGGCGAATATTTTCTATGGGCCAACGACTCAACCGCCGTAAAGTGTCCGCCTCGGCTGGTTCCCCATGTCGGCCACCACAAGTGAAAATTCGGCCTCTTCCCCTGGAAGTCTGGCCAAGTTTGGCAAATATTTTCAAAGTGCGAACGACTCAACCGCCGTAAAGTGTCCGCCTCGGCTGGTTCCCCGTGTCGGCCACCACAAGTGAAAATTCGGCCTCTTCCCCTGGAAGTCCGGCCAAGTTTGGCGAATATTTTCTAAGTGCCAACGACTCAACCGCCGTAAAGTGTCCGCCTCGGCTGGTTCCTCCGGTCGGCCAAAACAAGTGAAAATTCGGCCTCTTCCCCTTTGGCGAATATTTTCTAAGTGCCAACGACATTCATGATTGAATGTTTACGTACCGGTAGTTATTGTCGTTGCTTGACGCGCGATGACTCGCACATTCGCTCAATACCCAGTACTTCCCCCTAGCAGTCATCGTCGCTGCCTGGCTTTCGATGTCCGTTATTGAGGTGAGAATATTTGAAATTGTTGCTGAGGATGCGTGTTAATGCGACGAACGCTTTATAATAATTCAGTTTCTCGCTGTTTGATGAGCCTGCCGGACGCACACCCACGCACAATGAGATGCATGAGAAACGGCCTTGGTTACAATCACATTTGAAGCGATGAATACGAAGTTAAATTTTATGACTCGGTGTATAAGTCGAGGTCGATATTTTTCGGTCGATTTTGGATCGAAAAAGGTCGACTAATACACCGGCAAATACGGTATATGTTTTGTGTTGATTACTGCTGTATTGAGATGTGTCTATGTTGCAGTGAACGTTACGTCACTATGTCTTCATTCTCGCGTGAATTGCCTTGTATTATCGTGATTGTTCACAGCTTGTTGCGCAGCGGTAATATACAGATGCGTTTGATTGACAGCGCCGGCACGCTCCTTAAAGTTTGCCTCGCATCTGGCTGAGCGTCCTAAATAACAATAGGTGAATGTGAAAGTGTGTTGAACATTCCCTTTCATATTGATTATCATATACGAAGGGCTGTTTTATGATACCAATAGCATTATTGACTGAAATATCGTACCATGAATTTTCATACGCTGCATGTTGTAGATGCAGTACTGTACGTATTATGTTGCATGCATTTTATTCAGCATGTAAAAGAGTATGTGCAGGGCTGTATGCACAAGTACTGTATATACAATTGAACCTCGACTTCATTCTGCACCCACTTGTCAGCTGCCATCATCTTTTGCCTCTCGTCTATTTTGAGCGGATTGACACGCTGTGAGTGACACAGCAATTGGTGATGGATTCAGTTCAAGGGTTTCAGGGGTGGGAGGGGGGAACGCTCTGCCGCTCGTTTTATGTGACGAAAATAGTGAAATGACCTCGAGACACCAGTTCGATGAAACGACCGGATGCCTCCCATCTTCCTCCTATTCCTTTTGACTCTTTGATTGCGTCCTCTCTTGTCAAAGCGAACCAATTTTCCTTCATATTTTTCCATACCGAGAAGCTTACCACGGCCCTGAAATTGAACAATGGAGAGTTGTGCTATGAAAAAAAAAATCTGTTTCAAAACTTAGGACTGTTGTCTTGCAGAATAGAAATAAACACAACTAAAGGAGAGTAGTGATCTATTCTAAAACGTCAAGACATTTGTTTTGTTAAATCTGTTCAAATTGCTTTTATGTCATTGTTGAAAATTCTTGCTATATTACGTGATTGTATATTTTTATCAGCTACATAAATAAAATGTATCTTGCATTATTGAAATCCTATATTGTAGCAGAGGTTTGGCAGAGTCTTCAAAAGAGAGGCTTCAAACTGTGTTTGTATTACATGCAAACTGACGAGACAACCGGGCGTACCTGGACAAGACACAAGCGACGAGAAAGATCTGATAACTAGAGACAAGGAACCAGGTTGACGAGAAAATATGCAGACAAAAAACAAAGTCAGAAAAAGAACACAGGGAAAAACATCAAGCAAAATTAAATTCCATCAACACAAAGTCAACAAAACCATGCGTATATACTGTATTGATTATTGAGCAATTATTTTATTTTTGATATTATTGAATTTTTTTTTTTCTTTGCTGACACTAATTAAACTCACATTATTCGGACTGTCATGATAACATTTTTCCGTATGATCCATTTTCCCAGAATTGTTTGTAATAACAGTATAGTGTTTTTTTTCAGGTTATGCTCATTACTCATGAAATTTTTCATAGGTAAAATACATACATTGGTTCAACAAAGGTACTGAACACGATAAGAGAACAAAGCCAAGGAACAGCGCAAGTAAATGAAGACGACGTATCTAAACAAAAACTCTCATGTTCATTTTTCCTCATCGAAGGATAAGACGATATAGTAATTGCCATGAAAGGCCTAGACTAGAAAGTGAAACTAATTGATTTTGTCATTGGTGTAAAGTCATCCATATTATCTGGAACCTTGGTGGTGTTGACGTACAGATGAAATGATCAGAAGGTGGAGATAAAATAAATCTGTGGTTCATCTTTTATGGCCATTGTTTTTTGTGATAAAGCTCAGTAATCCTTCTTCAAATAAACGGGTTTTATTCCATAGTAGATGTAGCGACCCGCAGTACAGACTGTGAGGCGTCTATTGATTTTGAGCTCACTCTGTCAAGGTCATTGAAATAAATGTGAAATGGAGCATTGGAACTTGTTTTAATGGATCTACACTGAAATATTGTCCAACAAAAGAAAGCAGAAAGAGGTGTTCCACACCCTATGGTCCATCAAGAAAGAGAGAGGCATTAGAATGAAAGAGGAGATTAAGCATTAATGTGCTTAAATGCTGATGACATGAGCAACCTTTATGGTGTTTCTTATGCTCGATTCGTCCTTCACCAGGGCACTGCGAAGACCTTCCAACAGGGAACTTTAATCGCCACGTTTACATTATAAATTTGCATAGTATAGCATTGAAAGTGTTCCGTTTGATTTACCTTTAATATTTAATATATCACATAAGCACAAAAAGCAAAGAACTATAGGTAGAATTGAGTTGGTGCTTGATTACATTGCAAAATCTGAGTGAATTTGTCAGCCTTTATTTAAAAATAAGGCATCATTAATGAGAAACCATTTTTTAGGTATTGTTCAGAAAATACTATACAAATGTTTAATACCTGTTCATCGTACGCTTTTTCTGGATGCTTTTCTTGAGTAAAACTAATGATTTAAGAATGTTAAAAATATTGTTTAACGACAAATGTAATGAAACACTGAAATTATTTTTAGAAATCATTCAAATAATTATTTTGAAAAATAGGTACTTGACATTGTACTCAACATTCCAGGTAGAAGCCATGTGGAGATACTTTCAAGTGAAATCACTTTTAGCCAGCTTCAAATTATGGCTCTACTCAGGTAGTGACAGAGCTGCTCATCTCTTATTTCTCCTTGGTCTCTTATCTTGGTACTCCTAGAGTGCCCCCAAGTGATTTCACGGAGACGCCATCTCTACAAGCTACAGTCATAAATGTTTGGTAAGACATAAGAAAAATATAACTGGATTTTAAAATATCCTTAACAACGATTTGCAATATTGGGTGTTTTTGAACAAGATTTGGTTCAAATAAAATACAAGTACATACTCATACACTGTCACAACTCGTCTCTGATCATTTTATTGTGTACAGGTTGTCATGGTTTCTGTCCACGTCTCTGTGTACTCGCCCCTCCCTTCCTGTGTCTACTCACAATCTATGTACTAATCACAGTCACTGGTCTCTCGTTACCTGTCGCGTATATAAGTCCTGTCTGCGTGTCACTCCCTTGTCGGATTGTTTTCGTCTCTTTTGTCTCGTCTTGTGTCGGTCTCTGTCTTTCTGTTCAGTTATCTCGTTCTCTAGTCTGGTAGTCGGTTTCTGTTCGCCGGTCGGTTCCCCTTGTTACTTTGGCCCCGCAGTTTATGTCAGTTTCCTGTTGGTTGGTTCCCCTCATCCTTCCATCCAACTCCCTTGTCCTCAATAAACCTTGTTCCAAGCTGCATTTGGTTGCGCAATTCCATCCGTGACGGAACAATCCGACCGCTTCAGCAACCAGCGCCTGCAGCACCACCGGCTCCGCGGCCGCCGTCGGACTTCGTCCCAGGGACGCCAGACCCACGGCCGCCATTGAGGTTCCTCCCGGCGCCATTGGACCAGCGGCCGCCATCGGGCTCCACTCCAGCGTCGCCGGACCCGCGGCTGTCGCCAGACCTCCTGCCAGCGGCGCCGGACCCGCGATCATCCCTGACCCCGCTCCCACTGCTGCAACACGTGTTGACTCCTGCCGCACATTGCGGTTCTGAGTCCCTGAATGCCGCTGATTGCGATCTGACTCCTCGAATGCCGCCGATTGCGGTTCTGACTCCCCGAATGCCGCCGATTGCGGTTCTGACTCCCTGAATGCCGCCGATTGCCGTTCTGTTTCCCCGAATGCCACCGATTGCTGTTCTTACTCCCCGAATGCCGCCGATTGCGATTCTGTTTCCCCGTTTGCCGTTGCGTGTGGTTCTGTTTCCCCGTTTGCCGCTGTGCGCGGTACAGACCGTGTTGCTGCCAGCTGGGACACAGACCAGTCGGGGTCGTTGAGACTTGTGGGCTTCCGCCTACCGTCCATCTAGATAAGTTCTTTGAACTTCCATCCACTACCTTTGAACATATCCATCCATCCATTTTCAATACCGATTGTCCCCGCGGGGGTCGTGGGCATGCTGGAGCCTATCCCAGCAGTCATAAAGAATATTATATCTATAATAGATGATTCTTATGTTTTCTCCTTTCCCATGAATTTTATGTTATGTTTTTATGCGCAATAAACTACCTGATGATCGGGATGGGCATGGGTCAGAGGTAGAGCGAGTCGTCCAGTAACCGGAGGGTCGGCTGTTCGAATCCCGCTCTGTCCGAGTCATGTGTGGTTATGTCCTTGGGCACGACACTTGCCTCCGGGGCCACTCACACTGGTGTTTGCCTGCGTGCGAATGTTCGATGGTGGTCGGAGGGGCACAGAGGCAGGTATGCATCCGTCAAGCTGCCCGAGGCCAGCTGAGGCTACACACTGTAGTTTACCACCACCAGAGTGTGAACGTGTGAGTGCATGAATAATGTATGTGAAGCCTCTTTGAGTGCCCAAAAAAGCTCTATATAGTACATACTAGGTCTGATGCATTATGAATATTAATTAGGGGCGGCATGATGGCGCACTGGTTAGCACGTTGTTCACAATTCAGAGGTGCACGGTTTGATTGCGACTCCGGATCTTCCCCTGTGGAGTTTGCATGTTCTCTGGTGCTTTGGTTTCTTCCCACATTCCAAAAACATGCTTCGTAGGCCGAGTGACCGCTCCAAATTGCCTGTGAGTGTGAATGGTTGTTCGTCTACGTGTGCCCTGCGGTGGGCCGGTGACCAGTTCCAGGTGTTCCCCACCTAACGCCCAGACTGCTGGGATGGGCTTCAGCACGCAAACGACTCTTGTGAGGAAAAGTGCTTGGGAAGATGAATGAATAAATATTTTCTATAAACAACTAAAGAATCTCCAAAGCCTTAATGTGAAAGAATACTGATAAAAGCAAAAGCTGACCTAAACTCTCATTGCATTGCTATGAATACTGAAAGTATTGACTTTAATATTGCGATATAATATCTGGCCCAATCTGCCCATCACTAATTTTCATTTTCAATTCATGCTTTCATCATTTTCAGGCTCCCTTTCCCCCAAAAAAAGAACCTTAAAAAACAAACATCCAAAACATCACTGTAGGGTCTTGTAATTCTCCTTAAAAACAAAAGGACTTGCGCCACATTTCTACAGGCCGCTAATATTAGTGAGCCTTCTCGCTCTGATTGCTCCATTCGTTCTTCTCTCCCACTGACTTCCATCATCTGACATCCCGCTATCAAACTTGAGGCTTCTTTGTTACCGCATCTTCATTCCCTTTGCGGCTCCTGTGGAAGCCTAAGCGGCTCCCCAGGGAACCATCCACTCCCCCTCAATACGCAAAGTTGCGCTTGAGTTAAATCAGAGAATTGTGAAATGTATGCATAAAAATAAAGAAAACTAAAAACACCCTACAACATTTCCGTACATGTATTGGGAAGAATTTGGAAAAGTTGTATCAAGTCCCAAGGTGATGGGAGCCTGTGCTACATATCTGAGAGTTTATGGCTTGCTCAGGGTGCATTCAGTGATTTGATTACCCTCCTATTACATGGCGAGTCAAATTGACCCCGACAAATGTAGACAGTTTCGCAACATGGCATGTGATAGGCTCGACACTGGTAGATTGCTATTTTCGTTTAAAGTGGACAGTAAGGCTAATGTGTTCCCTAGATTAGTTTCTTTGTTAAAAATTTAGGATTAATCAGATGTCCTCATTTTTGTTCTTTTTAAAACAATTCTGTATTAAATCATTTGCTCATTAAAAAAACAAAACAGAATTTTATTTTGAATGGTCCTCCAGTTTACAGTGGTGTGCAAGTGACCCGTCTTAACATTCTTTTGAACAATCTTTTGAATGTGAGGCCACAAGCTTGGATGATTTTGTCTTATTTTGAGAATTTCTTTTTTCGTTCCATTTTACCCACTTCACAGTTCTGAGGTCAGGGGCTGCAATCCAAACTCTGGCCCATACTTAAGTGGATTTTTGCCAGTCAATCTTCCTAAATTCCCAAAACACGCCTATGAGGTTAATTGAAGACTTTAAATTGTCCTTAGGTGTGAATGTGAGTGTGAGTGGTTGTTTGTCCATTAGGGGTATAACAAAAACTGATTTGATCAGAAAATCTTTGTTTTTATTATTTATTTAAAAGCATGCACATGCTTTAAAATCGTAGCAAATAATCAAAATAGTTGGACAAGTGAAGCCCCCTATAGAGACTTTCCCGATGCACTGTCGTGCCGTTCACAGTGAACGTAATGCTGAAGAAAAGTGCATCATCATTACTTGCTACTACACTGTCACATCAGTTAGCTGCAAAGCCCACCAGTGCCGCACACTTAAGGCCCACCTCCACCCTCCATTAGGTCCATAGACACATGCAAGGTTTAGGTGACCCTGGGGGGAGGGGTTGGGAACTGCTTCCAGACAGTGAACTCCCGAGTCTAACGTGGAGGTTGGAAAAAAATGCAGGTGCACCCATGACTAAATGCTCCTTTTGTACTCCTATGGAAGCTCAAGATGACGCAGATCTGAAAGCTTCTTAAGGAAGCGCAGATCAATAGCAAACACTTTAATCCCAAGACTTTATTTTCAAGACATCAGAAGAGAAATGTTTTTTTTGGGGGGGGTGGTCTTTCAAATGATTGTCCGAAAATGTAAGTGCAGCATTAATATCATGAGGCCTCATGTTCACTTTTTTTTTTTAAACGGAGCTAAAGGCTATGTTGTAAAAAAAAAAAAAAAATCTTGCCAAATATCTAACAGCACTTGGGATGTGTGAGACCACATGTGACTGACTGCCTGAGACTATTTGATACCACATGAGACAACGTGAGACCAGCTGAGATTACATGAAACTGGAGGAGACTACACCTGAGAACTTCTGAAACCATGTGAAAATATCTAAGACTACACAACACTATCTGACTAAGGCCACACTAAACCACCTAAGACCACCTGAGAACTCCTAAGACCACCTGAAACCTAATCAGAACTCCTGAAACCACATAAGACTATCTATAGATACTACGTGGAGAATACAGTTGAGCAGGCCACTGAGCATTTTCTCCAAGGACCTTTTTTTGGAAAGTCAACATCGTCTTCCTCCATCCAAGGCCCCGACGTCTGGTTTTCTGTTTTTCGCACACAAAAACTTGATGAAGCAGCCGCAAACAACAAGACCCCACGGCTCACTAATGACTACCCATGATCCTGCTCTGCTTCCCGCATACATTCCACCTGAGAGAGTGCGAGTTACTCGGGTGGTGCCTCCAGTTTTTTTGTTTTTGTTTTTTTTATCCTTATTGCTCGCACAATGTTATTAATATCTGCAGCAAAGTCTGCTCCAGGCCTTGTAAATAATAACGGGCGCCGGGCAGCGGCCTGTGAGGCCATCACTAATCCTGCTGTTATTCTACTTTTATTGTTGCTATTTGCTCATTATTTCTCATCATCCGCAGGCCCAAGGCAGTTGCCTAAATTATTGTCAACTTCCTTGTTTTCTTCTCCTTCACAGGCCAAAAGCATTGAGGCCTGGAAGCCTTTATTACCTTTTTGGACTCGAGCTCTTTCAGACACTATCTCGGACGCCTTTCTTTCCTCCAACTCTTTGAGCGCCTCCCACTGCATGGTAAACATGTTGCAAATGTTGTGTTCTGGGGAACATTTGTGAACTTTGCTGTCTTGTATATGGTACCTGAAAGTGATATTTGAGTTAAGGTAGAAGTCTCTTAAATAAATAACTCGAGAAGTAAAAGCCAGTTTGTGGAATATTATAATTTTAAGCCTGCCGCAAACTGAGCAAACCTTCGCTCAGTCTGCGCGAATTAGCAAGTACTAGTTTTCTATATGGTTGACAATTGGTCACTCCTGCAGCTATTTAGTTATTTATTGATTGATTTATTTGGGGATTATCAAGGTGTGTGTGTGTGTGTGTGCGTGCATGTGTGCGTGTGCGTGCACGTTCGTAAGCGAACAATCAATTGGATCAGCAACAGGTTCATGTAACAGGCAGACACAATTCATCCATTTAAAATCAGTGTACATGCATTTCTAAAAATGTCAATCAGCACCAAAATGTATGTGGAAGTCTTATTTAGTATGTCTGCTTCAACCTTGAACAATTTCACAACGATTAGCCTCCCCATAGCTCACTTAAGAGAGAATGGGAGAAATGAGGCTTTTCGTAAACTGAATTGTTCGTAGGTTGTTATATTGGCGCCTGCGCTGGAGCTTACACAAAAGTCCATTCTTCCAAAACAACTTTACAGATTTTGGAATTTGGCCCAAACATGTTTTTTGTGGAAATTAAAGGCTTTTAAGTGCGCCTTATGATGCAGAAAATACAGTAGTTAAAATAATGAATGTATTTTGAAGGATATTTTTAAAGTCTGTCTATTTCAGAAAAAAAAGAATACATTCAAGAATATGTTATTTCTGGATTTTAAAACTGTAGTTCACATACCTGAGGGGAAAAAAGGGTGTGTATTTCTGATTTTTTTTTTTCTTAAATAATTTAATGATAAAATTCAATTGCGTGAAAAATTAAGTAATTTTTAAGATGATTAGCCCACATTTATGTGCTTGGTCATTGTGAAAATTTGAGAGGAGAATCCCTTAGGCGTAATAGTGTGCATGTGAGTCGGGTGAATTGCTGCGATGACAGTAGTCATTAGTCATCTGGTCGTTCAATTAGGGAAAAAAAATTATGGAGCACGTTTAATGGCCACAAGGATTCCCTGGGGTCCAGCTGTGTAAGGAACACCGTGCTCCAAAAAACTGCTGCTACTTTTCCACGTTAAAATGAACGAATCCCTTAATTTGAGCTCGATTCTGTCACTTCACCATGGTAATAGCTTTTCACGTTAATCAGCTGAGCCAGAGTTTTCAGAGGCTGCGCGATAAGCATCATCCTTCCAATTTTGTCATTTTGTACGGACTTATGTGAAGTTTTGGGGGTGACATCACTTCGTTAATGTTCCCTGACTATGCAAAGTTCTTACTCACCACTTACCATGCATTTGTTTGTTTGTTTGTTTGTTCTTTTGACACTCCATGTACTTGCTAACTTCGTCACATTCTCCGTTTAATCATGCTTCCAACCATATCTTTTCATTGTTAGTCAAAACATTTTCCTTCTGTCCAGAACATTCAATAGTAATCCAAGTCTGGCATCTAGCATTAGGCAAAATATGACGTTGCATCAAACATTAATCAAAACTTAAGATATAATCAAGTACTGAACATTCTTAGTCACCTTGGGCAGTGCCTGTGATTTAGAATAACATCAGGCATGCATTAAATAGTTCCTTACGGGTCATTATGCTATTCGGGCAATATATCAAAAAACATTTGTTATTTCAAAGTGCACAGAAATACATATCAGATCATGAATTTATAAAATTCTTTTCATTACCCATATATAAAAAATGTCTAGTTATGTCTTCTTTATTGATTTGGTGTGCAGGTATACCGTAATTGCCGGACTATAAGGCGCACCGGATTATAAACCGCACCAGCTAAAATTCAGGGATATTTCAGTTTTTTTCTTTCAGATGTGTACAGCTGGATATTTTTTCCAGAACCTATATTTTACAGATGCATTAAGTGTACAGGTTATTTGCTTTGGGTCCGTAAAGAAGCATGAAAAGACCCACAGTGTAATTATACGTAAGTCAGCTTGACAACGACAAAATGGGTATGCTTACAATGATGCACCTTATTTATTACCCATATCAAAGTGAATGTCGTCAATGGATCAGAGGTGGATGTTTGCGTACCAAAAATATAGTTACATTTCTGTTTTTTTTTTCTTTTAATGGGTCAATTTTCTTCATTATTTGAAATGTGTTGTCAGTGTCTAGGAAAAAAAAAAGAGAGTTAAACATCACTGGAAAATGTGTGGTTGCTTAATATTATTTTCAGATACTGTTCCCCTAAGTAAGAAAAATGCTGTATCTTATGTTTGGAATATGATTGACATTGGGGTCCAACTTTGAACGCCAAAACCTACAATCAAAGCAAAGCACTGCCTGATTGGGTTCCAATTTCTTGCAACCAAAATTAGGATTAGCCCTTTAACTTGTCAAGACATGTTTTTCCAAGTTCCTCAACTTAACCAGACATTAAATATAGCACCAAAATTGATGTGACCTTTGGAAATGTGAACAACGAACAACACTGGGATCCAGCTTCCAATGCCAATATGTAGTAATCTACCACAACTTGATCAGGCTAACACCAACATCATCACTTTTGACCAGACATATTTTTTAGAGATTGTCACTAGGAAATCATTTAATTTCTTAATACTAATCATTTTATCTCATCAAAGCACGTTGACGAGTACTTGGATACAACTTCTGATACCAGATGGTGTATTTTTTCAGCGTTTATTTACTATACGTATTGTCTCTTTTGGCACAGCTTGGCCAGATGTCAACTCAAACAAGGACATCATCGTCCTTTTGGGGCTTTGAATGATTTACATCAAATCACTGCAATGCCTGAATATGATTTGACTTCAGACACCAAAAAGGAGGATTATTTTGTCTTTTAAACATTGTAATCACTTTTGAACTCCCTTTGAACAGTGATATCAAACGTCGCATCAGTGCGTACTCCTGAGAAACAAACAAGAGCGTTTTCTGAAAACAGCAGCCTTGGGATGTGAGCGGCACACATTTAAGGCATTGACTTCATGTGCCGCCCACACTCTTGTACATTATCAAGGCGAACAACATAATAGACTATCATTACGCAGTCAAGTTCTCTCCGTTATATAGAAAAATCAGACCGTTCAACACACATCTCAAATTGCGTACTTTCCTTGTAGAATGTATTTATTTACAAGCCTTTGAAAATTGCCACGGCAACAAAGCTCATTTAAACTTTGTTTTGTGCAATTCACTGATGTTTACTTGTGCAACAAATTTGACATTAGACTGAAAAGATGAACGCAGACCACATTTAGAAATGCAATAAACACAGCAGTAAAGGAATAATAGAGAACATTACGCATTATGCTATGCCCGCATTTAGGGTGATTGTTGGGTTTGTGTGTGCATCATCAAACCCACCAGGGTAATTAGAAACCAACAACAGATTAGTAAGTTTAAAACTATCTACTGTATAGAAAACAATGAGCACAAATGGACTTTTTTCATTGTGTTTCTCTGTTAGTGGACTGGTTAGAAATTAGCATCATGGAATTTGCACTTGCTAGTGAACAAAATCTATGCATTTTAGTGAGAGAAATCTAGTGCATGGAAACAAAAACAATACTGCTCATACTGTAACAGAGACTCAAGTATGGCAATCAGCTGATTGACATTTAACATTATGAATTAGTATGAATTTAGATAAGTTTCGATTCTTCAGCCCATCAGGTGGTGAATGTAATGGAAAAAGTGTAATGGAAAGGTGGTGATTATTATTAATAACTTGGGTTGCGGTCATTTTCTGACAAATTTACTTGCCTGCTGGAAAAGTTTGTCAACTTGCGGGTGTATTAACTTGTAGCATCATGAGAAAAAAAATAGGTTGAAACAACTTGAATGATTTTCTGTAAGCGAACTGAACTTCATATACTGAAGATTTTGCAATAGATAGTGAAGTGTATCAGTACACTTTGTAAAGCAAAGTCGTTGAACTAGTAATAGTAAATCTGTCTAGCGTAAGCTCATAATGCCGTTCGTTGTCACCTCACATTCCTCAAGTGCCTTTTTGAATCGGCCCTTAAGAGCAGAGTGGCCTGGAATCCCAAAGGAACAAATCATCAAGTACCTCCGCAACGGCAACAATTACACACAAGCTCGGCCTAAACTAGCTATTTGTCAGCCATTATCTCGCCGACGCACGCGGGCCACAAAAGGCTCAGTGGGAAAACAGCAGCGAAACAAAAAAAGAAAAAGAAACTCCAATTGTTCCATCAAAAGGGACGCCATTGTGTTGCTGTCGATAAGCGTGCGGCGCAGAATGTGAATGTATCTTTAGTGATGTTTGTGGCCAGGAAGAGTTTCTTTTCAAAGGGGGGATTGTGGTTGCCAGGCAACAAGCAGCAGAACCGATTGAGGGCTAAAGTGAGGGGAAAAAAACAAAAGGGCCTTACTTTTCTGTCAATTGTTCAGTCAGTCGGTCTCTTTCTCACATGTGTAAAGTCAATGTTTTTCCACTTGAAATAAACACTAATTATTCACAAAATTTCCAAAAAGTCCATAGCACACTTGGCCATGCACATGCACTTGCAAATAATTCACGTTGCGCAATTACTGTTTTTTTTTAACCAATTATTGATAATTGCGGACGATACAAATCAACTGAATGACTAGAAATAAGTTGTTGTCATTCGAATTAAAAAAAAGTTGCACTTGTTTGAAACCCTGATCCAGAGTTTAAAATTTTCATTTTACAGATGCTCATGGCGTCGGTCAGCGCACCACTTCATGGCCAGGATGCTGGGGAATGTGAGGTAGGGCAAGATGGCAAAATAAGGAGGAGACAGGTACTTGACTTGTTCACTTTATCCAACATTCATTTAAGCAAACAACAGAATTCCAACAAGTTTGATAATAACGTGTCCACACTGTTTGACTGTATCCAGTAGTGTCCACTGTCCAATCGGATGGGTTGTTGTGGGTCGTAAATGTAACTGGCACTTTGCTGTAACTGGCCGACACACTTCTCGGCTCACGGGCAACTACTGCTCTCTCTCGGACGTTTCATGTACTGTCAAAGCCACATCGGACCCAAACTTAGCTGCCCAAAAATCACCTACTGGAAACATGAATTACATGAGTCTTTTGTACAATCATAGTGATATTGGCGCTATTCATGAGCTAATTATGGTTAATTATCTTATAGCTATAAATGTCCAAGCTATGCGCTTGTTTCAAATGCACGTGTAATCCTTTTGATTCCTTTTTAGTTTGTCAGGACATTAAACAGAATATTTGAGGAACTGTTCACTATTCTGCAGCTTGTTGAGAAGTGAGTTGAGTACAGCATTCATAAATATTTGCGCGCAAGTAAAAGCAAAAAATATCGTTCGAAGGATGGCTCACTCGTATGTGCTAGCTCCACTACAGTATATTATTTTCACATGATATTCAACGCTGTGGAACATTTATGGATGATATGATTTGAGTGCACATAAGAGGATGAGAGGCTGGAAGCCTTACCAAGCTTTCTTTGCTCTGATGCACAATGCCCCCCCCCCCTAAAAAATTATAAAAGATACTGAACCCAAAGTGATATGCCTCACGAATCTATTCAGAGCTCATTATGTCATGCTGATATTGACGTCATAACCATGAAAGAGATTTTCAAAATGTCTTTTTCTCTTGCTAGAATTAAAGTTGCCCTGATAAATATTTGATCTGTGTTAGAAAGGATCATCTGCCACTGTCTCGTTTAGCTTTTGTTGTATTTCTTTGTAGGCCATAATTTGAAAAACACTTCACGGGCACCCACAAAACCATAAAAAGACTTCGTGTTTATGACAATTTTAGTGTGCTAAAAATGTTTTTTTTTTTTTTTTAATATTATACACAAAATAAGGTTTGATGCCACGGTTATGGCTTCAAAAGAAGCTTTCAAGATATTGCTTGGGCCTTGAAGGAAGGTTTCAAGCCTTTATTGACCAAGGTCTCACGTACACATTATGGTTTTCTAAGTAGGGATACAAGTTTGAGTTTTTAATTTCAGTTTTAAGTCAGTTTTGTGTTACATAGCTAGAAATTTCAAGTTGGGATTTCAAAGTAGACTTTCAAGCCAGGGTTAGAATTTGATAGTGTTTCAAGCTAGCATTGTTATTCCAAACCAGGGTTAGGGTTTCTCTGTTTGGTTTAATATTATAATGGCTTAGAGTTGATTGATTGATTGATTGATTGATTGATTGATTGATTGATTGATTGATTGATTGATTGATTGATTGATTGATTGATTGATTGGTTGGTTGGTTGATTGAACTTTATTTATCCCACGGTGGAGAAATTTTCTTGTCACAACAGCTTACAAGAGTGCAAGAAACGAGTGCCAAATGTAAAAATGGATAAATTACAGATAAACAAGGACAAAGGCAAGTGTCGCTAGTAGTGGTAGAGACGACACGGAAGGAATCCAACACATGATCAGGTGCCGCACGTGTTGTAGAGTCTGACAGCAATGGGAATGAAGGACCTGCAGAACCTCTCCTTCATACACCGTGGGTGTAATAGTCTGCGGCTGAAGGAGCTGCTCAGGGACGGCACAATTAGGGTTTCAAATCAAAGAACTTTTAGAACTTTGAAAGATTTATTTCAAAATCACCCACCACTCAGTCGACATCATTGGTCATTCACGTTGAAATAGACGGCAGCCATTTGAGCAGAGCAATACCTAGTGGTTTAGTCTTCTCATCTTTTTTGTGTCTTTGTTGAGTACTTTGTGTGATGCACCTTTTGCTGATAAAAAAGGCTGTCACAAACATAGTGCAAAAAATAATATGCTGTGAATACTTTTTGGATGCAATGTAATTAGGACTGGATGTTGAATACAACATGAGTAAGCAGTTCATTCACAAGCTGACTTTTACTGGAGAGGAAGCAGATGGTTGGAGTCTTAGTTGCAAGCCTCTGACACCTCCAGGATCCGGACCATCGATTCAGCCTGCAGATGCGTTTTTGGAGCTCGTAAGCTCGCTCATTTTCAATCAATGACATTCTAGCGCAATTGAAGCAAGTACAGGTATTAAAAGTCAAATTACTCTTTAACAAGCATATTTGTGTGCAGGTCTGCATAAATCCTTGGCGTGTATTTTAAAAATGTGGTAAAATCCCCAGATGGTCAGAGTTTACAGCACATGAGTGATTCATAATGTCAACTAAGTTTCACTTTTAGGTAGACTCTTGATGAGTCAACCAAAACGCAATAGCCAAAAGTTAATGCATGTAAGAATTGCCAAGCAGCTATCAGATTGGAGGTCCTTAGTTTAAATGTAACTTGCTTGATTGAGATGTTTTTAAGAGAAGTAGCTTTTCATCGTAGCAAATGCTGGAAATTGCTGTTTTCAGTTCATTACAACCTATTAAATGTCTTGAAACTTTGCAAAGCATAATCATTTTGAACAGTGTATTTTAACTGTTATCATTGGGAAGTTTGTTTGAAAACTTATAGATTGTTCTCTAATGTTAGATGACTTCCACTTGCATAAACTATTAATAAAAATTATTTCCATAATAATATGGAATGTGTTGCACTCTGCAAAGACAAACATAGCAATGAGGGCAAGTGTTAGGCTTTCAAGGTGTGGTTTGAATTAGGTCTTCAGGTTAGGAGTACAAACAAGCACTCGGGTTTCAACTCATGGTTTCAATTCTAAATTTGTTTTGGAAATTATTGTTCCGGTTTCAAGGCAAGGTTAGATCATGAAAGTTCAATTTCAAGACTTTGTTAGGTTTTTACCCTGCACAGATTTGCAGAGTGGGGTGTTAAACGTTAACACAGAGCGTTACAGCTGAGAGACATATTGAGTGTTCCCTAGGAGCAGATGTCGACCAAATCTAATTGGAGACTTATCTCGCCTCCAGGATGGAAAACAGCCTTGCGCTACAGCTGGGAGCCGTCGATGAGGAAGTGCCAACTGATGTCAACCATGGCCAGAAGTGGCAAATATGGTACGACCATTCAATCACACACCATCGTGTGTCAAATGTTATCAAATCCCTGTTCTCGTTTCTCCTACTGAAGACCTTTTGTGAATTCAAGCGCTGTACATTATAGCCGATACTTAAGGTGGCTTTGAAAAAGAAAGTGGTGACATAAGCATTTTGACAGTGACTTTGTTTGAAGCATAAAGGCACACCTTATTAAAAAGCGCACCTTTGGTTTTTGAGAAAATTAAAGGATTTAAGTGCGCCTTATAGTTTGGAATTTAAAACCCTAACTCTATCTTAATCCCACCTAATTCTTTGTCATTCCCATTCATTTTTTGTGTTCTTCAAGCTGATTCAGCTGAGCCACTACCGTTATCACCACTATCTCAAATCGTCCGATCGATGGCTTAACTTGTGGTCACCAATAACAGCGTTGTTTTAACCTCTGCAAGAAAGACCTGCGTCTTACTGCGGAGTTTTGATTGTCTACATGTATATGTGTGTATATTTGCAAAATGTGGCAAAAATAAATTTTGCATTGTGTAAATACTCTGATAAATACACCATTTTAATCAGATTGGGTTTCCTTATCCCCTCCGTGAGTTGTCACCTTATCGTGCCCCTATGATCCTAGGAGCCATGTTGTTGGGGGCTTCATGCTCCTGGTAGGGTCACCCATGGCAAACGGGTCCTAGGTGAGGGGCCAGACAAAGAAGCCCTTTATGATGAGTAAAATAAATGGACTTCGTTTTCCCTCACCCGGACGCGGGTCACCGGGGCCCCCCTCTGGAGCCAGGCCTGGAGGCGGGGCTCGAAGGCGAGCGTCTGGTGGCCGGGCCTTTGCCCATGGGGCCCGGCCGGGCACAGCCCGAAAAGGAAACGTGGGTCCCCCTTCCCATGGGCTTACCACCTGTGGGAGGGGCCAAAGGGGTCGGGTACAGTGTGAGCTGGGCGGCGGCCAAAGGCAGGGACCTTGGCAGTCTGATCCCCGGCTGCAGAAGCTGGCTCTTGGGACATGGAATGTCACCTCTCTGGCTGGAAAGGAGCCCGAGCTGGTGTGCGAGGCAGAAAAATTCCGACTAGATATAGTCGGACTAGCCTCCACGCACAGTTTGGGTTCCGGTACAAGCCCTCTCAAAAGGGGCTGGACTCTCTTCCACTCTGGAGTTCCCCACGGTGAGAGGCGTCCAGCAGGTGTGGGTATACTTATTGCCCCCTGGCTGGGCGCCTGCACATTGGGGTTCAGAACTGGAAGGGCGTGATTGGGAGGAACGGCCCCCCCAATATGAACATGAGCGGTGTTCTATTATTGGACTTCTGTGCTCGACACGGATTTTCAATCATGAACACCATGTTCAAACATAAGGGTGTCCATGTGTGCACTTGACACCAGGACACCCTAGGCCGCAGTTCGATGATCGACTTTGTAGTCGTGTCATTGGATTTGCGGCCGCATGTTTTGGACACTCGGGTGAAGAGAGGGGCGGAGCTGTCAATTGATCACCATCTGGTGGTGGGTTGGCTCCGATGGTGGGGGAAGATGCCGGTCCGACCTGGCAGACCCAAACGATCTGTGAGGGTCTGCTCGAAACGTCTGGCAGAATCTCCTGTCAGGAAGAGCTTCAACTCCCACCTCCGGCAGAGCTTTTCCCACGTCCCGGGGGAGGCGGGGGACATTGAGTCTGAGTGGACCATGTTCCGCGCCTCCATTGTTTAGGCGGCCGACCGAAGCTGTGGCCGTAAGGTCGTTGGTGCCTGTCGTGGCGGCAATCCCCGAACCCGCTGGTGGACACCGGCAGTAAGGGATGCCGTCAAGCTGAAGGAGGAGTCCTATCGGGCTGTTTTGGCCTGCGGGACTCCAGAGGCAGCTGACAGGTACCGGATGGCCAAGCGGAACGCTGCTTCGGCGGTTGCTGAGGCAAAAACCCGGGCGTGGGAGGAGTTTGGTGAGGCCATGGAGAATGACTTCCGGACGGCTTCGAGGAAATTCTGGTCCACCATCCGGCGTCTCAGGAGGGGGAAGCGGTGCAACGTCAACACTGTTTACAGTGGGGATGGCGTGCTGCTGTTCTCGACTCGGGACGTCGTGAGTTGATGGGGAGAATACTTCGAAGACCTCCTCAATTCCACCTACACGCCTTCCATTGAGGAAGCAGGGCCTGGAGACTCTGAGGCGGATTCTCCAATCTTTGGGGTCGAAGTCACTGAGGTAGTTAAAAAATTCCTCGGTGGCAAGGCCCCGGGGGTGGATGAGATCCGCCCGGAGTTCTTAAGGGCTCTGGATGTTGTGGGGCTGTCATGGCTGACACGCCTCTACAACACTGCGTGGACATCGGGAACAGTGCCTCTGGATTGGCAGACTGGGGTGGTGGTTCCCCTCTTTAAGAAGGGGGACCAGAGGGTGTGTTCCAATTACAGGGGAATCACACTCCTCAGCCTCCCCGGTAAGGTCTATTCAGGGGTGCTGGAGAGGAGGGTCCGTCGGGAGGTCGAACCTCGGATTCAGGAGGAGCAGTGTGGCTTTCGTCCTGGCTGTGGAACAGTGAACCAGCTCTACACCCTCGGCAGGATCCTCGAGGGTGCATGGGAGTTCGCCCAACCAGTCCACATGTGTTTTGTGGACTTGGAGAAGGCGTTCGACCGTGTCCCTCGGGAGGTTCTGTGGAGGGTGCTTCGGGAGTACGGGGTGCCGAGCCAACTGATAAGGGCGGTTCGGTCCCTGTATCACCGATGCCAGAGTCTGGTCCGCATTTCCGGCAGTAAGTCGGATTCGTTCCCAGTGAGCGTTGGACTCCGCCAAGGCTGTCCTTTGTCACCGATTCTGTTCATAATTTTTATGGACAGAATTTCTAGGCGCAGCCGAGGTGTTGAGGGGGTCCGGTTTAAGGACCTCAGCATCGCGTCTCTGCTTTTTGCAGATGACATAGTGCTGTTGGCTTCTTCAGGCCGTGATCTCCAGCTCTCGCTGGAACGGTTCGCAGCCGAATGTGAAGCGGTCGGGATGAGGGTCAGCACCTCCAAATCCGAGTCCATGGTCCTCGATCGGAAAAGGGTGGAATGCCCTCTCCGGATTGGGGATGAGATCCTGCCCCAAGTGAAGGAGTTCAAGTATCTTGGAGTGTTGTTCACGAGTGAGGGGAGGATGGAGCGCGAGATCGACAGGCGGATCAGTGCAGCGTCGGCAGTAATGCGGACCCTGTACCGATTCGTTGTGGTGAAGAGAGAGCTGAGCCAAAAGGCAAAGCTCTCAATTTACCGGTCGATTTACGCTCCTACCCTCACCTATGGTCACGAGCTATGGGTTGTGACCGAAAGAATGAGATCCCGGATACAAGCGGCCGAAATGAGTTTTCTCCGCAGGATGTCCGGGCTCTCCCTTAGAGATAGGGTGAGAAGCTCGGTCATCCGGGAGAGACTCGGAGTAGAGTCGCTACTCCTCCACGTAGAGAGAAGCCAGATGAGGTGGCTCGGGCATCTTATCAGGATGCCTCCTGGACGCCTCCCTGGGGAGGTGTTCCGGGCATCTCCCACCGGTAGGAGACCCCAGGGACGACCCAGGACGCGCTGGAGAGACTATGTCTCTCAACTGGCCTGGGAACACCTTGGGATCCCCCGGGATGAGCTGGATGAAGTGGCTGGGGAGAGGGAAGTCTAGGAGCCCCTCCTAAAGCTGCAGCCCCCGTGACCCAACCCCAGATAAGCGGAAGAAGATGGATGGATGGATGGACGGACGGACGGATGGATGAATGGATGGATGGGTTTCCTTATCTGTCGACCTGTTTTTTTTTTTAACACAGAGGGTCGATGGACAAAGGAACTGAACCAGTGATGGAAGCCCCTTTCAATGATGAAGATAGACAATGACAAAGAGACAATTATATTATAAAAAAAAAAGAATGGATGCAAGATGACAGAAAGCTGCGCAGGTCGCAGACAAAGTACGGAGCAGCAAAATTTGGTCAAGCGCCCAGCTCTGCCTATAACACTGGTTTCCATGGTGTGTTTACCTGTCTTGATTAGCATACCGACTGAAGTCAACGCCCCGCCCTGAGTGGGCTCGTCCTTGTCCAACCCGCTAATCATGCCCTCCACCCCTCAGCTCCGGGATGAAAATGTCTCCTTGCATCAAACGATGTCGACATTATCGCCCATGACGCATCACAGTGTCCATGGGAGACCGATCGGCTCGCTTGCTCACCTTGGTGTTACTTTGCCAACTTGCAGAGCTAATTGACTGGCTCACAGGAGCAGGAGGTGTGTGCAGAAATGGAAAGGAGGACTGATGACATGCGTCTCTTGAACCACTTGCAGGTATTATGAGCATCAAAATGATTTCATGGCACACTTCTGTTGTTTTGAGCTAAGAATTTTCTCATTGTGTATGCGTGCATATTCCCACGTAGCAAGAACATGCACGTTTCAGTCCTTCCCAAATAATGGTGTGGGCCCCCTGAAGGGGTGTGGTGTGATGCTAGGGGGAGGCGCGTATGACCCCAGGGAATATATTAATTAGATTACAATGCTATGCAGAGATGTACCATTACAAATGTATAGACAACTATTTATAGTCACTGAGAGTTGAGAAGAGTTGTCTGCATATGGCCTGTGATTGACTGGAGAGCAATCTCCAGTGGGTGCTCTGTCTCTCACCCAAAGTCAGTTGGGTAGACTTCAGACCACTCACGACCTTCGTGCATGGAATATCCATAGAAAATTATTTTTTTGTGGATTATTTCAATCCCTACGTAGAAATTCTAACCTTGTGTGGAAACCCTAATCCAAAAGTCAAATGATAACTCGAAACCCTGTTTGACACCCTACTTTGAAACCCTAACCCTGTCATGAAATCTGAATATGAAATACTAACTTTAAACCCTACTTTAAAACTTCAACCCAAGGTTGAAATCATACTTTGAAACCTTACTTTGGTTCAAAACCCCAATTTAAAATTCTTACCCTGGATGTAGACCCCAAAAAGAAACCATAATTCTGTCTTGAGTTGGAACCATCATTTGAAAACCTAGCTCTGTTTCAAAAAGCTACCTTCAAACCTTAACCTTCCCCTGAAAGCCAAACTGTCCTCTTTCAAAACCTTACCTTCAAACCATACAACGTGGCTTGGAAACCTAATTTGAAACTCCAACTGAGTCTGGAAAACTTCACCCCTGATTTTCAAAGCCCTCTTTGATACTCTGGCCCTGTCCCGAAACCCTAATTTGAAACCCCAGCATAGACTTGAAACCCTACTTTAGAACTGGAACCCAGGCTTGAAACCTTACTATTAAACACTAACTCTGGTTTTAAAATTTTAACCCAGGCTTGAAATCATGCTTTGCAGCCCTGGCCTTCACTTGAAACCCAAATTTGAAATATTCATTTTAAACCCTTACCCAAGCTTGAAGCTCAAATTTGAAACCCTATCCCTGACTTGAAACCGTACCTTGAAAATATATTTTGAGACCCTGGACATAGCATGAAACCCATATTAAAAACAGATATTGAACCCCTATTTGGAAAACCTTCATTTTGGTTTGAAACCCTGATTTCAAACCCTCACCCTCGTTTGAACTCCATACCCTAGCTTGAAATCCGAATTTGGATACATATACATGGGAGGCCAGTCTTAGCACATGAAAACTAAACAAATCAGACTCTCCCTATCTACATAAGGTTCCTGTATAATCTTTAGCCATGGACTTTAATTTGTGTAGCATTTGCATCCAGATCAATCACCATGTCATCATAATACAAACACAAACTGTGTACCATGTGTTTCTATTCTGTGGGTCCTCTATCCTGAAACTGGGAGTGCCTGCTGCAAACACTGACAGAGGCAAATTGTCAATTTCCTGAGGGAGAGTGGGGTGGTGGTTGGATTAAAAGGAAACATGTTCCCCGAGGAGCACACTTGTATCTCCTCACGCCAGCCAGCTAGTCAGCGGAAGGGCTTCATATCCTTCAGCGTATTCAATTATAGAAACTTCCCATCAGGGATTTACAAGTTTACAGCAGCAGACATAGAATTGTGTATGATGTCAAGATGCTGTTTAGACGTACATACATCAAATGTAATGTCAATATGGTACATCAGTAGTAGTTGCCTTAAAAGTGCTGTGGATATGCTCATTGGTGAGACGACACCAAATATGATGTAAAAAAGATACATCCATCCATCCTCTGTGCCACTTATCCTCCAGCATGCGGGCATGCTGGAGCCTATCCCAGCAGTCATCGGGCGGTAGGCGGGGGACACCCTGAACTGGTTGCCAGCCAATCGGAGGGCACACAGAGAAGATCAACCATTCGCACTCACACCTAGGGACAATTTGAAGTGCTCAATCAGCCTACCATGCATGTTTTTGGGATGTGAGAGAAAATCAAAGTTCCCAGAGGAAACCCACACAGGCACAGGGAGAACATCCAAACGCCACACAAGGAGAACATACAAACTCCACACGGAGGGCTGGAGGTGAAATCGAACCCACACCCTCCGAACTGTGAGGCGAACGTGCTAATCAGTGTCCGAGCCGCCAAAAAAAGATACATTCAAGTTATAAAGAAGACAAAATATTTGGAGTGTGAAGATATGTATTGAACAATCTTTTACTGGAACTATATATGGCTAAGACAGACACGGCATATTTATAGTACTTGCAAGTTTATTAAAAAAATGACAAGAAAAAAAGTTACTGTATCGTAATCTTTTGAGGTGAGCTGTATGCTTGTCGTCCTTCTTGAATCAAACAGAATGGAATCATTCCACTTTCAAATCAAACCACCCTTGAAGTCTTCCATACCAATCATATCAAAAACCGTATTGAAATGTTTTTTGTGGAAAGATGCGCTTACCCATGTAAACAACATACAATAAGATAATATAGCACATAGAGATAATGGAACAGCGATGCCTTTGTCTGAATTCCTCGTTTTGATAACATCGCAGGTCCTTTTCTGCTTGTTCTGAGGTGCGGCCCAGAGCAAGCAATTTTGGTGCAGTCTCTTTAAATGCAAATTAGATGTTTCACACCCCACTCCCTCCAGGCCGCAAAATGTGCACCTCCCTTTCCGGTCGACATATTTGTTGTTTTTTAGCCGAAGTAGCGTTTACTTGCGCCGCAAACTTTGTGATTGATTAAAAGATGTCAACGGCAGAAGACTTGTCCATACGTACATAAAAAGTAACAAAATAAATCCCCTCACAATATTTATGAACACATCTTCTAAACAAGCACTGCGGTCAATTTAACCACAGCTTGTTCAAAAAGTAGCTGTTTATATAGTCCGGAAAATACGGTAATCAATGGAGACATACACAATGTAATGGTGGTGCATTAGAGTAAATGCAGCTGATGTGACTGGCAGCCCCAATGTTAGCCATTAGCAAAACTGCGCCAGTGGCCAGCATGCATTTCCAGCATTTCACTGTCAGCCCTGAGGCACGGAGATGTTGGCATTCATGCTGATGGGAAAAGGCTGGCAAGGTGTGATGGCTTGGTTTGACCAATATCCCTGCCTAATAAGACCTGCCAAGGTTCTCTCTTCTCAAGCACTCCAGCCAAACCTCTTTCTCGCTCCCTTACTTAGGCAATAAAAAGGCAGGGCGAGGCCCAGCATGTGAACGTCCACTCACCCTCCCACTGCATGTGAAAAGACACTTGACTAGCAAATAAACACTGTGGGAGGCCTGCTTTGAGCTTTGTATCTTATTGCCCCTAGCGAAAATTTGCATCAGGCTTTTAACGGTTTTTGCTTGCATTGCTGTACGGCACGAGAGGGGCCAATAGAAAAGAGACTCCAATGAAGGAGCGCGGTAATTTTTTAAGCTTGGTAACCAATGATAGGTATCTCTGAAGTTAGTCTTTTTCCACATGTCGCTGGACTATGTAGAATGGGCAACATGGAATGAGGAGGGGCGAAGACAACCAGGGAATCTATAGGTTTCAGGAGCAAATATGCTGGATTCAGAGGCAGAAACTGAAAACTGGAGTCAATGCAAGCACTTTAATATCATAAGGGACCAAAACAGGGACAAAGATCCAGCCATCCATCAATATTTCGTCCCACTTTTTGCTCATGAGTGTCATGAACATGCTGGAGCCTATCCCAGCAGTCTTTGGGCAGTAGGCGGGGAACATCCTGAGCCGCTCGCCAGCGAGTCATAGAGCACACAAACACTCAAAATCACATCTATGAACAATTTGAGTGGTCAATTTGCCTACCACGCATCTCTTTGGAATGTGGACGGAAACCGGCGTACCCAGACAAAACCCACACAGGCAAACTGTGTATCAATCCATTTGTAGGAGCTTTAGTCTGCCTTTTCAACATAAATGTCAGAGTTGTCATTGAAGTTTTTAAATTGGTATAGTTCATCAACGCTGTTTCATACGCGTTATTAGTTGACATGGCAGTAAAGTCTTCGAAGGTGCTAAATTCTGAAACTTTGAGAAGACGCTGCATAGCGGGGCACTACCATCTTGTCAAACTATTTTAGAAGAATTACTGTACATAATGTTGTGTTTGTTTGTTTGATGTGCTCCTTTAAAAAGAATGTCACATCAGTTGGTATTGTCAAAGTCCGTCTTTGTGGGTGATCTCATTTTGTATTTGTGTTTATGACTATATGCTCATTTGAATGAACATCTTAAAGTGCAGTGACAACACGAGTATGTACACTCGCGCACACACACGCACATGGACGCACACACACGCATGCACGCAACACGCACAGAGACATACCGTAATTTCTGGACTATAAGTCAGTTATTTTCCTAGTTTAGCTAGAAGTGCGACTTATACTCAGGAGCGACTTATGTGTGAAATTATTAACACCTTATTATATAATTTCACGTTATTTTCACACTAAACCGCAAAACGGCGCTCTAGGCCTTTGGAATAATTGGAACTGTAACTGACGACGAGTCTAACGTACGCCACGTAGAAGAGGAAGCACCACCTCTTCCCCCTTCGGAATTAGCGGAGTAGTTTGAAAGTGACACAGGATGACGATTTCATTGGATTTAGTGATTTGGAGTGACACGGATGGTTTGGTAAACTTGTTAGCATGTTAATTATGCTATAGTTATCTGAATAACTCTTAATATGTTACGTCAGGCATGTTCTCAGTTTGTTGTTTGTATCATGCACCGTTAGCATACCGTACAATTATTAAACCTGTTGTTGCCTCTATTCTATTTTTATTTTAGACTGCCTTTCAAGATGACATGTCTGTTCTTGGTGTTGAAATTTTATCAAAGAAATTGTCCCCCAAAATGCGACTTATACTCCAGTTTGACATATATTTCTTTTTCATATAGCTGGTGCGACTTGTAATGTGGAGCGACATGTACGGTACACACTAACACACATACTCGAATCGAAGTGACGGCACGCAAATCAAAGAAATTGTAAATTAAGGTGCTTTATCAAATTAATTAGTGGGGCACAATTATGCTGACATTTACAGTAGTGTCCCATCATGAAGTCGGGTGTGCATATAAAAAAAAATTCTCTGTGCGTCATATGTGCTGAAATGAGACGCTTTTCCATGTATAGTTTTTTGAAGGCTGTGACAGCGACCATCCGAGGCATCAAAACGCAATCAGAGGCACGTCAGAATGTGTCAGTCGTGTTAAGGTTGAGAGCCTCCGTGCACTTGACACATAGCACCTCTCTCTTTTTCACTGCAGTTAAATAAATCGAAATATAAGGAAATTAATGGAAGCATGTAGAAAACAGAGAAACAATAAGAGTTTGTGTTTATATATATATATATATATACACATGTGTGTGCGTGTATGTGTGTGGTGGTGGTGGTGGTGGTGGTGGGGGGCTACTAAGCATCCAGGCCAATGACTCGCCATGGTGGTTATGAGTACTGGGCTGGTGAAGAGTGGATTGCCTTAATGAGCCAGAAAGCAACCTTATCACAACTCAGGGATTCTGCTGTGGAGTTGGCACTAGACATCGATTTTGCTTCCAATGTCTTCAAGAATCAGTTTATGAAAGTAAATTGTGAAAAGCAGGAAAACATTAGAGCTCAGGGCTCAGCCAATTGTTGGGTAGCATTTGATTTTCAAGACTGACATATGTATCTTATCATATCAATCAATCAATCTTTTATTTGCCAAGTTTAAGCATGCCAAACAAGGAATTTGACTCCGGTAGATCTTTGTCTCTGTACAACATTTAGGTAGCTAACAACATTCAGGATGACATGTGCAAAAATTGACAACTATTCTCAAACATCCCCTGATCTTAAACTCCCAGGAGGGTAAGGAAAAACTCAAAACTCCTACTAGGGGAAATGAGAAACCTTGAGAAGAGACCACAGATGGGAGGATCCCTCTTCCAGGATGACTAGGCTGCAATGGATGCAGAGAGGACACATAGTACACGTAATATGGACAATCCAAAGGTAAAGCATCAAGAGCAGGATGTTATTGCACAGCAATGACTCTGAGACTATGAGTGGTGTGAGTTCATCAGAGCGACAGCCTGGGGGAAGAAGCTGTGTCTGTGTCTGCTGGTTTTGGCGTACAGCGCTCTGTAACGCCGTCCAGAGGGGAGTAGTTCGAACAGACTGCGACCTGGGTGAGAAGGGTCTGTAGAGATGTTACTTGCACGTTTCCTGGTACTGGACAGGTACGAGTCCTGGATAGATGAGAGGTTGGTCCCAATTATCTTTTCTGCAGCCCTGATTGTCCGTTGCAGTCTGTGCTTGTCTTGTTTGGTGGCCGATCCAAACCAGACAGTGATGGAGGTGCAGAGGATAGACTGGATGACGTCAGTATAGAAGGTCTTCAGCAGCTCCTGTGGCAGGTTGAACTTCCTGAGCTGTCTCAGAAAGTACAGCCTCTGCTGGGCCTTCTTCCGGACAGAGTCTATGTGGTTGGTCTATTTCAGGTCCCGAGAGATTGTGGATCCCAGGAACTTGAAGGTGTCTGTGGAGAGAATAGCATTACTGTGGATAGTGAGGGGTGGAAGTGGTGAAGGGTCTCTCCTGAAATCCACTGTCATCTCCACAATCTTGAGCGGGTTCAGCTCCAAGTGGTTTTGGCTGCACCAGTGGACCAACCGCTCCACCTCCTGTCTGTACGCAGTCTCGTCACCGTCCCGGTTCAGTCCGATGAGAGTGGTGGCGTCCGCATACTTCAGGAGCTTCACAGAAGAGTTGTCTGAGGAGCAATCATTAGTGTAGAGCAGGGGTCACCAACCTTTCTTAAACCGAGAGCTACTTCCTGGGTACTGATTAAGGCAAAGGGCTACCAGTTTGACACAGACTTCTGAAGTAGCCAATTTGGTCAATTTAGCTTTCACTGTGTTGTTATTGTCATTTCCAGTTCACATGTAAGTGTGATGTTAACAAGAATAGCAAAAATACAGTCAAACCTTGGTTTTTGACAACAATCCATTCTAGAAGGCGGTTCGAGAAGCAAATCGGTCGAATTCCGAATCTATTTTTCCCATTACAAATAATGGAAACATTTTTAATCCGTTTCAAGACAAAAAAAAACAAACGCCTTTTTTAAGCATTTTTTCATATGCGCATATTTGTCCGATTGCGCAACTGAAGCGCACCACCGAACGCGCAACCGTAACGTGTCGCCCAACGCGCAACTGCACTGCGCTGGTCGCATTATTGTGGCAGAGCCGTCGCTAAAATTTAGAAAATATTTTTAAAGTCCTGATGTACTTTCCAAAATTTAAGTGGACCTCAGTGCGCAGGGAGCTTAATTTGGACCAATCGCGCAACCGCAGGGCGCCGGGCGCTCATTGTCGCATTGCTTTAAGAGCGTCTTTGTGTTTTAGGATGGCTTTCCTGCTCCCACTTGCTTTCTTTGGAGGCATGATTAATACAATCCTCAAAGTAACGAAAATACAATAACAACGGAGTCAATCGGCATCCGGGCCGCGCAGTCGGGTTTTCTCGGGTCCTCCCGACTCATCTTGCGAGGTTCGACCTCCGAATTTTGTTCGACAACCGTTGCAAAAAATCTCGAATTTTTTGTTGGAATTCTGATTTGTTCCAGAACCAGGACATTCGAAAACCGAGGTTTGACTGTAAAATAAATAGATGCAGCTCACTGACAAGTGCCGCTATTTGAGCTAATTTTAGAACAGTCCTGCGGGCGACTCATGCGGTCCTCACGGGGGACCTGGTGCCCGTGGGCAACGTGTTGGTGACCCCTGGTGTAGAGAGAGAAGAGCAGTGGAGAGAGGACACACCCCTGGGGGGCGCCAGTATTGGTGGTCCGGGTGTCGGATGTGATGGTCCCTAGCCTCACATGCTGTCTCCTGTTGGTCAGGAAGCTGGTGATCCATATTTAACTTTGCATACTGCTGTATTGTCGACTGTGTAACTCTCACTTCCTTTTACAGTAGATCTTTAAGTGTTTTAATCTCATGTTATTTTCCGATAAAATGTCAGATGTTAATGATGACATGCTAAATGCTAATTAGTCTGCTCGATGAATATAACAAGGTGAGGTGTCACATGGCAATACTTGCTGTGTGACATTGCTGTCTGAACTCTGATTTATTCCTCGGTAGTCATTTTTGTTGCTTCTGTAAGACATTAACCTCCACAGCTCTTTACTACTTATGTGTTACATTTGAACAAAATAAATTCGTATCTATCTGTGAATAGGTGACTTTAGTACTGTAGAAAGGTTCCCCTCATACAGAACAATGAAATAGTTGAATTCATAAATAATGGACGGTGAAAATTTAACTAACTTTCCTGCTCATAAGTAACCATTCAACTGCATGTCTTGTGCTGGGTGTTTTCTCCTGTACCCGCGTTTCCCTGAGCACTGACACTCTGTCGTCGTCATGGTAACGCAACGTGACAATGTGTCACCTACAACGTGGATCTCTTGACAGAAACCTTTGTGGCAGCCACCAGTCGGCCGCCGTCTCACACGTCCAATCAGGAGGTGTAAATTGCCCAATAGACATGACATGGGCCTTCCCTTGTGCAAATGTTAGTGGAGAAGCAAAACTTAATACATCAATCCGCATCAATACAGTTATTTTTGTTGTGCGCCTCATTAAAAGTCGCTCGAGGCAACTTGATGTTATCACATGCAAAAAATAGGCCATGCAATCCCATTTTTCTCTGGAGTGGATGACGACACTCGTACTGCGGAAAGAGGAAATACTTTCATTTTGAGCGCAATTAACGTGAAGAGCCTTGTTGTGATGGCTTTTAGTGACAGCAGTTGCACAGCTGTAGCAACCACCACAAAGGCAGAAAAAAATTCCAAATTGATGACTGTGATACACACAAAACAAAGAATGCTTCAGATGCTGACTTTTTCTAAAAATATTTCCAATTAATACGGATAACTAGATTTTAAAGCACAATTATTTCCCGAAAGAATATGCCTGTGCCTTATACTTTACTATGATTTGAGTCGGATTTGACACTTCCGCTTTTCATGAAAACAGTTTACCTTACGTACCTAACGAATCCCACATGTCATTGTGTCCAGAGGTCGAATACGGGTCAGTTAATAGTGCCTTTTGGTGGAGTAAATGTTAAATCATTGTGGCAGCTAGCTTGTTTGTGGCCATGAGAGGCGGCAGTAAACTAATGAAATATGTCACACAATAGTTGCCATTAGTAGTATAAATTGCAGGACCAGTCAAATTATGAAAATAAGTGTGACTTATAGTTAAATAAATATGGTAATCTGTATATCTGTACTTGAAGTGCAGAAGTTCTATTTTTTGGCTTTTTTGTATTTGTGCTATTGAGCACTTTTGCAGCCTATGGTGTGTGCAGTGCTCAGACAGAGACATGTTAAATTTGAATTTGCAAAGACAAAGCGGGTCAGCAGAGTTTGTTGGACAACCGCCCCTCCATTGCCCCCCTCCCTCATCTGTCAGCGCATTATGACGAGCTGACACTTACTCGTATTGCGACAGTTCTGGCAGGCCCTGAAGACAGCTTGGACGTAGACATTTGCTAAAGTGAGATGAGGTCACCATCAATCCATCACCCTCAGGGGAGGGTCACTTAGGGAGGCCTCAGGCCACGGATGATGAATGACAGCCACTGGAGGTGGAGGAACTTGCTGTAATATTGTTTGCAGAGTCTGGGAGGATGTTCAGCAGGCACAACAAGGAGTCCCTCATGTCTTCTTATTGTAGTGTATACAGTCGAAAACACATTGGCTCTCTTCAGATTTGTTGTATTTGAGGGAGCTTTTTCCCATAGGAAATAATGACAATACTGTCGGAATTTAATGGCACAATTTGTTGCTGTTTGCAAATAATCTCAAATATGTTCTTGTTACACACTCGCATAGCAGTTGAACATTTTTCTTAAAACTTTTTTTCTCATAATAGAGCTAAAATTAGGGGAAAATCTTGTTTTGTTCATATATAAACCGCACCGGACTTATAAGCCGCAGCTGTTTTAATGTTTAATTATTATTTGTATAAAGATGGCAAAGATGGGCAGCAGGTTATGGTGATTAAGTATAGAAATAGAAATGCGTTGACTGGTGCCAGTTGTGTCCTGGATCGATGGAAATAATACTTTGAGGAGTTGCTCCATGAGGACAGTGAGACAGAGAGAAAATATTTTTTTTTGTGGAGTTGAAAGTAAGCAGGAGGCAAATGAAAAAGCAAATAATATACCTGAGGAAGTATGAAAGCATCTACTAGGAGAGGTGACTGGAGTTTTTCACCTGGCCGTTCAGTATTTGAGAGCAACAATATGGTCTGACAGATGCCTAATTTGCTATGAGGATGTTGACTGATAAGTATGCAGAAGGCGTTGCACTGTGTCTTGAATGACTATGAAAGGCCATCCGGAGTGGAACTGTAGTACTACATGAGGAACACTCGATCAGCAGAGGAATTTGGACGGACATGCAGCAAAACAGTGGTAATGTGTCAGAGAAGGTTAAGGTGGAGGTAGTACTGCATCAGGGATCAGCATCAGGGATCAGCTTGAAGCCCCTTCCTCTTTGCAATAATGACAGATAAGATGATAGATGAGATTAGACTGGAATCCCCTTGGACCATGGTGTTTGCAGATCAGTATGTATGGGAAGGAAAAACACAATAGACGCTTCGGGAACACGACATAGCAAGACTTCAAATATAGCAAATGTGAGGTAATTACTGATCAAATTAATTAAATAATTAAATAATTATCAGCGCGTGAGATAGATCATTAATTATTTAGTTAACGGTGGCAGAAATCTACTGCTGGCACTTTAATCAACTACCACTAGTGGTACCACATTGTTTTTCTCTTTATAGTTTAAGAAGGCTAAAACAAACGAAAAACCTGAAATCAGTCTTTTGATCAGAAGGCGGCCACAGTTAATGGAATGAGTTTGATTGGAAAAACTTTGAGGCCCCTAACTTTAGTTTAGACACACACACACACACAATAAACAATGTTGTTTAATAATGTGGACATTTATTGTCTAAATCTACATGGGAATAATAACGCGGATGTAAAGAAAGAAAACTACCAACTGTGTAAAAACAGCAAAGAAATTAGAATACCATCGGATAGACAAGATCAACAATAATAGCAACTAGAAAAAAATCACTGAGCTGGAAACGGTTCTGGGGTGTCTTTGCAGTCAGCCAGGCCACAGAGAAAGAAGTTGGCAGAAAGGTTGAAAGAAAAAGGTAAAAATAAAAAAAATGAAAAAGGCTGGTTTTGTACAGCACAGGGTCAGGGGGGAGCTCTCTAGCTCTGGCTTTTTCAGTGTCGGCCTGGTTTGGGCCTCAAAGAGATTCTGGCATGCCAAGTCCACGATGGTGGGGTCAAACAAAGGAAAATAGATTTCAGGATAAAATCAGCGAGGTCACGTGCTGTTCCGTGAACAAAGGGTCTCAGGCCCCCTCCCTCTAGCTGAGATGGGAGATTTGCAGCAAGAGGTTACAGGAAGTGATACCAGGGAGAGAAATAGGAAGTGGCTTCGGCTCATTAACTCAAGAAATCATATCCGCCTCCCGCTCAAGGATAGGCTAAAGGCCTCTATAACCAGATAAAAGGTATTAGAAATGAACGTAAAACGTAATGTCTTCTGATTGGTTCATTGGGTCTACATATCACGCCTGTATATTACGGAAGCCACACAAAACAACGTTACAGATTTTGGAATTCGGTCCACACAAAAGGCGCACCTTCGTTTTTTGAGAAAATTAAAGGCTTTTAAGTGCGCCTTTTGGTGTGGAAAATACAGTAGAAGCAACGTTTCCCAATGGAATCAATGTAAATGCAAATAATGCATGTCGGACAATCCCAAAAGATCCTGGGATCCTGTTCTAATGTTTTACACTTGCTGAAAAATACCGCTTCGAAGTCACAGAAAAAGTCAGGCTAATAAATTATCATATGCTTCATCTTCTCGTCATTACTTTTCGGTGCAAATAATGAGCTTCCCAACTGTGTGAGTGGCCCTTGGATGCACCTCGTACAGAATATGAGTGAGAACTTAAAAGAAAATAATAATATGAAAAGGAACCTTGCTTCTTCTAAAGATGGAAATTGACAAAGGTACGTATGTTCCTTATGTTTTTATTGAAAACAAGCTGGTACTTTCTTTCTTTCACCGTTCACTCAATCTTTGCGTGCCCCTGAAGCACCTACTTTGGCACAACACCAGCTATACTCCATCGCGGGTTCGATGATACGCATGCCTTTGCCATGGTCCTTTATGATTTTGTGTTTTATGTTGCTCATCTCAGGCATACTCGACAACACTACTGTTGTTTTCTTTTGGTATGACCAGGTTGGATAGGATCTGAAATGAGCTCATCAAAGGCACAGCCAAGGTTAGATGTTTTGGAGACAAAGTTAGAGAGTGCAGACTTTAATGGTTTGGATACGTCCAAAGGAGATGGAATGATGAGGATGGGGCTGCCGGGCCCGAGAGCGAGAGGAAGAGCCAAAAGATGAGGGCGGCTGAAGGAAAACATGACACGAGAGCAGTTAGTGTTAGAGAGAAGGATGGAAAAGATGGGCATAGAGTGAAAGGGATGATGCGCTGTGGCAACCCCTAATAGGACAAGCAAAGAAGAAAGACAAAGAATGTAAAAAAAAAATGCAGTCTTCATACAGACAACTTTTTTCTCTCTGTATAGTACTTATTTTCTTTTCAATAGTTCAAAAATTTAGGGATTTATATATGAAACAATTTTTTTACCACGTAATAGTGCACTTTTTTTTTTTCCATAGCAGTAAAACTTCTTGTGGTAATGTGGCATTTTTCCCCTAAGTTCAAAGTACCATTGCCCCATTCAGGTTCCACCAACAAACTTTTGGAGATGTCCAGGGTGAAACTTTTTGTGCCACTTGATGACACGCTGGCTCACATGCAAATATAAAGCCAGTATAAAGTATGAACTGACTGTCGTCCCCCAAAAGTGATCTATATGGGAGGGAAGCGAGGCAGGCAGAAAGATTGGCGGGGCGTCCCCGTGCATTTTATTTTGGGAGGGGAGTCGTCTCAAAGGCGAGTGAGATGGAGAAAAATGACCCTTCATCTTTAATGACAGCACGCTCGCCTGAGTTGACAGCCATCAAAAATACTCTCTTTTCTTTTCTCTTCTTTTCACATACACTTGGGCATGCATGAGCGCAGAGAAGAGCTGAGCTGAGAAGTCACGTGACATCCACACGCAAACACATTTGCAGGCTCTCCAATGATGGATGGGTGAAACATTCAGTCAATGTATTGATCTTAGATGGATGATAGAGTGATATATTGGGTATATTGATTGATGGACAGCTAAACAAATGAGAGATTGTAGATCTGGGCTCGGCAATTTAAAAGATGGAGGGGGCCAGAAACTTTCATTAGCACTAAATGAGGCCCTAATAGGAATGCACACTTCCTATGTATGACAAAAATGCCATTTTAAATAAGGCCAAAATATGTTGTTTTATTAGACCATTGTACAAATACAATCTTAATAAATGTTTACTTTTCGAATGCCTTTATAAAAGATCCAGTCCTCAACACATACAAATTACTTTTTATTTTACTTGGTGCTGAAGGAAAGCAATGCCTGCCACCTAGTGCTGATCCATTAAGAGCTTGCCCTATTTTATCAGGAAAAAAAAAATAATCGAGTGCCAAACGGAATGCACCAAGATAGATAAATAGCCTTTTGCATGATGCATGGACGGATTGATTGTGCCGTGTACACGCCTCAAGTTGTTAATATCGTTATATGCCAACAGCATTTTGATTTTTAATTACATGAACTATGCATTTGTTTTTTTCGACCACTGGATTTCAATATTATCTTAATGAGGAAAAACATGATTTATGCTCTTTACAGGGTGACTTTTCCCACTGCATGCTTTATATTGATTAACGGAAGGTTTCGTTCAATTTCTGTTAATACGTCAGGAACCAACTAGCCTGCGTGACAGTTGGTTGGCTTTGAACTCTTTGATAATGAAAATGCAGAGAGCCAAAAATGTTGCTGCATCCAAAGTTATATTTGGGAAGGATTTCATCCTTTTATTAGCGATGATGAGATACCACAAACACACATGCATTTATACTCTGATGAAAGTGTGTTGTCTTTAAAAAAAAAAGAAAAGAAAAAAAAAAAAAGAACGAGTTAGCACCAAGGACAATGTGAGTAGCCCATAGATACATATGTTCTAAAAATAGTTCACCGGTGATGGGACACTCAAGAAGTTAAGAGAAGAAGGTTAACAGTTGTTTATTTAAATACTGCGCTATTTATGCTCACGGTTATCAGGCAATCTGAATCTAGTATCAGCACATGCCTAGTTAGGATAATGTTATGGTTTGGGTTAGTGTAGGGCTTAGGTAATTTTAACATTCAACTCACAAAACATTGCACCCCAACCTTCTCACTGCACATAGTTAAAACAACAGTCCTGTATTGCAGGTGTTGTGAACATCAAAGTATGCAACTATCTGACACTCTGCCTGCTAGCTTTAAACACACCGCTGTTGTGAATGCACCGTGTCCATGATTGTGGCACGTGGTGGCAGCCATTAGCCAGAGGTACCGGCGAGCAGGTCAGAGTTCTGACGTAATCTGAAAAATCTTTGTGCCTTGCGGCCGTAAACGCAGTGACCGGCTGGAATGCTGCCTTTGGCGGTGCGGGTGGCCATTAGGCACACAGGTAATCGCAAACACTGCCGCCACCATGCACATACAGCCGATCAGATGATGTCTGCTTTTGCTAAGGCTAAACTTTACCTGGCAGTAAATTAGAGCTCCTGCTAATGGCCATACTAGCCCAATTGGACTGGAAGATTATTTATCATACAGGCCCCGACCACCAGTTAAGATGGCCACGGTGTTATAACCCTTAAGTAGCAGATATTTTAACAACGTTCAAACACATGAACAAACAATATAACTATACTTAAAAGCATATATTCTTAATCCTGATATTACTGTTAGTTGCAAATCTTTTCATGTCTCACTGTATTTTACAGGCCAATGGGTGGCCAAGACATGCTAAAAGAACTGTCTATAGTGTTATTTTCTTATCTAAAAATTATCTTTTTTTTTTTACCCTAGAATGGATCAATAGTGTTTTTCTATTTATTTCAATGTCCAAATGTAATTTGAGACGCAAGATTTTTGAGTTGTGAAATGTCATGCAAAAAATTAAAGCATTCCAGCCGGTTACTCGGAGAAAACCCACGCAGGCACGGGGAGAACATGCAAACTTCACAGGGATTGAACTCGCAACTCTGAACTGTGAGGTGGAAGTGCACCACTGTGCCGCCTTTATAAAAACATCACATAAAATAACAAGACAACAAAAAAATATTACATAAA
Source organism: Syngnathus floridae (assembly GCF_059516105.1). Lineage (NCBI taxonomy): Eukaryota > Metazoa > Chordata > Actinopteri > Syngnathiformes > Syngnathidae > Syngnathus > Syngnathus floridae. Next base: position 15,350,505 of record NC_142413.1, on the reverse strand, counting down.
ACATTGGCAATAATACAAACATTACTATCCTCTCCATATGGGTTGTTGTTTAAAGTGGCTATAGATGAAAGAGGAGAGATTCAAAGTGTCTTTTTGACAAAGGATCAAAGCCAGCTGCTATACACAATGCTATATATGTCTGAAAAGTAAACAATTAGCAGTAGTGTACGTTGACGGACAGAGACTAAGAGAGCATGGTTCAGTTCTTCTAGGCCATTAAGGTCCATTAAGAGCCGCTTCAATTACTACAAGCGTCTATTGACACAGACTGCCTGGGCCATTTTACACTCTGCGATCAATTATTAATTGATTAAAATCATATTTAGACAGCAAAATCACACAAAAAATATCTTAATTGTTCACAATTCTAAACGTTTGGTTTTTTTTTTTACGTAGGTTGCTGTTTGTGTGTGTGCGTGCATGCGCGCGTGCGCCAGTGTGGAATTGATATCATAAAACCATGACTGTAGATGCTA